>NW_026067908.1:14421399-14483561 GCF_014885135.2 Alexandromys fortis | reverse complement strand
TCACCTTAACTTGCAGATTGGATAGACTAAATCGAATACAAAACAGAATAGTGCTTAAGACACATTTAAAGAAAGAGTGGAATTATACAAAAAGCACAGTAATGGTCTGGTGTAGGAGGTCCTTCTGCATTTGTGGTTGAGTTCATTGGTTGAATAAAGAAGCTGCTTTGGCCTTTTGATAGGGCAGCCCTTAGGTGGGTGGAGTAGACAGAACAGAATTCTGGGAGGAAGAAGGCAGAGAGAAAGCCACCATGAAGCTACCAAGTCAGACATGCTGAATCTTTCCTGGTAAGCCATGGCCTTGTGGTGACATACAGATTATTAGAAATGGGTTGAATCAAGATGTGAGACTTAGCCAATAAGAGGCTAGAGCTAATGGGCCAGGCAGCAATTTAATTAATACAGATCTCCATGTGGTTATTTTGGGCATAAACTAGCCAGGTGGCTAGAATGACAAGCAGCCCGCTAGCCCAGGAGTAAGCTAGTCAGGCACCTGGATGCAGCTCGCCACTCCACATTACAACAATGGTACTTTAAGAGGAAGCATGACAAAGGAAAGTCATCACAAAGTCCAAGTACCAACGGAACTATTTTAATCAAATTTTAAGACGCCCAGAGAAGTATTCAATGAAATTCTTTTATATAATACTGGTTTACCATAACAACTCAACAAATACCTTTGAATGAGTGAATGTGTAGTTGCTTCATTTTCTTTAAATGCATTAAATTTGGTGATAACCACCCTCCCATGCCCCCATTAGCTGAGAACAGAAGGTATTCAATTTTAGTCATTTTTAAAGGACATTTCTTTTCTCCTTAGAGCTTTGAAAACAATTTTAGCAGTTCATATGGTATCCAAACAAGGGGTTTATGCATGGTATATCTCTTTCCTTACATCTGTCCTGCGTCTGACACTAGTGGGAAAATTGATCCTTCACCATCAGTAAATGGCACAGTAAGAGGCTCAACAATACTCTCCAGGCAGCTTCAGTTCAACACAGACTCAGCACAGAGCCTATGACTACACAACACGAATCAGTATGAACAAGAGGAATCTACAGTTCTCTCACACAATCATCCAATATTTGATGCTTTGGAGACTCAAGGCACGGATCTCTGCCAGTCATGAACATATGGAGAACACATATATCTCTGCCTTATCTGGATTAAAAAGAAGCCCTTCCCTTTACTCAGCATAGATACTGTATATTTCTCTGAAGTAGATGCCTCTCAGGCTATCTACCTAGGTAGGACTATATGTTTCTCTCCAGGTGAGTCACAATCTCCATCTTTAGCCCTGACACATGAAAACTATCATCAGATACTTAGACGTGTAAATATAACTCAGAATATCTGCTTCTTGGTTATGTTAAAGTAAAAGGAAACGCTGTTTGCCCTGTCAAGTGCCCCCAAATAATGGTATATTATTTTTCCCTCATCATCACACTTATCCTCATGATATTGTGTTTAGTAGTGACCAACACAATGCTCACTTTGAACTGAGAAAGAGAGAAGGCTCCACCATCCTGAACCTTCTTCAACTCATCATGACCCCATGATGGAGTCATGGAAATTCTATCCTAATGCCAGTAAATGAGAAGTAAGGTGTGTGTGTGTGTGTGTTTAGTTGTATATATGTGTGCAAGAATTACTAGTGTTCAATTACATGCAAAAGATCAGCATCAGGTGTCTTTTTTTTTTTTTCCTTTTTTGAGCCAGGTCTCTCATTGAAACTGCAACTCAACAATTGGGTAGACTCACCAGCTGATGAGTCTACCTTCCTGGGTTTGCCTACTGTGCACTGGGGCTACAGGTGTGCCTTGCCATACCTAAATTTTGCAGGATCTTGGAAATCCAAGTTCAGGTCCTCGTGCTTGTGCCTTAACTTTACCAACTTAACTATTCCTGAAGCCCCGAGAAAAGAAATTTTATCAGCGAAGGGATGGCCAGAGGGCTTGTCAGGACTGACCATGCCATGTCAGTAGAGATCTAAATTTGCTTTGCCCGTTCACTTATGGCTCTGGGAAGGTCCTCAGAGTAACCCACTGGGCCTCAAAAAAAGAAAAATGTGTTCCATCTCTTCCTGGCTGGGTCTGCTGTTGTTACCTTCAGCCCCACAATCCTCTGACACAATTGAACCCTAGTGGTAACTCAGAAGAAATACCAGGCAAGAATGTCCAAGGCACTGTGAACAATAAAGCGTATCAGTCACCTGCACAGTATTTGCCATGGGCCCAGAGCCTGAAAGGCTGCTTTGTTTACCCACCAGGTGAACTGCAAGAGGAAGGAGCCTCTCAGCCGCCCCCACCCGGAGCTGTACAAAGGGCCCATTCAGTGTCTGGGTCCTGACCATTCCTCTCACACTGCTTCTGACTTATTGGGTTGCCTGTGAAAGATCATTTCCCCATCTGTGCCTCCTTGCCCCGACCCTGTTACTGCACAATGCCACTCTGAGGGCGTGGTAGGATATTACATTCCAGAGAGGAAAGGCTGTGCTCAGGCTAAAGACACCAGGCCGACTCGAGGACACTCCCTGTTAGCCACCGAGCTCTCAGTGTCCCCGTAGACAATAGGCCTCTGTGTAGTCCATCTCTTACTGCAATGACTGTTTACATGTTTTCTTCTTCGGAAACCTCAAACTTCTCAGTACCCAGGAACAGCTGCACAGGGAATAGTCTGTCCTGAAGGAAGGAAGAGGGTAAGGTTTGGCCCTCCACAAAAACTTACCAGCAGCCTTGTCTACTCCCATGCCAATGCCATGATTTTTTACTCATTTCAACAATGGTTATTTGTATCAATTACTAAGTGTTGGACATACTATTAAGAAGGCACTGAGAGATCCTTAACCTGATAAAGAAACATTAAATAAGACTGCCTACCTGTATTTAAGGGGTGTTAAAGGGTATGAAGAGCTTGTCGTTAATTAATTTTCTGCTGGGCAGGTTTTCTCCTGTTCACTTCTATGCATAGCATTGGTCACGGCTCTTGAATCCTTTCTCATTCAGCACCACGTAAGAACAAAGCCGAAATGTTAGTTTTCCCAGGCAGTCTCTTCCTGGTGACAAAACAAACTGATAGAAGCCCTATGGAGAATACTATTACAAAATTCTTTAAATTATATTTTTATATACCCTTCAGTCGAGCAATATTGTCCCCAAGGGTTTACTCTGACTACATACCTCTCTAATGGTGTGAAACTATACGCACTATGGTTTTTAGACTGGCATTATTTTTTATTGAAAGACATTGGAAACTACCTATTTATGCAAAACAAGGAAGTGGACCAGGCCATGACAACTGTGCACGTTAGAGTTAGTGTGCTGCTATAGAGCGATAACCTTTACAATGATACACGGTGCTTTCCGGAGATACTGTGTTAAATGCTAAGAACAATATGCCAAATAAACATATATAATTTTCAACCTTTATATAAAATAAGAAATAGGAAGATTTGCAAGTCTCAGTTACCTTTATCCTCTTGCTTTAATTAAAAAAAAAACAAGAGAGGATAAACTGGAAAAAATAAAGCTGGTGATGCAACACGGGTGAGGAAAGAAGGGGAAACAGACATGAAACGGACGATGAAACCATGCTGATATTGGAATTATTTTAAAAAGAAACTGCAAGCCAGTGAATAAAATTTGAAGTTAAATGTAATTATCATCCAAATATGTTCAAACTGACTTACGTGACCTCAGCAAAGGAAGAAAATTTTTGAAGTGATTCAAATACAATCAACATTAAATTTCACTATATAGACATATAGACAGATGATAGATGATTCAGATGTTGACAATATAGAGGAAAGTATAATGCTCCATTTTAAGCAGAGTAGATGGAAAGAAGCAATAAATTCTGACCTCTATTTTTTCCTTTTATCATGAGTCAATCAATCCTAAAATTATTTTAAGTACATTTGTAGGTGATGAAGCATCTGTTTCAATGTTGTTGGGTGTTGGGGCTCTCGTTGTCAAAGAAGAAATGTCTAGTTATATAATGGAAGAAACAATATTCTATGTTGTTTGATTTCAGTTGAAGGTTATTGGTATGGAATGGATTTTTAACATAGTTGCATATAAGTTCTAGAAGCAAAGATGGTCCTGTTGTACAGTTTGTGCCTAAATGTGGTCTCTAGTGTCAACTCTGAAAAGAACTGGAGTATCATAGGGAAATAAATGGCTGATTTCATAGCAGAGACAAGGTGTGTATAACGTGATCCCAGAAAACCATGCTATGCCAAAAAGTAAAGTGATGCTGAATAAATGATTACACACTGTGAGCTCAGGGGCACCAGCTTAGGGGTCTCCTACTGACCGGGCATAGGGAATTGATTATGCAATTAGTTAAAGACAGTGAGGAATTTGAGAACATTTAGAAACGGAAACCCATGGGTCTATTTTGATAATAGATGACTGATTAGATAAACACAAGATAAAAGATAGATGATAGATAAATAGATGATAGAGATTGACAGATACATAGATGATAGGATAGATAGATAGATAGATAGATAGATAGATAGATAGATAGATAGATAGATAATAGGTAGGTATATAGATATATAATAGATAATAGGTAGGTAGGTAGATGATAGATTTATAGAAGATAGAGATAGATAGATGATAGATAGATAGATAGAGAGAGAGAGATAGATGATAGATAAAGAGATTGATTAGATAGATAGATAGATAGATAGATAGATAGATAGATAGATAGATAGATAAAAGAAAGATAGATGAAAGATAATATATAGATGATACATGGCAGATGAGACTGAAAACTTCTTAGATAAATGATAGATACTATGTAGATAGATAAGCAGATAAATGATAGATATTATAGGTATCGATAAGTATATGAAAGATAGATGATCCATACTTAAGAAATAAATCTGTTTGTTGTTTTTTTTTTTAGTGTAAACTGGTAAAATATGGAGGGAATCCTAAAGTAGAAAAAACTAGCTATTTGTAACTATCATCATAGAGTTAGTTCAGGCAAATAATCACGACTGGATGCTGGAAAAGTGGGGGAATTTTGATAAGTAAGATGGATATTCTCATGGTCTTGAAAATATTTCCTTATATTTTGCTAATCAGCATAAAGAGCAGAAAAATGAGAGTGTAGCGCGACTGAGAGACTGATGTTCTCATCACCAGTGAAGAAAAGATAGACAACGTAATGGTCTAGAATGGACAGTGCATCCCCACATACAGAGCTGACCTGTAATGAAGAAGCGGAAATCGCTTTGGGAGAAAATAAGGACAACCATCACCCAGACAGGTGCATTCTGTTTTAGGGGTTGAAGTCTGAGTTACTTTTTATATCAGCTATCATTGAAAAAAAAAGAAAAAAGAAAACTAATGGGAATGTTTCTAGATTTAAAGGAACAAAACATGGGGACTGAATGTAATATTTGATCTCATATCAGAACTCATAAGAAAGGTATCAAAACTGCTATAAAGAATATTATTGCATGGTTTACCAAAACTGCCATTGTAGATCCTACTGGAGTAAGACACCAGCATTTGCTGGCACTGAGAACCATTTTTAGGTTATGTAAGAAGATAACACCAGCATGTTCTCAAACGTCTGGAGGAAGCTGATGAAGCACTGGGAGCCGAATGCTTTTATCTAGCCATTGTTTTTCAATGTTCCTGGTTTCCGGCTTTTCTTTATGTTTCTGTTATGTTCATTGTTTTTTAAAAGTGAAGGTTTTAATGTTTTTTTTTTTTTAAAGCAGAACTGTGAACCTGATTTCCTTGAAGTAGCTCTTGATCTAGCCAAGCGTTTTTTGTTTTTTTGTTTTTTGTTTTTTGTTTTTTTTTTTGCAAAGTCATTTTCGCAAGACTTGGACAAGTAAAATATTAAAATATGTATTCTAGGTGCATAGTTCCTGGCTGCTAAAATGGAGGAAAGGAAGTCAAGGGGCCCCCTGGTCTGACTGGGCCCATTTGGTACCCGAGTCACTCCCCTCATTTGGAATAACCAGTGCATTATGTACATAATTAAGCCAAGACTTTTATGTACATTATCTTAGGTGATCCACTCACAGCACTGAGAAGGACACAAGGGTGTTCTTTTTTATATATCTTTTACCTTTCATTTATTTATTTATTTTTATTTTAAAAAAACTAACTTTTTCATTTTGCATACCAATCTCAGTTCCCACTCCCTCCTCTCCTTTCATTCCCTCCACCTTTCCTTCCACCCCTACCTCCATCCATTCCAGAGAGGGTAAGGCACATTGCTTTGAAGAAGGACCAAGGCCCTCCCTACTATATCTAGGCTGACCAAAGTATTTATCCAAAGAGAAGGGGTTCCAAAAAAAAAAAGAAAAACACACTACAAGCAGTAGGGATAAGTGCTAGTCCCACTGCCAGTGACCCTGCAGTCTGCCCTAGTCATACAACTGTCACCCACATTCAGAGGGTCTAGTTTTGTTTTATGCTGGTTCTTAAATATCTTTCAAATTGGAGTTAGTGAGCTCGCATTAGCTCAGATAAGCTGTTTCAGTGGATATCCCCATCATGGTCTTGACCTTTTTGCTCATGGTCTTATTCCTCCCAATCTTTGACTGGACTTTGGGAGTTCAGTTCAGTGCTCTGCTATGTGTCTCTGCCTCTGTTTCCATCAGTTGCTGGATGAAGGTTCTATGGTGACATTTAAGATAGTCATCAATCTGACTATAGAGCAGGGCAAGTTTGGGCACTTTCTCCACTACTGTTTAGGGGCTTAGCTGGGGTCATCCTTGTGGATTCCTGGAAATTGGTCTCCAAAGTATCAAGAAATTAGACAACAAAATTTCAAATAATCCAATTAAAAAATGAGTTACAGATCTAAAGAAAGAATTCTCAGTGGAAGAATCTCAAATGGCAGAAAGACACTTAAAGAAATGTTCAACATCCTGAGCCATCAGGGAAATACAAATTAAAACAATTCTGAGATACAATCTTGCACCAGTCAAAATGTCTAATATCAAAAACACCAATGATAGCTATGCAGGAGAGGATGCAGAGTAAGGGGAACATTTCTCCATTGTTGATGGGAATGCAGACTTGTACAATCACTCTGAAAATCAGTATGGCGGTTTCTCAGGAAATTGGGAATCAATCTACCTCAGGACCCAGAAATACCACTCTTGGGCATATATTCAAAGAATGCTCAATCATACTACAAGGACATTTGTTCAACTACGTTCATAGAAGCATTATTTTTAATAGCCAAAACCTGGAAACAACCTAGATGCTTCTCAACAAAAGAATGAATAAAGAAAATGTGGCCCTTTTACATAATGGCTTACTACTCAGTGGTTAAAAAAAAAGATACAATGCTACTTGGCACTGAGAGAAATAATAAATGGGACCTCCTAAAATGGAAAAGCTTCTGTAAAGCAAAAGACATGGTCAACAAGACAAAACAGCAGCCCACAGAATGGGATAAGATCTTCACCAACCCCACTTCAGACAGACTTCTGATCTCGTAAATATACAAAGAACTCAAGAGATTGGTCAACAACAACAACAAAAATAAATAATCCAATAAAAAACTGGTGTACAGACCTAAACAGAAAACTCTCAACAGAGGACTCTAAAATGGCTGAAAGACACTTAAGGAAATGTTCAACATCTTTAGTCATCAGAGAAATACAAATTAAAACAACTCTGAGATTCCATCTAACACCTGTAAGAATGGCCAAGATCAAAAACACTGATGACAACTTATGTTGGAGAGGTTGTTGGGTAAAGGGAACTGGTAAGAGTGCAACCTAGCACAGCCCCTTTGGATGTCAGTGTGGTGATTTCTCAGAAAATTAGGAAACAACCTTCCTCAAGACCCAGTAATACCACTTTTGGGTATATATCCAAAGGATGCTCGATCATATCAAAAGGACATGTGCTCAACTATGTGCATAGCAGCATTGTTTTTCATAGCCAGAACCTGGAAACAACCGAAATGTCCTTTGACCGAAGACTGGATAAGGAAAATGTGGTATATTTCCACAATGGAGTACTACACAGCAGAAAAAATAATGACAACTTGAAATTTGCAGGCAAATGGATGAATCTAGAAAACATCATAGTGAGTAAGGTAACTGAGACCCAGAAAGACAAATATCATATGTACTCACTCATAAGTGTTTTTTTAGATATAAAGCAAAGAAAACCAACTTACAAATCACAATCCCAGAAAACCTAGACAACAATGAGGACCGTAAAAGAGACATACATGGATCTAATCTACATAGAAAGTAGAAAAGACAAGATCTCCTGAGTAAATTGGGAGCATGGGGACCATGGGATAGGGCTGAAGGGGAGAAGCGAGGAAGGGAGGGCAGAAGAGAAAAATGTATAGCTCAATAAAATCAACAAAAAATAAATAAATAAAGGCATTTTAAACTTGAAAAATAAAAGCAATGACATCTCGAAATTAACGTGTAAATGGATAAAACTAGAAAACAACATCCTGAAAGATGAACATGGTATGTACTCACTCATAAGTGGATACTAACTCTAAAGCCAAGGATAACAAGCCTATATATAGTCCACGACCCTAGAGAAGCTAAGTAACAAAGTGAACCCTAAGAGAAACATATATAAATCTCCATGGGAAGTGGAAATAGACAAAATTGGGATCGTGGAGGGGTGGGGGTGGAAGGGAGGGCAAAAGGGGAGGAACGGGAGAATTGGAGTGGGGAGGAGAACTTGAGGGAATAGGATAGTCAATATGGTGGAAGGACAGACACAGAGAGCAAGAAAAAGAGATATCTTGTTTGAGGGAGCCATTATGGGGCTAGCAAGGAATCTGGCACTGGAGATAGTGCTCTTAAGAGAGAATGATACAGGAGGGTTAGGCTCTAGAAACTTAAGAGCCCATACTGTAATTCAGATAGCCTAGTTCTTTCATCTCTGCATTTTACCACCTTAAAGTTAGAAAAATGGGCCAAGTTAGCAAGTCATACACAACCTTCATCCTACATACCTCATTCAAGTATCATGTTCTTATAGGCCAAACCCAGGAGGTACTGATGCTGCTTTAGTATCCATTGTCACAAAACACAAGGAATATAAAGGCTTAAGAGAAGACAATGAGCGCTGGATTGAGACACTGGAAACTTTTAAAGATTTCAAAATTACTAAATACATACATGTACATAAACAATATATATCCCTGCTGTTTTACTACTTACATATATATTAATGTATAAGTGTATTATATATGTGTACATATATCCTTGCTTTTTTTATTACTTACACATACTATAAATACTTAAATATTACTATATGCAAATATATATGCTTATATATTCATATATAATTCTGCTGTTCTATTACTTTTGCATGATTTGTTTATTTTATGGACTTTGATTTGCTTGAGAATAGAAATTATTTTTAGTAGTTTTTATTAATATTTTGTTATTTATAATTTCCAAATTCAGCCTACATCCTCCGCTTAGCTTTGCCGCTCCACTCTTGACTTGGACAAAAGGAACAGCCCCTACTTCAGAGGAAAAAAAGACACAGTTTTTTGGGGGTTTTGGTTTTGTTTTTGTTTTCTGTAGCTGCATATGAATGACTGGAGACAAGATTCAAGTTTCCATACATTCCCATCTTCTTAGGAAACAAGTTCGTGAACAATTTACAGTACAAGATTAAAGAAAGTCACAGAATAACATATGTTCAAACATACTGGTGGGGGTGTCAGGTAGGTCAGTTACAGAAAGGCAGGAAAAGCTCAGGTCCCGGGAGCTGACAGCATTCTTATCCTTTTGTTTGACTGGAAAGTGAGTCTCTGAATACTGAAAAAATCATACAAAGATGTTAGCTCACGTATAGAAGCCAGCTTTTGTTGTCATTTGTTTTATTGACAATAATCATCTATCAAAGCATCTCAAAGCAGTTTTAGGTTGTGTTTTCTTAGTGGTTATGAATATCAAAGGCTTTCATAAGTGTTGCTTAGGCCTGGGTACTTTTCTTTTGAGAACATTCTGTTAAATTCCATAGCGCATTTTTAAGTGGGTCATTTATTTTCTTGCTGTTTAGATTTTTTTGTTTGTTTCTGTTGTTCTTTGATTTTAGATATTAATTCTCTCGGATGTAGGGCTAGCTAGCAAAGGTTTTCTTTTACTCTCTAGGCTGACTGTTTACTTGATTGACCTTTTCCTTTATGTCATAAAATTTTAAAAATCTCACAAGTTACAGTTTTCAGTTCTTAGCCTTATTTCGTAAGCAACAATAACATCCGTACCGATCTCTATATCTATATCTTCTTTTACTCATGACTTTCTTCTTAACATTCAAGATTAAAGACTCATATTGGTGCCGATTCTTATATAAGCTGGGAAAGATGAATGTAGTTTCATTCTTCTATTTGTAGATTCCCAGTTTTTCTAGCCCCATCTGTTGAAGATGCTGACTTTCATCCAATGTGTATCATTGGCATTATTTCTCAAAAATCAGGTGTCTGTAATGTTGTAGACTTATGTAAGAGTCTTACATTCTATTCCATTTATCTGTATGTCTGTTTTTGTGCCAGTACTGTGCCATTTTTCTTACTCTGGATCTGTGGGACAACTTGAAATTGGGTATACTGATGTCACCAATGTGGTTGTCTTTGCTCAGGAGTTCTACATCTCACACATTCTGAGACCTGAGTCTACCAAGAAGGCATAGCATCAAATATAGGCTTTGGGGTCGTATATGTCTGAATGCACGCCATGCTTCTTTTACCCAATAAGCAAGGAACCTTCAGCTGGCTCTATGGCATCTCTGAACTTCACTTTCTCATCCTCAAAATAAGAAGAAAAGTTAATGCCTGCCCTGTATGACCAATTATTTGGAGCCCAAACACATAGGTTTGTAGAGCATGTAATGAAAATGTCTGCAACTCTTTGCCCTTCATCTAACAAGGGATGGAGGTTACTTCTCCATCCTTTCTACCTGAATCAGACATGTACTGCTCTTGGTGAGGAATGTAGCGGAAAGCAAACATGTGAGCCTGAAACGCAAGTATCTGACCACATTTTCTATTTTCTACCAGTCGTAGAATGCTTCCCATATACCTTGGGCTCCCTTGCTGCTAGATGGAAAAGTCCATTCATTGCTATTGTTGCAGTCAATAGCCAGGCTACAGCCAGAGGCCATTCAGGACCAGGGCAGGCTTAGCTTGGTCTCTCCATCTGGTCTTGGATGTAGAAGCAAGCCCAAAAGACTTTAACCAAGTCTGATCTAGATCATCAGAAACACCCAACTGACCCTTAGAAAAGGATAAGTAATAAGTGGCAGTTCTCTGAAGCCACCGTATTCCAGGCTTGTTCATTTTACTGCAAAAACTAGGGGATTCAGTTTTTTTTCCCAGGGTATATGCGAAATGATACTGAACGAGTGATTGCCAGTGCCTGTATATGGATTCCATTTCAGGAAAGTGCACACAGTGGTGATTTGAGATAGTGTCCAGCCAGTGATTAATACAGAATTTAATCAGTAAGATATTGATTGACCTTATATTTATGAATAATGATTTGAACTATTCAGTCATACAACACAGTTGCTAAGTTAGCCTAAAATGCAGAATTGTCATACTAATGCTCCACAGGTTAGTGACACACATTTCCAGAGATGAAGAATCTCATAAAGCAAGGAAGATGGGGACAAATGGAAATGACCTGTTCTGAAAAGTCATGGAGCAGGCATTCTCTCTAGGATTTGTAACAGTCTTTCAGTGAGAATTTTCAACTCAGTGTACAAAAGAGATTGAGGAACAGGCTACATGGTGACTGTTCCATGATCCTCGAGTCAGTAAAAAGATGCAAGCCATGCTGTGTACAGATGGAATGCACACACAGTTATGGGTCAGTCCTCTGATGACCCTCTTTCTGCTTCTAAGATCACCTAGTTCTGAGCTACACAAATACTATCTCAACTAAACAAACAGAAAATGAATGATATTGTGGGTATATTCATTTTCATTATCTTTCTATAACTTACATGTCAATCAAAGCATGGCAGGGAAGCTGCCCTCATAAAATATCAATAATATGATTGCCTCAATAAGACCTGCGTAATGGCCACACCAGTCAAATTGCTATCATGGATGGGGGAAATTCTGCTGAGAGGGGAATCCGTTTTCTCCAGGTATGATCCCCCGATACCATAACACATACACACGGTACCAACACCAACTGGACCCAATGGGGTGTGTGTGTGTGTGTGTGTGTGTGTGTGTGTGTGTGTAACAATAATACTTGAAAGAGGCCATGAATTTGAGGGGAGTGCATATAGATGTCCAGGTGTGCTCTACAGTTGCAAGAAGACAGAAGGGTGGGGGCCAGAGAGCGCTTAGGAAGTCCGTGGAGCATAAGCAATGACCAAATCTTCATTCTTCAAAGGTTTGGTTTACAAAAAGATATAATTAAGTATGTTGAATTCACAGCCCCCAGAGTGAAGGGTATGGAACGGGTAGGGAATCTCTCAACCTGCCTAGACATTCTCCAAAGCTAGCATATCAAATATACAGGACAGATGCTCAGCTTCTGGCAGGAAAACCTGGGGCCAGAAGGACTGGCTCTGCGGAGGAAATCCACTGTAAGTACACAGGGGCGAATTTGCCTGGCCTGCATTTCCTGGGCTGCTAGATGAAAGGAGGCTTTAAGGCTGCCTAGCAACAGCGTGTTTATGCAGCAGTCCCCAGGACTTGGAGGGGGAAAGAGAAAGAAAACAAAAACCTGTTTCTGGAGGCTGCCTGGGAGCAGGATGAGAGGTGGGAGCGGGAGCCTGGGAGCAGGCCCAGCACTGTGGAGCAGGCCATGTGATTCCCGGATTCCAGGGCTGCTAGCTGACGTGGGAAAGGGGCCTGGTGGCTCCCAGACTGCCCCCAGCCCTGCACTAATCACAGCTCTCCTCCGCTGCGCCATTGTTTTCACAGCTGCTCAGCTGCTCCTGCTTGGGAGGAAGACAGACAGGCCGACTCCAAATCGTGGAGAATAACAGCCAGAGTGCACCAAAAAAAAAAAAAAAAAAAAATCCGCATGCGGAGGGAGGGGTGGAGGGAAGATGGGAAAGAGGACAGAAAACTCTTAACTCTTTACGTGGCCGGATTAAATGTAGTGGCTCATTTTTATGCCACGTGAGAATTTAGAGGCAAAAGACTATGCTGCATCTCAGATGTTTGTTGAGGACTAGACTTTTGTACCTGACATTCTTTCAGCTCATAAAAATCACAGCAAAAATCGTGCCCATTGATTCTTAACGCAGTAGGAAGCAGGAGTGCCCGGATCAGAGTCTAAAGAGGTGAGGGAAACGTCAATAGCCTAAAGAGAATGATAGCAAGCATTTACAAACTGCTCACTGGGTACTCAGGACCAGGACGATGCGAGCATTGTTCACAGGCCCCCGCATAACCCGGGAAGGAAGAAAAATTTCATTGCTATTTAAGTCGTGTTGAAGCAGTGACTTGCCTATGATGACAAGGCTGCACAGAGACAGGCCATGACTCCAAGTGAGGTCCTGTGACCCACAATCCAGGCTCTTGTCAATAAGTGCACTGCTTCCTTTAATGGCCCTTACCAGTTTGCCACGATTGCTGTACCAAGTCTTAGAAATGGCTCAAATACATGGTGGGCCGACACACCATGAACTTGTTAACCAGCTGTCTGGGAGTTAGAAGTCCGATATTAGTTTCACTGAACTAAAATCAAGGTGTTTCTTCAAAACCCTCGAGGAGAGAATCTGTTTTCTTCACTTTCCAGACTTTAGAGCCTGCCAACTTTTCTTGGCTCATTGTCCCTTCCTCTGTCTTCAAACTATCAGTGTGGCCTTTCTTCCCTCTCCCTCCTGAGTCCTCCTCCTGCACTACCTGGACGTACCTCTCCCAGTTTGGGGCCTGGTTAATTCTTATCCATCTCTTGAGACTCAGATTGAGGCTTCCTTCTCCAAAGAAGATTCTTCTGATTCTGTCAGAGGTGCATGTGTGCATACATTTGTTCATGTGTACATGCATGGATGAGACACATACATGCACACACAAACACACACACATACTTGAGAGCTGGAAGAAACTCGATATAACTCAATAGAGTTTACAGTAGCCATCCTCCACCCCAAATCTTCATTTGGTAATATCTGATTGCTAGCTATGGTAGGAATATTTACACCACAAAGAAGGAAGCTATTATTCAATATTTCCGTGTTACCTACACACACTCCACTGGCTTAGTTCCTCACTTTGAGCTCTTATGTCCAAAGCCCTTTCTTAGCTCTCTCCCATTCTTATCTCCTTGCCCTTGCTAACTATGGTGAGATGCTCACCCATGCAGACATACTGTCTCCTTTCCATAACCCTAGCATATATCAATGCTTCTGACAAACTCTAGATGACCATTTAAATATCCAAGGGCAGACAATAACAGTCATGAAATCATGAGTACTTTCCAAATACCTACTCACCTGCTCAAGGGGACTCTGAGTGAGGCTGTTTTTGTTGTATATGCTAGAGCTCAGAGCCAGATCTTTACACATGCACAGAAGTTCTGTGTCTGAGCTACACTACCTGCCAAAGATAGGTTGACTTCTCCTGATGCTATCAGTTGCTTCAAGTATCAGTGCCACCATCATGTCCTGGTGGAGGAATGGTGGGACACAGGGTGGAGAGTGTTCTCTGATACCTTAACTAGGTAGCCATTCAACAGTATCAGACACATTCAACAAAATGTGGTTGAATCCAACTATTCTTGCCTCAAATTCATTTCAGGTAAAACTTCTCAATCCATCATTGGGATTCAACTCTCCCAATCCTGCTCCCACTGCTGGGCAGTTATAAGGACCACTAACACAAGAGGGGAAGAGGCTAGGCTTTGATGGTTCATTTTACAGCCATATGCTGTTTCTCTCCCCTTCGTGACTTTTCTAACAAAGGGGTAGAGTGAGTGGGGGAGCAATTTCTGTCCCAGAAGAGGGTGAGGAGTACACTAGCTGCTGAAAAACCTTTACCGTGTCACTTCTATTGCCTAACATTGTGATAAAGGGAGTTGGAAATAATTGCTTTCAAGGCATGACTCTGTCCCTTTACAGGTGACCCCCAAAACACTAGGGAACATCTTTACTCTTAATCCAGTCTGTATTCTCTAGTATTAGCATCAGTCTCTAGTGACCTCCACTTCTTAGCTACCTCCCAGAAGACAGGATTTTCCGCCATTTCTTGAGAACTTAGAATAATAAATAGAATAGTCTTTGCACTTTTCCATGGTTTTGTACACTCTCTCTCTAAATTCCGTGGTGCAATAGATATGTTTTAAATGTAATAGACATCAATCTGAAGAATAAGTGACTGGTTTTCTTCCCTTCTGGCAGGAGCCCCAGAAGGAAAAGACAGCAAAATAACACTCTCCATGAAAAATCCCTCCCCAAAGTGCTTCCTACTCTTTGCCACCACTCAATGGAGGACGGTTGTCAGAAAGTAGCTTTGGAACCATACTCTGCAAACCTTCCTGAACTAAGGCTGTTCATTGACAACCTAAGAAGACAAAGCAATAGCCTACATCCTTCCCAGATAGGAATTGCTCCCACACAACTGACTTCCCTGTAGCATATTTATGTGCATACACAGAACCTATGATAACCATTTATAAGCGTATGTCACAATAAGGATCAGATCCTTTTAGAATGGGGACACTGATATTATCAATTGGCTGATTCATTTTCTTGGCATCACACAGTAGGTTCCAAAGTAAAATTCAAGGGCAAGCTGATTTAACGAAAGAAAAGGAAGCCTGATTTCTTTGCCACTCTTCTTTGTCTTTCTTCATCTCAGACCTGCTTCCTCTAGTCTGCCTTCGTCTGTGGAGTCATTTCTTTCTCTATAATTAACTATCATTTGGGTTAAATTAACAAGTATTGGTTCAAATATATCCCACTGCCAAAAAGAAAAATATTTTTAGCTCTTTCTGTTACAAATGGTTTTTACTGCTCGTCACTAGCAGGGAGTAGACAGGAATCATCACTGAAACAGTAATCAAGGCTGCTAAAAATGTGAAAACATATTTATATTACCAAGCCCTGCAGGGTTCCACTAGTCTAGTTAAGGTAAAAAAAAAATGGCCATTCAGGTTCTTTCTTGATCTCTGAAAAAGTCTTACCTTCCAGAAAGTATTTAACTAGGACACAGTGACTTCCAAGAAGGTTCTGGAACATGAACTTCAACAACAATGATATTATTATCAAATCTTCTATTAGTCACTTCAACAAGGAGCATTGGATTTGCGAGATAAACAACACTAATCTGTTTTCTGCTTCTAACTGCAACCCCACTTTATGACGCCTTTGAAAGCCACATAATTATTGAGCAACCTCCTTAAGTCATTTAAAGCACCTATTACTGAATGTCTTTGAGCCCTGTCTTGACTATGCAATGATTTTGTAGCTCAAGTCTCACCTCTGCAGTAATAGGATCTCTAAGACAATTTTATCTCATTTTTAAAAGAAAGATAACATTTCTTTAATATCTAAATTCTACTATCTTCCTCCAACTCCCTCAAAGCCCACAAACATATCTCCCTCCAAAGTCCATATCCTATTATGTATAAAATCATAAACCACTAAGTTTAATTAGTACTGTGCATCTGTGCCATGCACAGGGGCAATGTATAATCTACCAGTTGCTACTTCTTCAAAGAAAAATGTCTCTCCTTCCCTGCAACAGCCGCCAACTGCCGGTAACTCCCCAGCTAAAAGTGCGGCCTCAGTATCCACTTCCCTGTTCATCGTGGAATTTTGAACCGGCCTGACCCTGTACAGGCCGTGTGCAGGTAACCAGAGATGCTAGGAGTTGCAGGTCATGTCCAGAAAACAGCATCTCACAGCATACCTCCAGCACGTTCATGCTTTGGGCCCCATTTCTGCCATAATTCTTGAGGCTTGAAAAGGTAGAATAGTGATTGAAATGCTCCATGTTTGATGGAACATTTAAATTCACTTATTCCCAGCATTTTGAACAGTTATGAAGCAATGGGAAAAGATACTTCTATGATGAGTCTTGAGAGCAAGACTAATCTGTAAGGGTAAACACAAATATTTAAAAGGTAATTTAACAATAGCATGGCTAGGAAGGCCATAGGCCCTGGAGAACGGCAGGAACAGCTTGTTGTTACTGTCTCTGGTTTTAAGAATGAAAAACAATCCCACAGAAGCAACACAGGAGTTCTTATTAATTTTTTTTTGTTCTCATTCATAAGGAAATCAGAACACAAAAGTTCTAGAAGATAATTCCAACAAGGGGTCAACAAAAAGCAAAACCATCCCTTTAACCCCGTTCTTGGTTTGCTCTCTCTGAACTGAACCAACTGTATGTTCCCACCCGACATTTCCACGCTTCTTAGTCCACTCAGCACTGGAAGCTCAGCTCCAAGATCTAAACGCACAAACATGGATACAATCGTCTATAACAAGAAGCAAAAGCTGCAAGTCAGAATGAATGAATGAGTATTGTTTTATATATCTGCATAACATTTCAGTTATTCTACAGTTCATGGGATACAGATACCCATGATGACACAAATAGGAGCTGAAGTTGGGCTTGAAATGGATCAGAAAGCTTTTCTAGGATTCTAGAGGTCCCCATGGCTGGCTCTATTGTCCATGGTGGACCATTGACCAAAAGCCTCACATATCTCCTCCCCAGGAATGAAGGGGGAAAGAGGCAAGATTCCTGTGTAGTGGGTTGCTGGACACTACTTATCCCATCTACTGACATCCCACCACACACAGAGGCCGGCCCTATGCTCTGTACATAGTGAAACAATCTGTCTCTACCACCCCTAGATTCCATCTGGGACTCTTCCTCATAGGGAGAAATCACAAACCCCACTTTTTTTCCGGTAAGCAGCCTACAGTTATTCCCTCTGTCACTGTAGCAAATGCCTGAGCTAACAGCGCTGGGAGGTGCAAAGATGAACTTGGGTTCACAGTTCCAGAGCTTGTATTCCATGCCAGTGGCTCCAATGCTTTGAGAAGCAGCCATGTGGCGAGAGAAGTGCTAAGCTTTGCTATAACGACTTTTGGGTCAGGCCATTACATTATGACAAAAGTTTTTATATTAACCTTCACCAGAGAGAGCAAATAACCTGCCCGTCCTCTCACAGACAGAAGGTGATTAAACAGGACTGACTAAGTATTTAAATAGCCTTGAGAAAGTCTAAATTTCATTGTTTTTTCTATTTGAGAGTGACTTTGTAGCAAATAGCTGTATAAAAATCCCGGCTTTCACCATGACCTTTTTCCACAGCACACTGTGAATGTCAACCATACTCACCCCTTCACACTGTCTCGCTCCCCTCCCTTTCCTGCTCCCTGAACACCAATAGACACCTTTCTTCTTTAAGAATTATGTTTTAATACTTCAGTCTGTGACCAGATCTCCTGTGTGAGATCGACTCTCAATTTTCACTGAGTGGTACAGCACTCGCCCGGTGTTTACAAGGCTGTGGTTTTGATCCCCAGAACTTCAGGAAAATAAAATGACAACATTTCTTTTTCAACTATAGACAAGGAAAGGGGCTCACCGAGGCCCTGATCTTTCCCCCATCAACCTCTTGTGAGCCAGAGGAAATATAAAGGGGAAAAACACATGTGCAAATAATACCACATTATTTCCAGAGCTATAAACTGTGGAACAGATTGCATTTGCAGTATCTGCTTGAAATAAGCCTGTAGTATGTGAGACCCAAGGGACGAGTCAAACTAACCTGTCACAAATACCCAGAGCAAGATATTGGACGCTCTGATATAATCTGTGTATTTACAGGAGGCCTCCCTTCAAAGGTAGCTCAGATCCGGATCTGAAGACCTTTATTTGAACTCTCAACTGCAGCGTAATTGACAGGGAGAATTAAAGGGGATATGAAGACCTGGGCCTGAACTTTTTCAACAGTCTCAGCTCGGCTCACATTGCTCATGATATTAGAGGCTGCCGTGATGATATTAAATGATGCCGCACTGACAGAGATTAACAGACTATGCAATTAGATTTAAATGCTGTAATTGGAACATGCTGTTAAGTGCCTACCATCAGTCCTGGGCTCCCTTATGACAAGCGAGTCTCTCCTTGGGCTGCTTTGTAAATTTAACACTGTCCTCACCAGCCACAAATCCACTACCATTTTCATAGAGGCCGAGAACAACTCAGGGTGATTAAGGGATCGTTGTGCACTCTACTGCACACATCTACAGTCTTGTGTGCTCCCAATATGCTTAGGATCCTTGGAGCTCTATGACAAGTCTGCATGTAGGTAGAGAGCACCCACTACAGGGCTGCATCATAGGATCAGCAGCAGAGAGAATGCCCGCTCACTCCCAAGCTGCTCGGTGTGTGTGTGTGCTCTGAATCTAAATGTGGTCTCAGACTCTCAATTCTCTGCACTCGCCCTCTTACAGCTCATGCCTAGGTGTGATTTAGAACTAAATTCTGCTGACTGAGTAGCCTTCTCTCCAGAGGTGAAGAGGCCCAGGCCCCAACAAGACAAGCAACCACATTTTGCTGCCCATTGCCATCCTCGCCATAGGTCTCCACCAATGAGATTAATCACTGACTGTGCCACAGACCAAACGAATCCATCACCGCCTGCTTGTGGAATACCATCCACTGCCTGGCCATTGATAAGCTCTGATGAAATTAGATCTTCAGTCTCATTGGCTATTTCTATCTGTCGGCTCAATTTTCTCTCTTACAACATACAAAAATGAATAGCTAACATTTGCCAAGATAATCACCCTGAGTTCCGACTTTTATAGATGTCTATACATACTAGCTCTGATTTTTAATGTTGATTTCCTGTCACCGTGGTAACAGAATTCCACAGTCAGGTTACAAAGGTCACCACGAAGCAGGAAGAGTTGATGAACCTCTGAAACCACCTCCCAACCCTCGCACTGAAAATGAAGTAGATTTGAGGGGCTCCTCATTAATGAATTTTTAGGTAATGGGTTATTAAAACTATTTATGTGTTATCTGCAGTTTAAACTTTAAAAACTTAATTGAATGCAAAACCATTCTTCTGTTCAAATCCCCTGGCCACTCAGGATATGCTTCTTTAAAAGGAAATACAAAACAATAAAAACATCCATAGATATTATTCCAAGTCATCTTTTCACAGATCTCGCAATGACTGTAGAAACAAACTTAAAGTGTCTATCATTCAATTTTCCTTCTTTCACACAGACACATGCACAATTACACGCACACCATTTTTATATCTATCTTGAGGGTTTTTTTTGTTGTTGTTGTTTTGTTTTTTTTGGGGGGGGGTTTCAAGACAGGGTTTCTCTGTAGCTTTGGTGCCTGTCCCGGAACTAGCTCTTGTAGACCAGGCTGGCCTCGAATTCCCAGAGATCCGCCTGCCTCTGCCTCCCGAGTGCTGGGATTAAAGGCGTGTGCCACCACCGCTCGGCTCTACCTTGAGTTTTAAGTTCACAATGAAACTTCAAGATCTTTCTGCAGCAGGTCCCAAGGAACTTCCATAGCAGGGTTCTATACAACTCGGCCCTGGCTGATGAATGGTGTACTGGCTGATTTGTATGTCAACTTGACACAGGTACAGTCAATAGAGAGGAAGGAGCTTCTGTTGAGGAAAGGCCTCCATGAGATCCAGCTGTAGGCATTTTCTCAATTAGTGATCAGTTGGGGATGACCCAGACTATGGTTGGTAGTACAATCCCTGGGCCGCTGGTCCTGGCTCTATAAAAAGGTGGGGTGAGTAAGTCGTGGGAAGCAAGTCAGTAAGCAGCTCCCCTCCACGGCCTCTCCATCAACTCCTGCCTCCAGGTTTCTGCCCTGCTTGGGTTCCTGTCCCAACTTCCTTCAGTGATGAACAGCAACACTGAAGCGGAGGCCAAATAAACCGTTTCCTCCTCAACTTTCTTTTTGGTCATTATTGCAGTAATAAAAACTCTAAGACAACTGGTCAGTTATTTCCAACCATTTTCTTAGAAGAATAGTATTGCAAAGGTCATTTGACACACAGGTAAATACAGATGGAGTATAATTTCTAGAAAAGAAATTGTAAGATCAAAGCAGATATAGTCACAATTTTATTCACCTTTGTTTATTTGATTGGACTAATTTACCTTATCCCTGCAGCATAGCCATGTTTTCACAGTCTTGGCAACATTACAGCTCATCAAACATTTAAATATTTACCAACTTGATAGGTGAGAACAATACATGAGAAAAACTATAATTGTTAGTTCTCCTGGTATGCAGTCAAGAAGCTTTAAGGGTTGTGAGTCTCTAGTTTAGAAATTTTACTTTCTCTTAACTGTTGGTGTCTGTACTTGGCTAATTTTTCCAGTGTGTGGATGATCTTTTCCATGCTGGTTTGAAGGCACTATCTACATATTAGACATAGTGGGTTTTATTTGTAGTAAGTTGCATTTTTGTGTCTAAGATCATTTGCCTTTTTACTCTGTTCATAATATTTTATATGGGCATTTATTATTTTTTCCTTTTCTGGTTTGGTACTTTTTAAAACTAGTTTAAAAAAATTTTCTGATGGATAGATAATAAATCTAAGACATTTTGTGCTACTTTTTGGTTTTGTTTTGTAGTTACACTAGTTTTGGAAGGGTGCATGCAACAGTGTTCCTGTGGAAATCACAACAACTTACAAGGGTCATTTCTCACCTCTCACCAAGCAAATCCTATGACTTAAACTCAGGTTACCAGGCTCGGCTGCAGAATTTTTTACGAGATGAGTTACTTCGCTTGCCCTATGACATCTTTTAATTTTTGACACGTTTCAAATTTATTATGAGGTAGAATATGAACAGGACACTAAAATTATTTTCCAAATGGATACCTGACAATTGCTATAATAAATGTCTGTCACCAAATTCCTCAGTTCACACAAATGTACACTAGTGTGAACTAACCAGTTTATATGAAGTACCAACTTCCATAGATGTGAAAGTTCCATAGTGGGCTTTTACTCTGTTACTTTGGTTTCACTTTTCAGTCAATATTTTACTATTTACTAAAGATACAGAATATATTTTAATATTTACTAAAATATACTACTTTTTCTATCGATGATTCTGGTTATTCTCATTTGCTTTTCCATAAGGATTATTAAAAATATCACTTGGCGTAGTATTATAGTTATATGTGATTTAAAGACTAATGTAGAGGATAGCTTCCATTTATCTTAAAATGGGTCTTCCTATCTGTGAACTTGGTATACCTGTCTGTTCATTCAGGCCTTCTTTCATATAATTTCATGAGTGTGAATGCATGTGTGTGCTCTCATGTGCTTTTATGTATAGCTGTTCTTCTACATTTATAGTCTATATTATTTATACACTTTGTATATAAGAGTGCATTAAATTGTTGCTTTTAAATTCCACTGGAGAATGGTTATATAGATAAGTAGATTAATACTAAAAACTGTATTTATAAGGTGTTGGTTAATATAGACACTAGGATGGTAGCCATAAAACCAGCATTTTAAAACAACACAGCTTTTTTCCGCGATGGTGGCGGCAGCAGAGCGGTGGCTCGCTGAGAGCAGCTCTGGGCTGCACAGATGTGGAGGGTCTTCTGTCTATGTGTTAATTTGATTGGTTAATAAAGAAACTGCCTTGGGTTTTTGATAGGGCAGGATTTAGATAGGTGGAGTAGACAGAACAGAATTCTGGGAGAAAGAAAGCAGACGTGATGGAGCCAGCCGCCAGGTCAGACATGCTGAATCTTTCCCAGCAAGCCACCACATCATGGTGCCACACAGATTATTAGAATGGGTTAATCAAAATGTGAGAATTAGCCGATAAGAGGCTAGAACTAATGGGCCAGGCAGTGTTTAAATGAATACAGTTTCTGTGTTATTTTGGGGCATAAGCTAGCCAGGCGGCCAGGAGCCGGGCAGTAGGAACGCAGCCCACAGCTCCATCTACACAGAGCTCTATTTGTCTGGAAGTCCTATCAATACCTCCTGTCTAGATTTTGGCTGTTTTGCTTTTTATTAAACCAGTCACAGTGACATATCTTTACACAGTATAATCAAGTATCATACAAAATTTCCCCTTTTCTCAAAATAAAGAAGAAAGGGTTTTAATTTTTACATAGTAAAAATATACAATCAGAAAAATTATCAGGTGAGAATTACATTTACAATATCCAGTCTATTTGTATTTGGCAAATTTGGAGAAATTAATCTATCTTATCTAAATGAGTTCAAAGTTTCATACCTAAACATTTTTATCATAACTTGAATTACCAACTCAAAACTATCTTTTTAGACCTCAAAATTTTTTCTTAGAAACAATTTAAGATTTTATGTCTCTCAACCTATACACTTTATACCTCTTTTGTGAGATTTTTTTTCTGAATTTGGTAACAGGGAAAACTGTAATTATAACTACTCATCTCCAACTCCATCAGAGACCCAAGAAGGATACAATATTAGCTGAGTAATCAGGAAGTATAGAAAAAACACTTTTAAAACTCTTGAGATGACAGAAACATCTGACTGCCTGGACCTAAGGTTCCTCTGAAATGTAGGGACATCCATCTTTGACCTTCAGGCCTAGAATATATGACAAAATTTTATGTAGAGTAAGAGTTTTGAATAACTATACTACCTTGTCTTGGCAAAGTTTGACAGTCATTTTCTTTTGTGTCCTACTTTTACAGTTTTGACAGTATACTGTCAACAATTAAGACAGAAGCAGTTTCTTTGCCCAGTGGCTAACTTTGCCACAATAAAAGAAAACTCCATGTGGAGGTTCTCCAATGTCCTTCATCCTTTTTCTAAGTAGATTGGCGCTGTTAGGAGCAGATGTATCTCAGTGTCATGAAAAGTCTTATGCTATTAAAACATTTCAAATGCCATATTCTGCAGATCTTTGAAGTGTTTGAAGAGTAACTATCTATCTAAAATATATCTCAACATTATTTTGAAAACATACCTAACATGACTACAAATTTGATCTTTATAGATAACTAACTACTAATCTGTAATTCTTTATTATCCTAAATAACTTTCAAGGACTAGATCTTTATACTGTTAAATGCATAGGTACGATATCTTAAACAAGAGTGGAAACATATAGTATAACAATAATAACCTTAAATTTATATCAATATACAAAATTCATACCAATATAAAATTGAGAGTAATGATTATTCAAAAGTAGACTCAACAATCTACACTTGTCCCATCATTTCTATACTATGTCTCCCCCTTTTTTCTTTCAGAAAGAGATCCCTGAATCTAATTGCCTTTGGTCATCTTTTTTCTTGACCATGACCAATAACAACTTGTATACATCCCCCCTATGACAAACTATGACAAACATGCATGACCCACCAAATGACCAAAAATCACACATTCTACCTCTTAAGAATGTGAACATCATGTTCTCTAGATTGGTTTCTGTTGTTGGGGGCACCAATGTCTTTAGGGGAGCCTGAGAAAATTGTGATAATGGTAAAGTTCTAGGAAAGTTATTTATACTGCTTTTTGGTTAGTCTCTGTGTGATGGGAAAGTTTAGATCTTATCTGAAGTCTTTGTTGGATAGTCTGTGAGGTTAGACCATCTCAATTAGCAACTTTGAAGCTGTTCTGGATGTAGAATTTTCAAGAAATTGCAACAGAGGTATTCCAAGAGACTGGATCACTTAGACTACTTATTGTATCTGGTCCTTTTTATGAAAACACACAAACTTCTAAAGGTTACATGCATATCTGCATTAACAGAAGTATGGAATGTGCATTGTATACAAGTCATCTAAAAATAGTTTCTGTTCTATGTTTGAACAGGTAAAAGGCATCTAATAACTTTCTAAGTATGTTTGGACTGTAACCAAACTGTAATAAAATGAGTCACGAGGACTCTGTAACCAACATTTTATCATGCCTCATCCAGTCTCAGAACTCTTCCCACATTGAAAGATCAGCACATACATTGTCTGTCCTATAGCCTTTCTTGGCTTTTTCCCTCATGTCTGTAGCCAAGATATTCAAGAGTTCTCCCCCAATTAAATCTGATCTTCATTAATTTTGAAGGGAACTATAACTTTTTATTTCCTGTGGAAACAAAAGCATAACCTATCCCCCAATGCAACATATTTTTTGATTTCCAGTTTGAAGTTAAGATGCTTTTAAAATGTATAGGCTGGTTTAATTTAGCAGTTTCCATCATCCAATATCTCTAAGCATGTATTGTTTTTGTACATTAGCATTAAAAAAATTCAAAGTCAACAAAGTACCATATAGGATCTAGACACCTGTATATGTCTCATCTTTACATGACTCATTTTTATATTATTTTATTCTCTCTAAATACTTTATTGTTTTAAAATTATTTTTATGATTTCTATACCCATTTTCTTTTCTTTCTTTAGCATCTAAGCATATTTTTAAATATATTGTACGTTTTTATAGGTTTTGTGTCTGGACCTAGCTTTACTAAGTACCTGCAGCATTCTCTGATGACATGAGACAAATTTTAGAACTGCCATGTCAGCTTCCCAAGGCTTAGCTTAGTGTATGACACCAGTGCATGGTGCTGGCACCTGGTTCCAGCCTGCAAAAAGTGGCCAGTGAATGCATTTCTATACATGGCTGAGCAATGGTATGCCTGGAAGATTGAACAACTAGGAATTCATATCTGGCTCTCTGTCCAGAACTTTTCTTAGGTTTCCCCAGTCCTATGTTTGGGTATGTGTGGCCCACATTGGGCACCATATGTAATAAGTCTTTCTCTAGTCCATCAGTCAGCTCACAAATAACTAAATAGGCACTTCTTATTAATTATGAGAGTTCAACCTTAGTTCAAGCTTGTTTCTAAATAGCTCTTATGAGTTAAATTAACTGAGTTCTATTAATCTATGTGCTGTCATGTGGATCATGACGTTTACATTTCCTCTTGCTTGTCCTGTTTCCTGTATCATTCTAGTGAAAACCCCTTTCTTCTTCCCAGAGTTCTCTCTGTCTAGCTACTGGCTGTTTAACTTATTAAACCAATCACAGTGACATCTTTACAAAGTGTAATCAAATATTTCTCAACAGTGGACTGTGTTATAAACTCACTTGTAATGTAATTCAACTCTGTTCCCCTCATTGATACATATATCTTAAGATGCAATACTTAATGCATTTTTAATCTATAAAATGGAATCATTGTAGCATTCAATTTACAGTGAGTCTTACCTAAAGTGTTCTATGTAATTAATACACACGCATATTGCTTAGTATGCATAATATCATTTTTAAAGTTATTTTCCTTTCCTCCTCTTTTCTTTTATCTCTTGCCTTTATTAAAGAAAGATACATATTAAGAAAAGATAACCTGGTATAGAGAACAAAGCACACATACACATGTGGTTTTTTTTAAGTAGCCATGGACAATGGCAGGAGCTTAGAGTCAGATTCTAAGCCCAGGTCTGCCTTTGACTACCTGTGTAACCATGGATATTCAGATTTTTGTCTGTACAATGGAAGTAATAATACTATTTCATAATCCATTTGCAGATGGTGACAATACACATGAAGCACCTGGGACAAAGCAGAGATAATATTCCCAGTGTCCTTTCTCCTTTTTTAGAGTTCCACAATGACAGCTGATATATGGATTACCCACTGACTGCCAAGAATGTTCCTTTTCAGTCAGGTCCACTGTCACTCCATAGTCAGGAGCTATGACAACAGGAAGCCCCATCCCATTCTCTTTTTTCCCCTGGCCTCCAATTCTCTGATCATGAGAACCCCTCATTGTAGAACTTAATCACATGCTGTCATGTATGGTTACTCAGCTTGCCATGTTCTAACCACCAAAGCACCTTCTCTCACACTGTTCTTTTATCTCACAAAGCGCCTCTTGTTGGATTGAGCCCAACGTCAGCAAGCAATTAAATGCTGTAAATCATATAATTTTAGGGTTGGAAGGTTACTGAGAGGTGTGATATATGAGTCCCCTCAACTACAGTCGATTAAACTGTTTGAAAAACTCCACTGAACTATTTCCCTTTCGACCACATCCTGTCCTGCTGGGAAGTCCCTCTCATCCTGAGCCTGCATTTGTTTTTTTCTCATCCTGAAATGTGATTCCCCATCATTTCTCATTTCTCAGCCCTACTGCTATAATACCTGGCAAGTGACTTGTTGACCTCCAGGTCATTTTAGTGCCTTTTTGCAGTACATCATGATAGCCTCTCCACTCCTCCATCAATGCCCTCATCGTAGTCAGTGCTTACTAACTTTTGTGATGGTTTAAAAAGGAAGCATCTCTCTCATTCATGGCCCTATAAAATTCAAGACCTAGGAGTAAGCGAATCTGTTTCTGCTATTAGTATCACTAGCATCATTCCCCAACTCTGTACCTGGTCCATATCTCAGAGCTTGGTTTTAATACTAAATACATTGAATTAATCCATGCATGGATAAATGACTGTAAGTACTTCTGACTGTGGTTGCATTTCACTTTCTAACTAAATGGAGTCTCGCCTCAGCCCAGTATCAAAGGAAGCTCACACTTTCTCTACCGTACCACTTTCTCTCCTTCACACTCTAAGTACCTGCCTGTGGTCCACCTTACAGAAGAAATTTAACTTTTCCTTTTCTTGAAGGCAAGTTATCTTGCCAACTCACTCCTACCCTGCTCCTGACATGCAAACTGGACACACACAGCACCTTCAATAGTCTTCATATATGATTTCTGTACAGTGCTCTCTTCCTTTCTTTCTTTCTCTCTCTCTCTCTCTCTCTCTCTCTCTCTCTCTCTCTCTCTCCCTCCCTCCCTCCCTCTCTCTCTCATTCTATTTCTGCTCAAAAGCTGCCTCACTCCTGTGGCTCCAGCTCCCATTTCATTGGCCTTTCATGACCCACTTTCACCAGTGACCTCAGCCTCCAGACACACCTTTGCCCTTTGATGTTGCTAGGTCTGGGGAGATAGGGTTCCCTGCCATGAACTCATTAAATTCCCTCAAAGTATTATTTTTTCTTAGTGGGACTGAGTCACAAGATGATGGCCACAGAAAGGGAGAGTTTTCTTCTCATTTACCTTCATGCTTTTCTGTGTCCCTTTATCCCACATTCAGATAGAGCACCAAACACTATGTATTCCCTACATAATCATACTGACACCCCAGGCACCTTCTGCACATTAGTACTTGCATAAATATTTGCCAAATGAGTGAACTGAACCTTGGGAGACACGGTGTTAGGGCACCAAAGCTTCCACAGGTATCATAAAGTTGTGATACACCAATTAGAGTGTCAATAAGCACCTTCTCAATAACACAAGTATAAAGTAATGTAATTAATTCAAAATTACACAATCAATCAAGGTGTGCTTAATTTTCCATCAATCAAGGCATGATTACTTAGCTATGAGAAAGTTCAAAGGGGTGTGTATAGCTTCTAATGGGGCTGATGTAGCATATGAAAGCTCAGGAATTGGAACACTGTTAAAATTACCAGACAAAGATGTTTAAATATTAGGCACAAAAAGAACATCTGCACATTCTTTATTTCACTATAAGATTCTGGAAATAGTTCTTTAAAGATGATGAAATCTACTATTTGGGTGTAATTTTTCTATGCCTGTCTGCCTGTGAAGGTTTCTTTTGCTCTCTCTGAAGCCCTCTCCACCCTCTTTCTCTCTGTCTCTGTATCTCTCTGTCTCTCTCTCTCTGTCTCGCTCTCTCACACACACATATCACACACACATATCACACATCACACACATACAAACACGCATACACACAAACTAGATTGCAGATTGGTAAGGAAGATAGATTAGATAAAGAGAGATGGCTAGTTCGGGTCAATAGATAAACAGAAATGTCAACAGAGACAGGTAGGCAGATGAACAGACAGGTAGAGATAAGATTTCAGAAGGGAATTCAACAGCCCCTTCATTTGTGTTCCCTGGCAGAAAAGAACTGAAACAGTGGCAGATGCCAGAAGCTTGTTTAGCAGCGAATTCTTGGGTACAAGAAAGAAATTTGGAAGATGTGATAGGGAAAAGCAAAATTTATTTATTCTTAATTCTTTCTCTCACCTCTTCAGGCATCCTTGTCCTCACTCATCAAATGCTTAGGGGAGCATGGACTAAGTACTGAGCATATCTTTATAGATTCAGGAAAAGTCAAAGGTGCCTTCTTCTCAAGAGTGTCCTTACCTCTGAGGTTCAGCTTGTCACTCTGGACATGCTGCCTTCATGACACTTCCAACTAGCTGTATGTTGTGGCATGAGCTTCCAGCGGCTCTCCTATCCTATCGCAGCCCTTCCACAATACCCGGGCTTCTCTTGTATAAAAATTCCTCAGCATTTTTTATAGAACCTTCTTGGAATTTTCTTTAAATTCTAAGTAACTTGAGTTTTCTTACCATAAATAGTCATGATATCTCCCACATGGGCAAGGCTTAACACCAGCATGAAGCCATAGAAAATTCTCCATTTTCACTTTTAATATTGTCTGTGTATTTGGGCTCTATTTAGCCAGAAATAATTACCTCAAAGTGAGGAGGGTGTGAATTGTCCTTAATGTTTCATATAGTAATTCAGAATGATCTGCAGCCTGCAGGAAAAAAAAACACTAAAATAAGGTATAGTCAAGTCAAGAGGGATACCTTTGCTGTCTTCTTTGACCACCAAAACCAAGACTGCTGCCCAGGGTTTTACAAGAGAACAAGCATAGGCAAGCTAGAACTGGAAAAAGAGCCTTGGTGTAAATTCTGATTCAGCCTCCAAGTCCCTAGTAACCTTCACTTCTCCATATCTGTGTGCTTCGTGTCAAAATCAGAGCTAGCACCCAGCTCTGAGGTGAATATTCTGGTGCTTCTGTAGCAGAAATTCAAGTACATGGGAAACCCAGAAGTGTTCTGAGGGCTGTAAGGTACAGAAAGAAAAAGCTCAGAACTCAATGTCTTCCAGACAGGATGCCATCAGCGTTCCCTGGAAATGGATTCTGTGAAGGGCAATGTCTTTGGGGGCAGAAAACATTCAGGGGCTGTCATTTGTATTGGCTACTCAGTGAGGATCTTGACAGAGGAGAAAATTGTTCATCTTTAAAAGCTAGATGAGTAGGTTGCTTTCCTTGGGCATTTGCATCTAAGGCACAGGACTGGACCGAATCCTAGACAGGTCTGTTTCCCTTCCTTTCCCTCCCACCTCCTGCCCTTTTTCTCTCTCCCTCAGTAGTGCTGAAGCCCAACAACAGCTGGGCAGTGTTGGGAGCTCAGGCAGCACTTTCCCAGTTCCACCTAAACTCTAACCTCACACCAGTTTGCAGCGGGGTGAAGGCTCTGTCTGGGGTCCTCACACGCTTTTCCTGCTTTATCAGCCTGCGATCCTTCCTGGAACTCACAGACACAAACCCTTTGAGGCTCAGACCACAGATGAGGGTGAGGGAAGAGAGTAAAATGGGTCCATTTCTCCACCTTCAGACATTCCCCTCAAGGAAAAGTAGAAAACTCTCTCATCTGCTACCACAAAAGATAAAAGCTGAAGCATTCAATGAACAGTTTTCGACATTGCTCATATGAATTAATGTTTTGAGAAAGTCAGCCATTGTTGGCTTCTCCTACCAATAAAAATGAGAAATCTAAGTCAGATGTTAAGAGAAGCCGTTTTTCACCTGAGGGACTCTTTAAAGAGGAATGCAGGTGACTTTCAGAGTGAAAGTCAAGTCGTTGAAAAAGTCCAAGAGTTTCAGGGTGTATCCTTGCCACCAATCCATATTTCTTCAACAGGATTCAGTTCCATTAAACCTGATAGTCCCTCCAAAACTGTTAATCTTCTCTCGGCTACTTTTGCTGGTAAGAGTTATCTGGGCAACTATCCCAAAAACAGTCCAAGGAGGGAAAAATGTTCTCCTGTGTTACTTAAACAAACTTTGTCAAGGAAATAAAGTCACAGTTGGGGAACTGAAGCTTTAGGAAATGGTCATATCCTGAACTTACTTGCCAATTTCCATTTTTTTAAACATGGCATTCCATATTTGTGAAATGGAGAGAATATAAGATTCGGGAAATTGTCATGGATGTTTGTGTATGTGTGTGCGTGTACGTGTGCACGTGTGTATTTCTTTGTGAAGCCTAAAATGCATGTATCCACATCAATAACTCTTAGCTGATGTTATTAGTTCTACATCAGCTTTGCCACAGCAAGAAGGGAATGTGGCACAGAGGCTGCGGAAAACCTGTGGGTGACACACGCTAAAAGCTTCTGTGACTGGCAGAAAGGGAGCATCGGAGTCCAAGCCATATGACTTTACGCTGTCAATTTCAAGCTTCTGAAACTCTGCCTTCCTATCTGTAGCAGCATAGGCATTTATTAGTGAGCATTACATGATATAAATACAGCGTCCTGGAGAGCTATTCATAGCACAGACTCACTATAGGATCTTCTCCATTTTGGCCTGCCCATTAAAGTATGAGGTCCTTGTTCTTATGGGAAAAAACACTCAGGGTCAGCAGTATGACCGATAGGTCAAGTGAGCAGCCACCCATTTCTATAAGTAAAGTTTCATTGGAACACTGCCATGGCCATTTGCCTACTCTTATCTATGACTCCTTTAGTTGCTGCAGACATTACACAGGCTGAAAGGCCTCTAATGTTTACTCTCGGGTACTTTATACAAAGACTTGGCTGACCTTTGTTCTATACTCTAATCAAATCTAACCTCTATATTCACAGTTCTCAAAATGTAAGAATCAATATAATCAAATCATTTCCCTAAGCCCAAAGGATACTTAGCAAAATACAAAATGAAGAATGTCCTTTATTGGGCAGCAATAAGGACATAATGCAATATGATTATCAGCCCAGAGAACCTGATTAGAATCTCAGGGCTGATAATTATCAACCAGATAGCCAACTATGAGATGTAAGCTTGCTTTCCAAAATGACTGCAGTACTAACGTTTTTTTCAGGGGGGTCCTTGACAAACCACATTCACTTTAGCAGTGTCTCTAAGTTCAGTCTAATGACTTGTAGTAAGAGTATACACAAGCAAGATATAAAGGCAGTGGTGGCACATGCCTTTAATCCCAGCACTCGAAAGGCAGAGGCAGGCAGATCTCTGTAAGTTCAAGGATAACCTGGTCCACAAAAGTTGGTTCCAGAACGGGCTCCAAAGCTGCAGAGAAGCCCTGTCTCAGAAAAAAAATTTAACTTTTGAGACTAGTGTGGCAGCAAAACAATATAACTACCTACATATTTGATCCTGAATAAGGCCAAGGAGAGTACTGTGATTTAACCACCTGTGGAGAACTCAGCATGATTCTTCTGCATACAAATGCTAAGGAAGTCTTTCTAGAGCTGAAACCGTGGGGTCCAGATCAGAGCATATTTTACAACCCACTACCTTCTCTAATAAAGTTTTCTGTCATCCCTTTATATGTTTTGAAGAGAAATTCTTCTTTGTATTTAAAAGCCAAGGGACTCTACTTGCTAGTGGAAAATAATGGTACCTTGATTTTATCATATTACCATGAAGCAAAGTCATATTCTTGATAATAAATGTCATTCTCTTACAGAAACAATAAGAAGATGATTTTAAGGCCAGCCTGAGCTATAAGACAAAGTTATTCTTTGCATGTTGATCAGTTATGTTAATTACTATCTAATACAAGAAGAAACTTCTCTAGCGAGGGTTGAGCAATGCATTGATTTATAGTTTAAGCAATGTCATTAGGCATTGCTTTATTTATGTTCACTTAGCAAAATAATAGTAGTAGGTTTTCGCATAGGGTTCATGACCTGTTTGTTCATCCTCATGTTAGTATCAAGAATATACAAAGTACTAAAAGATTTGAATGGGGGGGGGGACTAATTGAGAAGAGATGTCTTGATTGAACAGTGAAAGCAAAAAATAGGAACTAATCCTAGAAAGATAAACAAGACATGACCCCAGAGGGCAGATGTCAGAGCCAAACCATATGTTACATTGTAGTCATTTAGTAGACAAGTTAGAAGTCAGGCATTCTGTGTGTTCAGCACCTGCTCACAGGATTATGGTCCAAGGTGATGGGCAGTGTAACCCATGTGTTGATACATCCTACAGAAAACCTATAGAACTTAATGGGATATCCATACCACACCCCTACCCTCAAGGTTTTGAGAATCTATGTGACAGAGGGCGTGGAAGAGTAAGACATAGAGGATGAGTTCAAGAAGGAAATAACCCTTTCCAGACATACCAGGGCAGATGATCAAATGACCCCACAGACACTGTGATAGCCTACATAAGACATTGATAAGCTCAAGCCAGTCAACATTATGAGGGAAGGGAAGTGGGCATGAAGTCCACTTTTAGTCAAAGAGCTATGGGTAAATGCTACTCAAAAAGGGAAAGTAAGTTTTGTTTTTGGTGTAGTGACTCTGGAGATATCAATCATACTCCAAGATATACTCTACACTCAGAAGTCTTTAGCCAACAAAAGGTGGTCTTCATGGCTTTGGAGTTGTTTTTTTTTTAAAGAAAGAATATAGAGTGGGGTGAGTAGAGAGCTGGTGGGAATTGAGGGTACTCAGGAAGGGAAAGAATATATTAAATTCTTACTGAATTAAAAAAAAAAACATAATTTTTAAAGGTGTAATTCCCCAGATTTAGGGCATGTGTTATCACATATGACCAGATTTTGGTTGGAAACAAGAATCAAGAATGAATGTCCCAGCATTTGAATGCTGGTTTTGTGTTTTGTTTTGTCTTGGTAAAGTACCTTCCAAATAAAATCATCTAAGAATCATGAAAAGGTTGCTTACATAGGTGTTGTAGGGAGATAAATGTAAAACAGTGATTGTGCTATGTGTGTTCCTTGTATGGATAAGCCTTGTCTTCCTTCATGTAGAAGGACAGCGTCAAGTATTAAAAATAAAATCTATTAATCTATGCGTTTTCTAATTTCCAATTCAGGAAGAGATAAATGCTTTTCATCAAGGTAATAGAGCATTTGACCACAAAGTCTAACAAAAAAGTTCTTTTGGGTAAGATAATCAAAGAGTTATTAAGATACTTGAAAATTATTCTGAAATTAAATTAAGGATTCCATTGGTTTCTTCAACCTTTCAGAATATTCAGGTTATAGAAGCAGAGCAGTTTTTGAGGTTTTTATAGTATCTTACAGAGTGTTTAAAATAATGATTCTGTTTTTTCAAGACAGGGTTTCTCTGTGGCTTTGTAACCTGTCCTGGAACTAGCTCTGTAGACCAGGCTGGTCTCGAACTCACAGAGATCCGCCTGCCTCTGCCTCCCAAGTGCTGGGATTAAAGGCGTGCACCACCATCAAATAATGATTCTGATTAAATGTTTGTAACAATCAAAGAAAACACTTTTCACTTGGTTAGCAGTCACAGGGGCCCTGGTTTTGACACCCATAACCAGAAACAAAATGTATCCACTGAACATACAGTAGTTCAACTCCTTTCACTTCATTTAAGTATCCTTCACGTGAATGATTTTCTTCTGTCCTACTATCATGTTGAGTAGTTGATAACAGTGCAAATATTCAAAAATACAATTATACTATTTGGAGAATTAAGATATTAAAAGAAATATAAATAATATTTGGAATAATAGTGAGAATACAGACAAAATGCAGAAAGTTTTTTTCTCAGAAATGAACATTCCAACACTTACACAAACCCAAGTCTGTTGATAGTTAGGCAGAAATTATACTTTTGTACTTGATAGATCTCAGAGCCCCAACCTGACAGTTACTTGCCTTTCAACACAGCACCATCGGTGGGCCTACAACTAGAAGAAGCCATATGTTTAGACATAAATCTTGATTGGTCTTAAACTAGAAGAAATCTAGATAGTGAAGGAAGTTTAACTCATTTTATTGTTTACCTAGAACTAAATTTGTATGAATTCAGGTCTGGTGAGAGGCATAAACCCATCACTCTATGAGTCTGGCTTAGCAAACAAGGCTGTAGAACCTATGAGGCACTGAGAATGGATGAGAGGACTGGAGAGAAGAGAGGAGAGGTGGAGAGTGGTAGAGAGGGAAGAAAAGAGAGAGGAAGGAAAGAAGAGAAGGAGAGGAGAAGAAATGAGGAGAAAAGGTAAAGTAGAAGGAAAGGAGAGGAGAGGAAAGGGGACGAGAGGAGAGGAGAGGAGAGGAGAGGAGAGGAGAGGAGAGGAGAGGAGAGGAGAGGAGAGGAGAGGAGAGAAGAGAAGAGAAGAGAAGAGAAGAGAAGAGAAGAGAAGAGAAGAGAAGAGGAGACTAAATCAAGAAGAGATACCCTGATTCTGCTATGAAAGCAAAACCTAGGAACTCATCCCAGAAAGATAACCAAGATATGACATAAGAGGGCAGATTTCAAAGCCAGGACATATGTACCACTGTAGGTATTTAGCAGACAAGTTAAAAGAAGTCAGGCTTAATAAAAGCTTCTGTATGTACAGTACCTGCTCAAAAGTTCTGGTCCAAGGTGATGGGCAGTGCAATCTATACATTGATACATCCCACAGAAAAACTCTAGAACTAAATGAACACTGTCCAGATTGTACAAGCAGCTGCTGCTTATTCAGATTTCATAGTAAGAGTCAGCTAACACTTGTACTTATCAGAGAGAAAAAGATGGACAGTAAGTCATATATCTTTACAGTAAAAGCAGAAAAGTCTTCAGGTGTGCACAGCTTGTCAGGTAGAGAAACCTAAGATAGGCTCCTTAAGAAGGCATCTTATGTCACTGGTTTGGAAATCATAACTTTCATTTATTGTTCCTGGGCTGGATATGGGGTTATCAAATCAAAAGTGGCAGTTAGTTATCAAGTCCTGAGTCAATTACTACAGCACTATAGCTTGGCTTCTATTTGTCATTAGCTTATAAGTCTGAACACTACTATCATGTGTTTTCTGTACCTGGTCTATTGACACATTCAGCTTCTCTGTCCTTGAATGTTCTTCTTCATTTTCTGCTAATTATTTCTGTTCTTTGTATTTTAATTGAAAACCTTGACACAATCTAAATACTGAACATTGATAATGATAGATGGGCTATTTGAATTGTACCTTATAATCACCTAACAGTAGCCATAGACTATCCTGATCAATAGTTTCAAATGATGAAGAAAATTATTACAGGCTGGCTCTGGATTATAGAAAGTCTAACTTGAGACAATCCAAGTGTCTTCAGCACCATAGGCAATGGAAAAGTAAGGCAGGTAGAAATAAATAGAATCTAAATGGGAAGAAAATGATTAGAAATAGTTAATATCCTTAATTCTAGTCATTGGGTTTCCTTAACATTATTAACAATATTATATTATACATAAAGAAACTGAAACAAAGCTAGTTTGCTACCTAGGATATGTAGCTGACAACAAAGTTGGATGGCCAACCTCAAAAACCTCATGTAAATATGGAAACACCAGCTATGTGCCAGTACAGACAGAGTCACTCTGGGATGGTGAAGACAACTAGATGCTTGTCACACCGCCACAGCACATAGTGACAGAGACGCCCTGAATTTCCTAACCTACCTCAGTTCTAAGTTCCTCATCTGTAGTAAGGAAATTATAAACACAAGCTGGGAGAAGTCTGTCAAGCCTAACACATGGTTATTTATGAAGTGCCAAAACATCACTCAATATGAAATAAAATAAAATGGAAGAGAGTACTTCCCAGAAGCTCTTGCACAGAGTGGAGAATATCTAGCCAGAGGGGATATTTTAATCAACTTCTGAGGAAAGAACAGTATTAAAGTACATTGTTGCTAAACTCTCCTAGGGACAGCTGTGTCTAGTTCATAATAGAGCTTTTGTTTCTCATCACGTTTACAAAATCTTAGTCCTCAGTTTAAATGATTTGTAAAATGTCTGGCATGGTCACCATCCACTCTCCATCTCCTTCCTCCACACTTTCTCAGACCCACTAAACGAGATGAAGCCCACACTCAACACTTCTAAGGTTTCCAAGAATCTGAGACTGGCTGGGCCACGGGCCTAGAGGGAAACCTACCACTATCTTACTAAAGGAATGTAGCAGTGGCTCCTAATGCTGTACCTATAGATCAGTGCCTCACCCAGACTTCATAAGGGAAAATTCTTCTTACAGTAGATGCAAATTAAAATGGGGAACCACAACTGAACAATATGCAAATGGTGGGAGGCTTTGGAGTACTCCTAAACGGGATGTCTCCTTCAGACACTTCCTCTCAAGGAGGGATCTCCGTGAAAAAGGAAGCAGAAAGGGTGCACTAGCCAGAGGTGATGAGTAACTCCAAGGAAACAGTCTCTTTAAAATACAACAGGACTGTAGTGTCCATAAACTCTTGAAGACTGTAGCAGTGTGCACAGGAGCTGCACAGGATCAAGCCAGTCCAAAATGAGCACTGAGAAGAAGAAACAGATATAGACTCCTAGCTCTAATCAAGAATCTCTTTGTAATTGATACTTGGCTGAGATAAAGAAAATCAGTTCTCTCCAGCCGAGTGTCTCTGAGTACACTAACCACACTCCACACTCCGGAGCAGGTCCCATGACTACAAGTAGTTGACTGTTTGTTTGGAGAGAGAGAGAGAGAGAGAGAGAGAGAGAGAGAACATAAAGTGTGAGTAGGACCTGGGAAGAGTTGGGGGAAGGGAAAATATGATCAAAGAAAATATTAATTAAAAAAATCCAAGCTCTCCCTAAACTCGGAGGAATGTACTTACATGGTGCTGAAACCTTCTAGAGCTTTTACTAGAAAGCTTTTACTAGAAAGCTCTAGAGAAAAAGGGAAGTCTTAAGTTTATCTGCTTTCATACTGGGTGTTTACCTGAACCCTCACAGCCACCATAAGAGGAAGGTGACATTATTTTGAGCCAAGAAAACAGAACTCAACTAGAGATACTTCTCCAAGGTCATGTGTTCCTAAAGGAGACAAAAGCAGTGTATAAAACCATGGCCTTTGGCCTCCAAATTCAGAGGCCATATATCCAATTCACAATAAGAGCAATGAAAACAATGAACAAAGATTTATTTACTCAAACCAAGGGAAAACACTTCAATTTATATTAATAAATTGTAAATACATGCTTGTGCTAAAGGGCTAGTTGTTTAGATATAAGGCAGCAATGGATGAGGTCTTCAACAGGGAAGCTAAACTTGAGGGATATGTTGCCTCACCTGTCTAAGGGCCCATGCACCTCTTAAAAATCCTAAATATATTGGAACAATGCATGCCTCTGAGGGCCACAGAAGACATGTGTTCCAGTGACTTTTATTCATAGCTCCATTTCTGTTTTCTTGCACATCTGTATCTCTATGAACAGTCACCAGAAAGTTGACAGTTGCTAAGCACAATCTTCCAAATGACCAGACTGGCCAGATCTTATGTGAGTCTGAGCTCTACTCCTGGGTAGACACACCTTGGAGTACATGAAGATATTTGCTGCATATCTCTTTTGAACAGCACAGGTCTCTCTGGTCATGAAGGAACAGAAGTGTGGGAGAGACAGAGATACAGATGAGATTAGATGCCAGAGAGGTGGCAGTAGTGTACGACTCAGTCACTGATCTGTTATCATTAAAAACATATTATTTACTGATGCAGGATGTCCTTCTGTATACGCATTGCTATTATTGGTTAATGAATAAAGCTATTGTAGCCAGTGGCTTAGCAGAGTAAAGCCAGGCAGGAAATCCAAACAGAGATAAAGAGAGAGAGTAGGCAGAGTCAAGGAGATACCATGTAGCTGCCAAAGGAGAAAGGCGCCAGAACCTTGTCCAGTAAGTGGTGTGGGATTCCCTTTTGTATGCTGTGAATACCATTGGTTAATAAAGAAACTGTTTTTGGCCTGTGCATGGAATAGAGGTAGGCGGGGAAAACTAAACTGAATGCTGGGAGAAAGAAGGAAGAGACACAGAGAAGCCATGGAGCCACCACAAGAAACAGTCATGCTGAAACCTTCTGGTAGGCCATGAGCCTCATAGAAAATATAAAATAATAGATATGGGTTAATTCTAGATGTAAGAGCTAGCTGGCAATATGCTTAAGTAATTGGCCAAGCAGTGATTTAATTAATACAGTTTCTGTGTAGTTCTTTCATGAGTCTGATCAGCCAGGAAACAAATAAGCAGTCTTCTTAATACAGGTAAGCATCAGCCTGGTAGCAATACACAGATTGATAGAAATGGGTTAATTTAAAATAAAAACAGCTAGGTAGGAATATACCAAAGTCATTGGTCAAGCAATGTTGTGATTAATATAGCTTCTATTTGGGTCTGGCAACCTGGAAACCAATAAGCAGTCTCTGCTTACAATTTACTATGATATAATAATATTTGAATTTTCTTTAGGTCAACCATTCTTATGCTCCAGGCCTTTATACCCAAATGTCTGCTCAAAAATTGTTCTCAGGCATTTCATGGGCTCACAGCCCCAAAGCCAAAGCTAAACTTAAGACTTTTCCCTTCATTTTCTACCTTCTGCACTATTTATATCCTTCTAAAAGTCTTCACACCAAATCTACTTCAATATTCTCATCAATCTTAAACACTGAAAGAGGGGGATAAAAATATCACCTTCTTGGCTCCTTAAGCTGCCAGTTGTTGGCAGATTTGTGTCTATTCATCACCAGTGGCAAGGAGGGACAAGTCTGTGTGGTTGATGCTTCTTACCCTGACAGTGTCTGGAGCCCTGTGTATTCTCAGTAGTCAGACTGTGCATCCTTGTATTGTCTAATCTCAGCAGTAATACTACACGAATAACTGCAGTGGAAGGTGTCATCCTATGGATCACGAGTCATATTTTCTTATTCTTTTATCACAGGGAAGAAAAAAAAATCAAGACTAATTCCTCAAAAGAACCAAGTTCCTTGGAATCATGAATCCGATCATAAGAATGACTCCAGGTAGATGAGAAAGCTTCACAGCAATACATGGAATTAAGAGGTAAAATACTTCATGTTGTATTAAAAGACAGTGTCCTAGAGTTCCTTTTTTTTTCTTTTTTTTTAATTGAAAAAAAATTCCCACCTCCTCCCAGCCTCCCACCTCCCTCCCCCTCCTCCCGCCCCTCTCCCTCTCCCCCCACTGCTCTCCCCCTCCCTCTCCAGTCCAAAGAGCAGTCAGGGTTCTTTGCCCTGTGGGAAGTCCAGGGTCCTCTCCCTTCCATACAGGTCTAGGAAGGTGAACATCCAAACTGGCTAGGCTCCCACAAAAGCCAGAACATGAACTAGGAACAAAACCCCATGCCATTGTCCTTGGCTTCTCATCAGCCCTCATTGTCTGCCATGTTCAGAGAGTCCGGTTTTATCCCACGCTCCTTCAGTCACAGTCCAGCTGGCCTTGGTTAGCTCCCAATAGATCAGCCCCACTGTCTCAGTGGATGGGTGCACCTTTCGAGGTCCTGACTTCCATGCTCATGTTCTCCCTCTTTCTGCTCCTTCTGACCCTGGGAGCTCAGTCTGATGCTCCAGTGTGGGTCCCTGTCTCCAGCTCCATCCATCACTAGATGAAGGTTCTATGGTGATATGCAAGATATTCATCAGTATGGCTATAGGATAGGGTCATTTCAGGTTCTCTATCCTCAGCTGCCCAAGGAACTAACTGGGGACATTGCCCTGGGCACCTGGGATCCACTCTAGGTTCATGTCTCTTACCAATCCTAAGGTGGTTCCCTTAATTAAGTTATGTGATTCCCTGCTCCTCTATCCAACCTTGTTTTATCCCCAATTATCCCATTTCCCCAAGTCCCCCCATCCTCCCCTTCTCACTTTTCTCTCCCCATCTTCCCTTACCCCCATCCCACCCCACCCCCAAGATCCCAATTTTTTGCCCAGCAATCTTGTCTATTTCCCATAGCAGGGATAATAACTCTATGTTTTTCTTTGGGTTCACCTTCTTATTTAGCTTCTTTAGGATCACAAATTATAGACTCAGTGACCAATATTTATGGCTAGAAACCAATTATGAATGAGTACATTCCATGATTCTCTTTTTGGGTCTGGGTTACCTCACTCAGGATAGTGTTTTCTATTTCCATCCATTTGCATGCAAAATTCGAGAAGTCATTGTTTTTTTATGGCAGAGTAGTACTCTAATGTGTATATATTCCACACTTTCTTCATCCATTCTTCCATTGAAGGACATCTAGGTTGTTTCCAGGTTCTGGCTATTACAAATAATGCTGCTATGAACATAGTTGAACAAATGCTTTTGTCATATGATAGGGCATCTCTTGGGTATATTCCCAAGAGTGGTATTGCTGGGTCCAGGGGTAGGTTGATCCCAAATTTCCTGAGAAACCGCCACACTGATTTCCAAAGTGGTTGCACAAGTTTGCATTCCCACCAGCAATGGTTGAGGGTACCCCTTCCTCCACAACCTCTCCAGCAAAGGCTATCATTGGTGTTTTTGATTTTAGCCATTCTGACAAGTGTAAGATGATATCTCAAAGTTGTTCTGATTTGCATTTCCCTGATCGCTAAGAAGGTTGAGCATGACCTTAAGTATCTTTTGGCCATTTGAACTTCTTCTGTTAAGAATTCTCTGTTCAGTTCAGTGCCCCATTTTTTAATTGGGTTAATTAGCATTTTAGAGTCTAGTTTCTTGAGTTCTTTATATATTTTGGAGATCAGACCTTTGTCTGTTGCAGGGTTGATGAAGATCTTCTCCCAGTCAGTAGGTTGCCTTTTTGTCTTAGTGACAGTGTCCTTTGTTTTACAGAAGCTTCTCAGTTTCAGTAGGTCCCATTTATTCAATGTTGCCCTTAATGTCTGTGCTGCTGTGGTTATACAAAGGAAGCGATCTCCTGTGCCCATCTGTTGTAGGGTACTTCCCACTTTCTCTTCTATCAGGTTCAGTGTGTTCAGATTGATAGTGAGGTCTTTGATCCATTTGGACTTGAGTTTTGTGCATGGTGATAGATGTGGAGAGATTAGGGATACAAGAGTCATACCTAAATATAATAAAAGCTATTTACAGCAAGCCGACAGCTAACATCAAATTAAACGGAGAGAAACTCAAAACCATCCCACTAAAATCAGGAACACGACAAGGCTGTCCACTCTCTCCATACCTCTTCAATATAGTGCTTGAAGTTTTAGCAATAGCAATAAGACAACATAAGGGGATCAAGGGGATTCGAATCAGAAAGGAAGAAGTTAAACTTTCATTATTTGCAGATGATATGATAGTGTACATATGCGACCCCAAAAACTCCACCAAAGAACACCTACAGCTGATAAACACCTTTAGTAATGTGGCAGGATACAAGATCAACTCCAAAAAATCAGTCACCCTCTTATACACAAATGACATGGAAGCAGAGAGGGAAATCAGAGAATCATCACCTTTCATGATAGCCACAAACAGCATAAAATATCTTGGGGTAACTCTAACCAAGGAAGTGAAAGATCTATTTGACAAGAACTTTAAGGCATTGAAGAAAGAAATTGAAGAGGATACCAGAAAATGGAAGGATCTCCCTTGCTCTTGGATTGGGAGGATCAACATAGTAAAAATGGCAATTCTGCCAAAGGCTATTTATAGATTCAATGAAATCCCCATCAAGGTCCCTTCAAAGTTCTTCACAGATCTTGAGAGGACAATAATCAACTTTATATGGAAAAACAAAAAAACCAGGATAGCCAAAACAATCTTATACAATAAAGGATCTTCTGTAGGCATTACCATCCCTGACTTCAAACTCTATTACAGAGCTACAGTAATGAAAACAGCATGGTACTGGCATAAAAACAGAGAAGTTGACCAATGGAATCATATAGAAGACCCGGTTTTTAGCCCACAAACCTATGAACACCTCATTTTTAATAAAGGTATACAATGGAAGAAAGAAAGCATCTTCAACAAATGGTGTTGGCACAACTGGATGTCAACCTGTAGAAGAATGAAAATAGACCCTAGAGTTCCTTTTGCCTGAGACCTCGGACTCCTATATGTAAGGACCATGTCTAAGCTGTGTCTGTTAGTAAAGATCCTCATCACATGTACTCAGAAAACTTAGGTTGAGTCACTAGACACTAAGTTTCCTATGGACAGATTTTCCATTTATTTCACTTCCTTTATAAAAAGAAGACTTTTACTGAGTTAAGGGTCTTGGATTTTACTCACATTTCAATTACTGCCTTTTATTAAGCAGCACCTTAGAGTTGATTTTGATGAACAGTTCAGGACATTAGTAGAAAATATGTGTGCTGGTTGCTTGCATTTTTAATAATCAATTTTTGAGTGAAGAATTGTAGGCTAAAAAGGTAGCATCAGACTGTGGTCCAGCCAGAGGGACATGCACTCACTCTGAGATATGTAGTCACCGATGCAAGAGGAGAAGCAGGAGTTATGCACTGACCTGCATGGGAACATTTGCTCTCCCGTGGATCCTGCAGCTCTCTAAAATGGGGCACATATGTGGAAGGGATGAACCCACAACAAAAGCACAATGCCTTTAGAGGCAGTGTCTGGGGTAGAACTGGGATGGTGCTTTCTTTTGCATGGTACTGGAATCAATTTTGGACTGCTCCCCTTGGCTCCCAGTGCCTGTGCACCTGTTTCATATTTGACAACTCTTAGCTGTTCTCTAAGCTTATGAAACACAAAGAAGTATAGACATGGTAGGGTCAGGGGCCGTTGTTTTGTTTTTCATTTTAAGTAAAATCTAAATGCATGGGAAATAGATGTTAGAAGAGATTTATAAAAGGAATGACTGCCTAAGACGTTTACAGTCTCCATAGGCAGGACAATCTTGCTCTGAAGAAGTTCCCCAGAACTCAGCAGTGTTATAGAGTGAGTATCAAAGCCTATTAACAAGGGCATTTTGTCTGACTCTCCAGTCTAGAATATTGGGGACTTTTGAAAGCAACCACCTGCCTTTACATCATAAAGCAAGATCAGCTAAAGGGCAGAACGCGGAGATTCCTCCACTGGTGACCACATCCTCTCACTACTTCCTGTTTTCTGCAGCTCACATGCCCCACTCTTCTGATCTAATTCATTATATTTCATGGCTTCAATTTCATTTTAATAGCTTTATTTTCCATCCCAATTTGACTTCCCAGTGTATCCAACTGCTTGACATTAAGATGTGGCTGTCATCTGCAAAGTTTACATCAATACAATTGAATTATAAAATACAAATAAAAAATCTTATGATATTTCAAGTAGATTAACAATTTTTTTTGTTGGCCACACTCATAACCATCCTGGGATGCACGTATCCTGCAAGCCATAGCTGTCCTTCTGTAACACAGAACATTGGTTGCATTGATGCTTGCAAGTGCTCTGCTTATTGACACAAACATCCCAAGACAACTGATCTAGACACTCTGCCACCTCTCTTGGGGCAACCATTACCAATTTGTTACAGAAAAGGTCTGGATCAGCATTGAATCCTTATAGCTTCCCTCTGAAAATGTAGCACCCAAAGCTTAGCGATACAAAAAAATGAAAACTAAACTAAATCAAAGGAAGTATCTGAAACAGGCTTTAGAACAAATAAAGCTGAACCAAGACCTTAAGATCTACCTAGTGTTGTACTGTACTTACTGGTACCCAGAAAACAGAGGGGGCACATTTGCATGCAACTCTTTCACTAGTTGATTATTATCATTGCCATTATTATTATTTTATTATATTATCATCATTATCATCCCTATTATTATTATTTTGACCAACTTACTTTCGATTAAATAACATAAAATCTCTCCAGAATATACACTTTTCCTTCACTGAATAAAAGAAAAAGAGCAAGCAGTTTTATCTAAAAAGTAACTAGGTATAGTCTACAATCGGGGAAGGAAAGATGCAGAGGAGAAGCAGAGGTTAAAAGGAGACTTGTTGGAAGTATTGCCCACTTCTACCAATCACTGCCGTTTTCCTCTGAGGTGAGAAAACAAGGACATAAGGCTTCAGTGCCACTCACAGTGACAAAGAACCATATGTAAGAAATTTTCTTATCCAAATTTACATAACTAAAATACAGCAGAGCGAATCGGTTCCTTCCAAGTACTTTGAGATGAGTATTTCTAGAGTTAATACTCAGTAACTCCCGAGTGACTTAGCATCCTGCTCTGTGAGATAAAATTAAGGCAGCCTTAGCACAATGACTTCCAGAGAAGGAAGATGTAAGAAATCATAGCAGATCACTGCAAGAAAAGCCCTGTCCCTCAGTTGAACCACCTACAGAGTCAGATTTCAGAAAGCAAATGAAGCAGCCAATTTCCAATAGCATTATGTGGTTTACTAAAGAACTATACTCTTGGGCACTGTGAACTTCATCTTAAGAAATCCTTTTCAAATACCTACTGTGTGCCAAACATTTGATCTCTTTCTGGGACTCAGAGATTGATCAAAACAATCCCTAATCTTAAGATCCGCTTTCCAGAAATGAGATTATCTGTCCCTGGTGTACAGCTGACTTCATGGAAACAACTGTGGTCTGAGAAGCAACCACACAAGGGAACAGGTTTCAGTAGAAGGCAGGTCTATGTGTAGAGCCTTCATTGGAGTTGAAAGCATATGAGCATGGCCTTGCATTTTGACAAGGTCTACAGCAGAAACATACACAAGGACGTAGAAGCAAAAAGCAAGCAGAAAAACTCACGCAAGATACCATTGTTTGCATCTGGGAAATCATGAGAAGTATGCTCCAGGGAATCCAAAAGGGAAATTCTAGTTCCTGAGCTAGACCATAAAGAAAGTAATTTAGAGCTATTAAAAAAAAAAAAACTGGATCATCAAAAGCACCATGAAGTTCATGTAGCAGACATGGTTGATTACCATCTACGTCTTTGGGTATAAGCCAGCCAACCTCCCACTGTTAGGCCATTACTGTCTCTGCCCCTGCTTCTCCAAGCAAAGATTAAGGCGAAGAAACAGTCTGTTACCAGCATTAAGAAACTCTGAGCTTGGTGACCCCACAGTGGTACTAGGATTCTGCTGCCCACATTGTCAATTGTGGTGGTTTGAATGTAATTGACCCTCATAAACCCCACTGGGAGTGGAACTCTTGGGAGGTGTGACTTTGTTGGAGTAGGTGTGGCCTTGCTGGAGCAAGGGTGTCACTGTGGAGGTGGGCTTTGAGGTCTCATATTTGCTTAAGACACACCCAGTATCTCAGACCACTTCCTGCTGCCTGTGGTTCAAGATGTAGCAGCTCCTTCTCCAGCACCTTGTCTGCCTGCTTGCTGCCACGCATCCTGTCGTGACAATAATGTGCTAAATCTCTGAAACTGTAAACAGCCACCTCAATTAAAGGTTTCTCTTTATTAGAGTTGCCTCGGCCTTGGTGTCTCTTCACAGTGATAGAAGCCCTAACTACGACAACTGTTGATAATTAATTTTGTTAGACCTTCTAAGTTGAGTATTTTTTCTTCTAGTCTCCTTCTCATGTTTTCTAGGATCACCTCCAAAACTGCCGTTTACATGCGACTAACCGTCCTAGAGCCTGCTTCTGCGGAGAAGCCAGAGTGAGATGCTGTCAAGACATTATCATTACCAACAAGATATCTAAATATTCTCAAAATTGAACGAATGGTTAGCTTTGATGATCAGTATGGGGAAAGACAAGCCAGTAAATGGGCATTGAGAACAACTGGAATCTATTGACTAAGAAAGGAATATGGGTGGGCTTGAGCAGGCCCAGGGTCTCAGAACAAACACAACGAGAATAAGGTTAGATTTGCCCCTCACTTGACTCACGGGTAAGGATTAATGGGTTCCTAGTCATTTTGATGGTGGTGCCCTGTAAGAAACTCATGAAAGCTTTGCATTTTCTAGCTAGAAAAACAAAAAGTACATACAAATGATTTTGTCTGGAACTTCAAGGGATGCACCAGCCCCAGATTAAGAAAGAACCTCTGATTAAAGACTCTGTATGGGCTGGACTTGGAGCCCTGATTGCCTGCAAAGAGCTTTGGCATTCATTCCGTAAGCACTGGGGAACCAGCAAATGTTTCTGCTATCACGGTTCCCAAGTGGTTATAGTTTTCCATTCTAAATGGAACCCTAAGAGCCTAAATGTTTTTAACAGATTGAAAGAAATTGGTGAAAACATATATAGATAATTGAACTCCTTGTTGGGAAAAAAAATGTTTTCAACCAAATGCACTCTAGGCCTTCAAAGAGTGCTGTCTGCAGAATCAGACATACTTCAGTGATGCCCTACAAGTCACAGCCAAATGTGCTGGCCTCAGATATTCCTGGAGCAGGCTGGATGCCGAATGGAGTTGGAAGCTAGCTCAAGGAAGACACAGATTTGCATCTGATCACATCTAAGAGCCAGAGGTGAAAGGGACAGCAATAACAAAATAATCCATTTGGGGAAGACATAGAGCTGAGACAATATAGAGAAGGACATCATAGATTGTGGTTGTGGGAAACAAACTGATTTGCAGACAAATACAGAAAGTGTTGCAATGAGGAAGAGATGGGATCTGGGCTTTAAAAATCAGGGGCTCTGACAAAAAGGCTGCAAAGGTTAAGTAATGAGCTGTTTGGGTTTTGCTTTTACAAATGAGTTTAAAGAATGACTCTCATTTCTGAGTACCTAGTCTGTAGGAACATTCGACATCAACCTGTATAAATAATAGCATAAATAAAAGATTATCCCCTGTATTATAGGTAAGTAAATGTTAAATACTGAGATAGTTTCCCACCAAGGGTTCATATGTTAAATGGGGGGAATAATTAAGAGGTAGAGCCCAGAGGAAGATCATTAGGTAGGTCATTGGGGTACCACTCTCAGGCAGAAGAGGTTAAGGTACTTCTCACGGGACCATGGTTAGTTCTCTTTACCATCTCTGTGTCTCATCAACTGATCTCTCCCTTTTATAAACACATCTCTATGATGCCATTTGCTGTGTCTCTTCAGCACCAGTAGCATAGTGTGTAGAATTTTAGCCTCTAAAGCATGAGCTAAGAAATAATTTCATGAGTAGTGCAGTCTCCGATATTTCACTATCGTGACAGAACATGAACTAATGCAGCAGACGGCTGCACACATCTCCCGAAGGAGCAAGAGAAGACCTGGAGTTTGGGCCAGATCTATCTGAACTGAAGTGGTGTGCATGAACTAGTCCCTGCCGTCCTTATCATAGATCTCAGCCGAAGGGAAGACAGATTACACACCCGAGTCCCCAAATTACTGCAACAAACTGTTAATGCTTATAAGCTTATGGACTAAGTGACAGGCAGGCAGGACACTATTGTGTTTGGGTACTCTGAACATCCACGTGATGATCTCTGAAACATCTTTATGGCACTGTGTAGTCAGGACAGGGTGTGTAGGAAGATGGGAAACCTTAGCCATTCGGGAGTAGATGGACTTATAATTAGGTCATTCAGATGGATATCCACACATTTCTGTAGTGGCCTTGAATGGATGCTGAACCACACCTAAGAGGATGACTTCTGTCCAGCTGTATGCTCAACAACTACCGTAAGTTTCACATCCTCAGCTTCTACACTGACGTAGATTAAAGCAGTTTTCCTCAAAGACAATGCAGTGATGATGTAAAGAGTGCAGTTTCAAAACTAGCAATTTTGATTTCCAAAATTCTTTGAACTCTCTTTTTTTTAATGTTTGGATCTCTTTCTCTGATACCAGCAAACCCACTACCAAGATCTTTCAGCACCTTTGCTATAATTGATTCCTTCATTTCCTCTTGATTCACAAACATTTAGTAACAAAAAAAGAACAACTTTTCTTTGAATTTTGAAACTTAGAACTCTTCACGTCTATTATCTCACTTTGCCTTTCTATTGCTTACATAAGAGAAGGCTTAGGGTTACATGTGTGAAGTCACAGTTGCACATGATATGAAGGGCGGAAAAGCAGGGTAATAGAAGACATACATTAGGCAAGTTCCTTTCTTTAGAACTTGTTTTCTTATCTTTTTAAAATGCTGGTTTAGTGCTGTAGCCAGCCCCCTTCTTGCTCTATTATTCAAGAATTCTACTTCAATTCTGGGTCATGATTACTCAACAGAAGCTTACTGGTTGTCTGGGTGCTGAACATCTACCCATGGTTCATGTGCTAAAGTCTTTTAGTCCCCAGAGTTGAAGGCAGCACAATCATAAGGAGTAACTGGGGGTGTCATCTTAGAAGGCTGTGAACCATAAAGTGATCTGCTTGTTTTTCATCCACTCCCCATGATTGCCATCTGGCAAGACCTCCAGCTACTTAAAATCAATGGCTTTTTCCATGGACTGGAAACTGAAAAACTGTGAGTCACAATAAACTTTTCATAAGTTAATTATCTCAAATATTTGGCTATAGCGATGGAAAGTTGACTAATTCAATGGTCTAAACACACTTCCTAATGTTTTGATTTCACCTGTCTTATCGAAAAGAATACTGAATTTCCATATTCTTGTTTATAATCAACAGACATTCATGATGAGTACCAAGTATGTGTTCATTATAGCATGTCAATATGATGCAGAGTACATAAATTTGCACAAGAAAAAAAAACTATTTTCTAGAAGCTCAAAGATGAGTTTGAAAAGAAAAAGAAAGTAGACAGTCACAATTCTTATCAGTTGTAAATAATACAATTACAAATGCTACTTGAAAACAAGATTTGTCTGTGGAGTGAGCTTTTACTCTCTGATATAAGTTCAAAGTAAGGGTCCTTGAAGAATGTTTTGTGCAGTGCCTCAGTGTGTTATCAAAACCAAACTTCTATCCAGTCCTAGAACATTAACATTTCAATGTTAACTTCTTTTATGACAACAACTTGACTCTACTAAAGTTCAAAAGGCAAAGAAGATGCAGCAGAAACAACACTTTGTCTTGCAGGTCTCTATTGGCAAACTTTCCAAAAGCTCTCAAATATGTCTCCTAGCCCACTAATCATGTGCCATATGCCATCCCTCATCCCGTGAGTAGAAAGAGGGATGCAACAGCCGTGACTTAGTCTTTGGGTTGAAGTGTGGTTGCTTCTTCTGAGTTTCTTGGGAAAGAGACAGGCAATTGAATCGAATCAAGTTTGTACAGCACAGAGAAGGCTGTTGTGTTGGCAACTTGTTGTACCAGCAGTGCACAGTCCATCCTCGAAAGGAGCAGAAGAGGGGAAAGTAAGCACAAGTTGCATCAGCTCCTAAGACAGCCTTATAAGAACTGTGTTAAACTCAAACGAAAAGTCATAATGCCAATAAGATTAAACTTTGAGATGAACTTAAGGTAGAGCTAGAAATGTGACTGCCTTGGAATAGAGTGGTAGGATTCACAGACTCTTTTGGAGCCTCTGGTGGCAACTAACTCCAACAGAATAGACACATTCCCTTGCTGCAATGTCCAGACCAAGGCTCAGGCCCAATGGAGACAGTCCCTCCCAAGGAACAGGAGATTGCTGAATAGACAAGCAAAGACCATTTCTGATATCATTAGAACACATTTCAGGTTTGTTGTGCTGTGGTTGAAAAAGCACAGGTTCCAAGGCTAAGCAACCTTGAGCTCAAATGCTATCACTGTCTTTGTCTACAAAACAAGAGAACCTCCTGAGGAAAGCTGAGGAAACTCTGTGTGAGAGAAGTCTTAAGTGAAAGTGTATTTTTGACATGAGCATGACTATTCCCATGAGCCTAGCCTCAACCACATGGTAATAGAAAGGCTCCCAACACCCAGAGGGAGGCTCAGAAGCATGACAAAACCTTCTTCTGGTCCAAGTGTGGACACCAATACTGTGTGCAGAAAATGTCCATCATAGCTTTCTCCCTCCAAATGTTTATGGCCCGATGACTGTACCTCTAGAGACTACTCCTACCAAGAGTAGCTAAACCTGTTTCCTTGATCAACTCTGTCTGCCATAAACTCTGCCTCCTTGATTAGCTGCATGCAAAAATCTACCTCTCTATTCAGCTGTCTATAATAAACATGCTAAACTTCCAGGATGCAGTTTCTCCATCAGAGAGCCCAGTGGACCTTCCTCTCTCTTGTCTGTGTGTCTGCATGTCTGTGTCTGTTGGTTCCTCATTCCCTCACCACCCCAATCAAGTTCATCCCGGGAGCTATGCAAGGACACAGCAACCTCCTAAGTGGTAGAAATTAAAAACAATATATGCAAAGCAATAACAGATTGTCTGTAACAGAGAGCTGTGTTTATTGCTAGTGTTGGAACAAAGGAATGAAGAAAATAGGGATGAATTAGAAATGTATGGGATGAAATGAATAAACCAACTGAGAATCACAAATTCAGAATTCACAGTCAAAAGTTAAGTCTTTTCATTGTTCTTTATGGTGTACAAAGCCCCATTCTTCCCTGTTGCCCCCCATGGTTCTCTTCACAATGAGCATATTATCACACTGTCAGGATTCTCTTTTCACCTATCAAAATTACATTTATCTGAGATTCTGTCCAGAGCACAAGTGGATAATCCACTCCTGCCCCACCATCAGCTCTTGCTCTCCCACAGCATGGCACCTCTGCCCTAGCAAATCAGTGAGCATCAAGCAGTATCCCAGCAGGAATTAGAGTCAGAGATGCCACCAGCACTGCTCCTGGGGTCTGGAGGTCCTGAGGCTCACAGAGAGCTATGCTATGTGTTTATTTACTTAGCAAAACCTTGAATGCCTACACATTACTTTCCCAGGTACCAGAATCCCATAACACACCCAATCCCCTCCTGAGAAAGTTTCAGTTTTCCACTAAAAGCCACCAAATTATTAAAGAATTTCAATATCCTCTGTAAGTTCAAAACACATCATAGGTGCTAGTGTTAGCCTGGGTGAATCTGAGTGTAAGTATATCCAAAATACTGAATCATATGACTTACTATTATTCTCTGGTCATCTAAACTCTTAACTTTACTGGACAAAATGCTAAAGTTGAAGTGAGAAACAACACACTTTGCAAACTAAAAGGAATTGCAGTACAAAGAAAGCCATACAGTAGGACAGAAGAAAGTCCCCAGGAGTGCATTTGCTCAGGGGACCCAAGCTTCAAGAAAGGCTCAGCTGCAATCAGAAAATGAGAACTAGAGATGTGTAAGACCAAGCCACTGCTGTGTGACCAGCCGTAAGTCTCCTTAAAGGCTCCTCACAGAACACATTTCTTTTTTTTAATGTATTTGTCATTTATTTATTTATTTTACAATCCAACTGCTGTTTCCCTCTTTTCTCTCCTCCAAGTCCCTCCCCCACATCTTCCCTCTGTCCCCCCATCCACTCCTTCATTTCTATTCATAAGAGGACAGGCCTCCCATACATATCAACTAAGCATAGCATATCAAATTGAAGGCTGGGCGAAGCAACCCAGTATGAGGATAAGGGTCCCCTAAGCTGGCAAAAGAATTAGAGTCAATCCCTGCTCCCATTGTCAGGAGTTCCATAAGAAGATCAAACTGTACAAATGTAACATACACGCAGAGGGCCTAGATCAGTGCCATGAAGGCTTCCCGTTTGTTGATTCAGTTTCTGTGAGCCCCTGTGAGCTCAGGTTAGTTGAATCTGTGGGTTTTCTTGTGGTGTCCTTGAACCCTCTGGCTCCCACAATCCTTCCTCACCCTCTTCTGCAGGATTCCCCTATTTCTGCCTAATATTTGAATCTGGGTCTCTGAATCTGTTTCCATCCATGAAGCCTCTCTGATGACAGTTGGCCTAGACACCAGTCAATGAGTATAGCAGAATATCATTAGGAATTGTTTTATTGATTATTTTTTTCTTTTTTGCCAGTTGTCTCTTGTTCTATCCTAGGTCTCTGGGCCAGAGTACTAACTCTCCAGGCAGTATCAGAGTTGGGCTCTCTCTCATGGCAGGGTCTCAAGCTGGAGCAGTCATTTGTTGATGACTCCAATATCTGTGCTGCCTATGTCTCAGAACATCTTGTAGGGAGGAAGAATTGTAGGTTGAAGGTTTACAGCTGGATTGGTATCAAGATACTAATCCCTTGCGCTGGAAGTCTTGCCTGGCTATAGGAGATGGCCAGTTAAGGCTCTGTATCACCCGTTGGTAGGAGTCATAGCTAGGGTTAACCTCATAGGTTCCTGGGAATTTCCATTGTGCTAGGTTTCTTCCAGTTGTCTCTCCCAGCACCCTCTCCCTCCATCTTCCCCCACCTGGTTCCTCCTGTGCCCATCATCCCTACCCTCTCCTTCACAAAATTCTATTCCCCTTTCCAGGAGATTCAAACATCCGTCTTTGAGCTCAGAGAGCACATTTCTAAGTGTGTCATGCACCAGAATCTTTGAGATGGATAGTGAAAGTTTAGATTGCCAGTCCTATCCCAAGATCTTGACTTCAGTGCCCCAGCCTGGGACTTGATAATTTCAGTTCTTGTAAGTTTCTAGATGCTGCCAATGCTGAGAATGTAGGATTATACTTTGTAAACTACTGACATAAGATTAAGACCACCATTTCACTCAAACACGCAGGTGATTCTCAGGTACCCCTGCCCGGTAGGGAGATTGGTGATTGTTTAATTCTATCAAGCTCCTTTGACAAACAACCCAATTTACACACACTGTGTATCTACACTTTTGTAGTATAGATTTAAGTAAAGACATAGAGTTCTTTTCCAGTTAAGAATCAAACCCAGTTTTGGACTCATTAGGCAAGTACTCTGCCACTGGGCTACATATTTTGCCCCATGTATTTGTTATGCATGTTATTTATAAATACAGCAATTGATCTTATAACAATGTATTTACAATTTCTGTTTTCTTTCTACACTGAAGTGAATTGTCTTGGTCATGGGAGTGACCAGGGACTGTACAACCTATGGTACCCTAAGTAGCAACATACATATCACCTGAGAAGCTGTTAGTGGGACAATGTCTTGGCCTCTACCTAGACCGGTCAAATAGGAATTTTGAGACAAGAACAGTTTGTTTTAGAGAGTTCTCTGTGTGAGTCTATAAACAAGGAAATGAGATCTACTGGCAGCTACCTCTACTAGAGGAAAAGGCATCTTTGAATCTAAAACAATAATTAAGGGGGCTAAAACAAAACACAATACAAAGCTGAGTTGAGAGTAAACTCAACTCTGATTTACTGGAATTACTCATTGAAATCTAGTGTTTCTAGTAGACAACGTTAAGTCAATGGTGACTGCACTATTCCTAAAATATCTAGTGTTGTTACAATGCCATGACACCATGAAAACAAATCACTGGATTCTATGCTATTCTGAAATTTTTACCAGTTGCAGGAAAGAATGGTCAAGCTTATACAAGCCTGAGGAGAATCCCAAGCACAGGACTTTCAATACCACCCAAAAGAGCCAAGGAGAGTCTGGAAAGTAGGGATGAGTTAGTTGGCCACCTTCTTCGGAGTTCTTTATGAAGAGGTTTGGTGTTTCCACAGAATCACCTTCTTCTCTCTGCTTATATCAACTAACTGAGCCTCATCATAAAGTACTATTGTCAGGACGACAGAGCCCAACTTAGTGACCCAGGTCTGCAGTTACTTCATAGCTGTGTAATATAGACAGGGCAACTAATCCATGGTGTTAAAACTCCGTTGCTCCTCTGCAACCATACAATCAAAACGCACATGCCCATACTCACATAATCATTTCTGAGGCCAAGGGAGATAGTTTTAGGAAGCCATATAAATACTTCTCTATGTTACAAAGTTGTCTAATAACGACGGCCCCTTGAACACATATGCTGGGAGAGGCTGGTCCTACTTACAAGCCCCGAACCAGCACTTTCTGAGCACATTATCTCCTTAAGATGATCTACATCCACAATATAGGGATCCAAGTTAATGTTCCCGCAGCACTCTGAGAAGATTAAAAGAGACAGGGGTTGCAAAGTGCCTGGCATACCCACAGCTCCAAAGTATACGTTCCGTACCCCGTGATTATAAGGCATTCGAAGACTTAATGATATTTTTTTTGCAGTTAATGCCATGAATAGGATCATTATACTTGTTTCCTGAAGTGAGAAGCCACAATAACACTCCTCCCTGCTCCCAGGGCTCCTTTGATGTGGCAGGGTATGAGGGGGTGGGGTTATTCCCACTTGGTAAAATCAAGTCAAAAAAAGCTGCCCAGCCCCTGCCCATGAAGTACAGTGAAGGCTTAGAGAAGCCTGAAAATGAAATAATCTTTGTAACTGGGGATGTTAGAGCTCTGGTTTCCTGTTTGTTTATTCCTTTGGTGAATCTTGTATAAAGAAAACAGTCTTTTTTAGAATGATTTATTCTATATTTTTGAGATTATAATTTATATCAATTATCCCTTCCCTTTCCTCTCTCCAAACTCTTCCATATACCTTTCCTAACTTTATCAAAATTGTTCTCTTTTTTCATTGTTGTTACATATATGTATGTGTGTGTATCCTAAGATAGATAGATAGATAGATAGATAGATAGATAGATAGATATCCTAGAACATAAGTACAATTGGCTTAGTCTATATAATGTTACTGGTATACATGTATTCAGGGCTGACCACTTGGTATTGGATAACTAATTGATGTTCCCTTTCTCAGGGAGAAAACTGTCTCCTGCTCCCAGTATTCCTCCATTGCCTGTAATTGTTTGTATAGAGTTGAGGCCTAATGGAATTTCTATGTTAGCATGTCTATTGTTGTCCTTGTTTAGTGCATGCTGTTGAAACTTTGTGAGTATACCTTCTGACATCATCACTAGGTGACGCAACCTTACAGCCAACTCCCTGATCCTCTGGCTCTTACACTATTCCATTCCTTTCATCTGTATAACTGCTGAGCCTTAAGTGCAGTAGTTTCATGGACGTTTCCTTCGGGACTGTACTCCAGAAATCTGCATTTTAATTGGTTGTGGTTTTCAATAATTCAGTTTCTTTGATGAGGGATGAGGGCTACACTTCTCTGTGAGTATAAGGATAAATATTTAGAATGTAGGTAGGGATTATGCTGGTTGAGTAAAGTGGCAGTTGTAGGTTCTCCCTCCAAGATCTATAGCTTCACTACCCTGGGTAATTAGTTTGGTTTCCAGTACCAGGTATGGCTTTCCTTTGGTTGAGCTGGTCTTAAGTTCTACTAGCGATCTATTGGTTACCACAAAGGTGTATATGCCACTATTGCATCCTTAGAGTTATGTCATGCTAGTCATTGTTATATGAGGTAACATATGGCATAGCCAGGTAGAACTGTTGGCTGCTTCCCTCTTTCAGAAGCTTGCATGATACCTTCTGATACCACAAAAACTAGTCAACAGGGGGTAAGCTGTTAGGTCATGTTCTAGCTCAGGGTCCTCTGGGCCCAATAGGACAAACTTTTAAAATAAATAGCCCCATGAAAAGCAAAGAGAAAAGGCTCAACTTGTTCCAGTTGAAAAAGGAGGTCCGGCTGAATGTCTGTTTTTATGCAGAAATCATATAACATGTCATTACACATTTGAAAGATTTTGTTCATTCACCAATCACTTAAGAGAGGCAGGAGTTTGTGTCAGGCTTGACATATAATAGACATGGCTAGATTCTACTTTGCCAGAGGTTCAGATTTATAGAACCATGTAGCTAGAGACCCACACTGTCCTGATGGAAGTAAATCTGAACAGTGATGATGGCAGAAAGTAGACTTAGAAACTATGTGGAGCAGCGCTAGAAGAGGACCTGCCTTGATATGTACATTAACCTGACAAGCATGCAAATGGCTGAAGAAATGACTCTTTGAGATTAAGTTAAAGTTGAATTTGCCTTGACGAGTGGCCTTTCCTGGGACCCTAAGAATAAATCATGGCCAAAGAGATCTAAGCGCTGGTGTTGGCATGTATGTGGCATCAAGTCACTGCACAAATGAGAAAAACTCTTTCACTCCTTCCTTTATCCCATTGATTCTAGGTAGAAGGAAAGACTAGCAGTGAGCGCATTTGAACAATGAGGTAAAGAAAACCACCAAAAAAGTCACAGATCAACAAGAGAGAAAATATGTGGGTCCTTCCTCCATAATTCATAAAGCAGAATCAACACAGCAACAAAAAGCTCACAAAGCAAAGATAGGCATAAAACACAAGAGCCCTGATTTACCTTGGGTCTCATTTCATGCAACCAACAATTCACTCCTGTCTACTTGGTAAATTGTTCATCTGAATGAACGGCATACATTTTCCCAAAACAACTTGTAAATTATCAGAACAACAAACACCTCCTGATACAAGCTTCCAGGAGCAGCAAGTTACTATCGGAAGCCCGGTGGCGCATCTTGAGTCCCCCTTGTAGGTTACCTGTCACCCAGAAGCTGGAGTAGTGGAAATGTGACAAGGTTTTGTAGAGGGTGGCTAGTGTTGCATGCTTCCTGGATCTCAGACTCATCTGTTTTTCTGCCCTTCAGTTGGGTTGCCTGAGTCCCAGATGGAAACTTCAAAGCTGTCTGGGATAGGAGAGGCTGAGGCATAACTTCCTAGCTCTCAGCCTCAATTCCATTTTCTTCTAATTCTATTCCTGGCTTTCACCTCCAGTATGGTCCCCAAGTTTCTATCCCAGTCTACAGTCCAGACACATAAATTTTCATTAATTTACTATCTCCAACTAGAATAGGAACAGCACAACATAAACAGTTATTAACTATTACAAGGAAAAATGGCAAATGAATGATGTGATGTATTATAACACTGTACTCCGCCAAAGTGTTCTGTGTAATATCCCAGTCTCTACCCCCAAAGAATAAGAAGACTGTCAATGGATACTCAGGATATAAAATACTCAGCCTTCAATTTAACATCAGCTCACATAGTTACAGAGTCAGAGTTGATATTTCCTGTGAGCATTTCACAGCTAATGTAATGATATGTTTTTAATCTTTCTTTATCTTTTTCCCTTGCATCCTCTTCCCTCATTTTTGCTCTTGCCTGTGTGGCTGTGCAAGGTTGCATGGTTTCTGGAAACTTTTCTGCTTAAGAAAACTTTATTATACCTCTTTCTTTTTTTTTTCAAAAGCACAAGTGCCCCTTCAATGTTGCACAGTCTGTCACCCATCACCTGCTCCCCATACTTGACCCATGTGTGCAGCAAGGAAAACTTGAGAACTCCCCTGCCTGGTCCTGACTGCAGTCTTGATACTAATCTAGCAAGATCCCCTGCTGAGCCCAGGGGCTCAGATCCCCTCTTGGGCCTTTTCTTCATCCCTGATCTAATCCATCACCTGCAGCCCAGATGGAGAGACCACAAATCTTTAGGAATGCATCTCTAGTTGAGGACACGTGGTTGCCCCAAGGCTCACTGTTCATTCCCAGGCCTAGAATCTGGCAACCTTAGAGAGAACACACGTCCTTCGGATGAAAGGTGGAAGTGCCTTTGCTTAGAGTCCTTGAACAGAGAGGCCTTTTCTGGGGCCAAAATCACCTCAAAATAAATAATAATTCAAATGCCCGGTAGAGCTGTCCTCACTCTTTCCCATTCCCATCAGTTTTTTAATAAAGCCACTCAGACTTGTAGAATTCCAGTAGTTATGTTTCCGATGCACTGTCTTCCTGTACCTCAGCCTGTCTCCCATACTAAATATATATCATATCCACATCCTCAGTTCTTCCCATTCTTTGGCAGCATTTTCTGTATGATAACTTAGCTTTCTTTGTCTGAAAAACGAAAAATGAATTGCTAAAGTAATCAAACCACAGAAATGAAAGCCAGAGGAGTTTAATCCTTAACTTTGAAAATAGAAGCTCCGTGTATGGATCCCCTTTGACAGATGGTGCCACACGTGACATTGGGAATGGGTAAAGCCATTTTCAGACCCTGAACTAGATGGTACGGCCCACTGTGAGCTTACAACCCACATTTGCCACGTAACATGGAAAATTACCAATTATAGAACAATGACTCTTTTAACCTCTGCAGTTCACTAGAAACTGTGCTATAAACAATTCTGCTTTTCAAAGCTTCATAATACATGAAAATTAATCAAAGGAAGGTATGTACATGCACTGTGTGTGTACGTGTATGCAATGTTTGTATGTGTGTATGAGGGTTATATAAGTATAATATCTAGGAACATAGGCCACCGCATGCCTGTGGAGGGCAGAGGGAAACCTCAGCTGTCCATCCTCACTTTCCACCCACCTTGTCTGAGACAGGGTCTCTTTGCTGTTTACTGTCGGTCACGTCAGCCTAGCTAACTCATGTGCATCCAGGATTCTTTTGCCTCTATCTCCTATCTTACCACAAGAACACTGGAATTACAAACACATGACTGTGTTGGTTTACATGGGTTCTAGGGATTTAGATTCAGATCTTCATGCCTGCATAGCAAGCGTAATACCCACTGAACAGAGCCTCCAGTTCCAAAGGCAGCTTTATGTTTGCCATGTAATTCTGTATCTTTGAACTCTGGAGTAGCTGGATAGTGTAAACCTATTTCCATGGTACAGAACATAAGACGGACGGAGTAACTACATAATTTACTGATTCAAATAACTCCATTTGGAAGGTGAACATTGTATTATTAATAATTACACTTCGTTATGGAAGAAGAGAGTTGTTCCTAGAAAATGAAAGGAGGGTCACCCTCATCTTTATCAAAGTCTTTTCTGTCTTCTCCACCAGCAGTCAAGAATAGGGGAAACAGAGAAAAAATAAAAAAGCCAGTTGCTAAATGAATGTGCTCAACACTGGCCATGATCGTGGGCAGCATTGTGTTGTGCCATGAAGAAACTAATACACAAGTAGATGAAAATGTAAACAAGTCAATGTTCGTAAGAAAATTTTAGAGGCCTTGCTGAGTGGCACCACACAACTGAGCAAAGACAAAGGTCCAGGCTAAAGGGCATGTGGGCAGAGTTCTAGGCCACAGTTCTAGTCATCACTGACTTCTGGGCATCAAAACCATCAAACAAGTTAAGGAGCCATGGGGAAAAGCTTCAGGCTGTCAAAAGGTAATAGTTGATGCTTCCCAGAGGTGTTTTGATTCTAGGACAAAGTGCCTTTCATTATAAATAGAGCAGCCATCTAGAAAGGATCATCTGCCTTTCCTTGTGTGCTGAAGGTACCAGAAGTTGAACATCATTTATCCAGAAATGTAGAGGGCAAAAGTCACAGGAAATGTGAGAGTATTTTTCATTTAACTAGTATTTTCATCAACTAGTTTTGTTGAATAGTCTTGTGATTATGTTGGTGATATAGAGTTCAACTTGAAGGCCAGGTAACTGAAAACATTCTAAATTATAAAGTTATAAATAATGCCAATAAATCTTCATCTCAGAATTCAGATTTCTAGCACTTATGAGAAATATTATTATTATTATTATTTAAATTATCTTCAAAAACTTACTCAGCAAAGAGTAGACTAGCATGACTCAACAGATGCCAGGGCTCATTGACCAGCAGTGTTTTCATGTTAGCCAATGTCTTTTGCTGGCTATTTAAGAAGAAACAACACTGTAAGAAGTAGGCCTACCTATAGCTTTATACAACACCTGGGCTATAAAGAATGAAGGAATTGAATTCTAGAAACATTGCCACCTCTGTAGAAAAGATACGACAGAATGGTGGGTTAGGGTTTAGTTCTCATGTGTTTGTGGGCCAGTATCTAGTCACAGGAAATTTGTATAACCCAAAAAAGCATAAAGATTTGGTGTCAATCATATTAGCATTTCTATCTTAATTCCACTCCTTCAAACTCTAGGAATATAAATAATGTAATAAGGGTACTATAATGAATATTCTGATGCATGCTTCATAATTTGGCTATTAAGGAAAACATATTAATATATTATATTTTACCTGTGTGTATTACAATAACATATATAAATTGTAAATTTCCCAAGCCCCATCTCAAGCTACCACATTCCCCACTTCCTTATTTGTTGTCAATTCAACACAATCACTTTCTTCTATTCATAGAACAGAGATAGTCTCAAATTATTTTGGTATAATAATAACCTGACCATTTGTTAGAATTTCAGTACCAGCAAAATGAGAATGAGGTTCAGAAGTCTTCATTTCAACCTTTCTCTCTCTCTTCTCTGTGTCCAGTCTACAGACTGCACTTAGAAAAACACAAATGGAGAAACTGTATTAATGTACTGTCTCTCAGAAATGCCAAAATTTTTCTGAGCTTCAGAATAAAGCAAGGAAGAAAGAAACTACAAATGTAGAGGTCCTTTACTTCAAAAGAAAATAACTCATTGAGAGGTGTGTGGCATTTGTGTTCAAACACTGGTCTTCCCAATACCTACATAGAATTAGAAGCTATTCTTATGTCCTGTAAGGCTGTCATTTGCAGTGATATTTCAATTGTATTTTAACAAACAAAGATTGCCTGAAGACCAGAGAGTAAAACAGCTCCCTTGGTCAGGCTTACAGACCAGACCACGGTGGCACACACTTTTAATCCCAGTAGCCATACTAGTTTGCCATAGAAACTGGGCAATAGTGGTGCATGCCTTTAATCCCAGCTCTAGAGAGGAATATAAGATGGGAGGAGACAGCTCTCAGTCAGCTCATTCTGAGGATTCCTGGATGCAGGATTGCCATTTCGGAGTAAAGCAGAGGTAAGAGCCAGTGAGTGGCTATTTTGCTTTATGGACCTTCAGGTTGAACCCCAATTTCTGTCTATGGGTTTTTATTAATTGTGCTACCGTCATTTCCATTCATTCTGACTTCAGGGACTAGTTTGCATGCAATCGTCCAAAGCCACCCTATACAGGATGTGGATGCTGCTTTTCCTGCAAGAGTAAAAGGATTTTGCAACCTAGCATGCAAACCTCAGGCTTCCGTGCTAAGGCGTTCCTCACTGGTGTCTACCACTAGTCTGTTCTCCATAGTCAGTCTTAAAGCACAGTAGGCAGATGACAGCAAGTTCTTACCTGGAAATGTACTCATCTCATAATAGGGAAAATATTTTTATTAAAAAAGGCACCAGATTCTTTTGTACCTGTGGAAGTTTGCTTTGTTACCAAGTATGTGGTCAATCCAAGAAAAAACATAGTTATCCTCTTGCCTAAGGGAAGTAGATAAAATTGCCAGGGACAAAATTGGGATCTTGGGGGTGGGGTGGGTTGGGGATAAGGGGGGGCAGGGAGAGAAAAGTAAGAAAGGGAGGATTGGGGGAACTTGGGGAAACAGGAAGATTGGGATAAAGGAAGGTTGGATAGGGGAGCAGAGAAGCACATATCTTAGTTAAAAGAGCCACCTTAGTGTTGGCAAGAGACTTGAACCTTGAGTGGCTCCCAGGAGCCCAAGGCGATGTCCCCAGTTAGTCCCTTGGGAAACTGAGGATAGGGAACCTGAACTGACCCTATCCTATAGCAATACTGATGAATATCTTTCGTATCACCATAGAACCTTCATCTGGTGATGGAT
>NW_026067908.1:13957844-14420960 GCF_014885135.2 Alexandromys fortis | reverse complement strand
AAAAAAATTGATAGCAAACAAATAAGGGATCTTGATAGTAAATAGAAGAAAAGGCAGAAATGGAAAAGAGTTTATAATATCTTCATAACTTAATCATATAATACAGGTCTGAAAAGTGGGAGATCATTAAAAATATTAAAGATATTTCTGTTATGGAAAAAAAAAAGGCACCAGAGGACTCACAGGTCCTTTCTTGGCTTTTAGGGAAGGCAGAATAATAATAGTTCATGGGATGTTCCTTAAATGAGCATCACTGTGTCCATTTCATGTGGCTCTCCTTCCAACACACCAAATTCAAGTAGAGCCATGATGCACATGTCTTTTATATCAAACTGGCTGTGACTGTCCCTCTCATAAACTGCTGACGGCCATTGCTGTCCACAGTTCTCCCAGACCGGAAGCCAGACTCTAGTTGCCAAGGATATCAGGCCCTCTTGACTTATCACACTCGATTTCTTGCACACAGCTTATGCACATGGGTTAAAATACCAAGATTTCCAGATTTGAGTAGAAATATCCTACAATTCCAAACCCTCCCAACCATACCAACTCTGGTCTTTGGGGCTATCAGAGTAGACAATTTGAGGACATTTCAGTAGAGTGCATGTCATCGAGCGATTACAGAGGATTTCAGAAACACACTGACGGTCATTGATGGATTCTAGAATAAGCCTATAAATCCCTGGTCTAGCAGTAAACTAGCAAATTCTTCTTTTGCTTTTGCATAGTAATTTTTAAAAGAATCTTCAGTGTTTGTATTGAACCAGAAACCCAAAATGTTTATTTCATTTCTGCTCTGTAGGAATGCTTTGAAAAACAGACAGGTAGATCAATTTGTTGAAGAAAGTCACCAGGTTTGTGGCATCTCCGCCTTTCCAGCACTTTCCTGCTCAGTTCACCACATTCTTCTATGAGGGATGATGAGTGTCTCCAAGACTGGGTACACTTCTATTTACGTAGCATGGCAATCTTAGTGGTTTTCCATGAGTATTTACAAATATGTGCAGTTCTCTATAAACTCCATCTTCAAAAAGCTCCATTGCTAAAAGACCCTCCGCCAAGTAAGTCTTGAGACCTATAACTTCATTTTTAGGAATAACTCAGGAAAATCATTACAGGCCATCAAAATTTGTTGTCTATGAAATAAGAGGGATGCTCTTAAAGTTGTATTTGTCCTCCTCCCTTACATATCCCATAACCTTGGAAGTCACATCCTCTGACAGATTTTTTTTACCATTTATAAGTAAGAAAAGTCAAAACTGAAAGATGGAATTTTGCTGAGTCAAATTGATCTTTCATTAACTGGAAATCAGTTCACTAGAGTCTTTGGCAAAACCATAGTCTCAAAACTCAAGACTGGGGAGAAGACAAATAGCTTTTTCTTTATTATAATAGCTCCATTCTCACATGCTGAAATATGGACTAAGTTAAATCACAAAAGATACCATTGATCATTTTTAAGGTCAAAACCTCTTATTGGTTGCTTTTTATGACAGGTACCAATAAAAGTGTTTCATATTCATTAACTCCTTTCAACCTTACAACAATTTCCACCTCGTATTCCAGAATATAAGCTGGTTTACATGCCATAATAATAAATACATCAAAAGTTAATAAATAACTCAAAAATATATAGCACCATCCAAAGTTTGCAGATAAAGAAATGAAGGCATGGGGAAATTGTTTTCTTCAAAATTTTACAGTCCAGGCCGGCGGTGGTGGCGCACGCCTTTAATCCCAGCACTCGGGAGGCAGAGGCAGGCGGATCTCTGTGAGTTCGAGGCCAGCCTGGTCTACAAGAGCTAGTTCCGGGATCTGCACCAAAGCTACAGAGAAACCCTGTCTCGAAAAACCAAAAAAAAAAAAAAATTACAGTCCATTAGTGAGCACTAAAATTCAGGAGAAGACAACTGATTCTCAAAAGCATTGAGTTATGGAGCCAAACAATTTAAAGTTCTCTTGACTTTAGTTTTTTGCATAATTCATAGGGCTAGCAGCCAAACAGAAACAAATTCATATGATATGCACAGACAGAAATACACAATGTGTATACATTATTAGTATACATGAAATGACTACAGCTTTTCTTTTGATCCCATCCTAAAAATACAAGCAAGATCATAACTTTGCAACAAGCTTTACAAGATGTAAAACAACAACAACAATAATATTATTAATAATAATAATCATGTATCACAATGTTACCTGGAGCCATCCTCATAGATCCAGACCTGTCTTCTTTCTGTTGTTGATTGCCAGCTGTTTTCTGGCCTAAATTCTGAGCGCTCGACAGCTCTTTTCAGTGTCTAACAAGAGTGTCCTACCGGTGCCTTCCCAAGAATGCATTAGTCAGTGATGTAGGAAAAGGAATGAGTTGCCTTGTGTTGCAAACTTTATGTCTTAGATACTAACCCATTCAGTTGACTTAAGTAGAAAATGCTTATCCAGTCACACTAAATGCCTGCAACATCCCTGCAAGTGAGCAAGACTAAGGTCACCTCTTGCATCTGTCTAATGAAGCCACACATTATTTCATTCAGTCTTGGAGACAACTCCTGATCCAGGTAGGCTTAAGTAGCTGTTCCACATCCCAGATGAAGAGTGGTCTAACCAAGCTTTGGGAATTAGTTGATTTCACACAGTTGCATGATGATGTGATGTTGGACTCAAATGTACAGCTGCTTTCAGAGCGCGTCTATGATTTCCCTCTGTGAAAGTGTGCCCTACTTACCAGTTTTCCAATAAATATCTACTATGTAACTTTTATTTTTTTCCCTTTTTTCTGTTTAAACAAAAAAGAAAGGCTTTTACTTTAACATAGTAAAATTTCATATAACAAAACAGTTATTAAGCAAGAATTATAGTCACAATATTTATATCTATTTTATCTTTTATCATAACAAAGGAAAACAATAACTATAACTATCTATTTTTTAACTCCATCAAAGACTCCAGAAGGATATAATATTACCTATGTAAACAAGAAGCAACTTTCAAAACTCTAGAAATGGCAGAGACATCTTGCTGCCTGGATAGTCACCCATTTTTTTGTACCGTTGGGGCATCCATCTGTGGCCTTTAGGCCCATAATATCCAGCAGACATTTTTATGAAGCAGGAAATTTTAAAGACAATTCAGTCACTTTCTTTGTATCCTGTAGAATGTCCTGCAGACTCTTTTTTTTTCTGAGACAGGATTTCTCTGGGTAGCCCTGGCTGTCCTGGAACTCATTCGAGATCCACTGTTCTCTGCCTCCTGAGTACTGAGATTAAAGGTGTGCACCACTACTACCTGACTTAATTTTAATCGAAATAATAAAACTGACAATTATAAAATCTGCCTAAGATATGAATTCCATTTCTAAGAAGGCTCTATGTTGCATAGTGTCTACCATGGTTCAGAAAGATAATTATGACACTTGAACTTAAAAATTTGCGAAGAACACTTCATTGAATTGCATTATTCCTATTGCCTTGGGTTGATCATGGGTTACTCTGCTGTCTTGCTTTGTAATTACCATTTACTGATATTAATAGTTTAATATTAGTTTAACTTATCATTGATATTTTTATTACTCACCAGGGATTTAATAATTCATAGGCGTGTATTCTGATTCTGCTGGTCTTCACTAAAATGTGGCATGTATGTGTAATAGTAGATGAAGCACATGTACTTCCTTGAAAAATTAGTATATACACAATCACATCTTTTAAAAGGCATGTAAATATTTTATTGGTGTTGCCTGTGAATGTGAACCATTGCAGTATGATATAATGGGATCTGGTAAGCGCAGTTATATGAGTTGCACTGAACCGGAGCTATCTGCAACCAACTATATGCACTAGACAATGCTTATAAAATAACTAGCTGTTTGCTATAGAGGAAAAACAGAAAAGAGATCCTGTAAAGGTGAGAAAAGCACAGTAAGCATCACTGTTACTATTTTAACAGATTTAACTGGAAGACTAGGTCACAGCTGAGGAAACAAAATAATTAAGACTTCTATAGGTAAACTCCAATCTTTTCTGTCCTGGAAAAAAAAAAACGGCATGGAAAAATAATGCTCACTATAACCATACCTTTTATATAGATGAGCCTCAAAAAGAAATACGAAGTGGCAAGTGTAGGAAGTCACAGACTCTATATAGACTCTATCCAAGTCCTGGCCTAACATCTATATCATGTACACAGGGGGGCAAATCATTAATTGCTAAGAATAAGAGGACTGAACAGAATCTTGCAGAGCTTCCAATGAAGTTGAAATGCTTTCAGTTCAAAATATAATGTATTTCATAAGAATATATAGAAACATGAGTCTATACCATATAGTAACAATGCCCAAGACACAATTTATAACATACAAAGAAATGGAAAAAGGTGAACCATTCCCCTAAGAGAAGATAATGATCAGAGTCCAAACACAAATGGATCAGAAGTTAGAATTAGCATCCCTCATCAAAGAAGTTTCTTTTGCAATAGATTGAGACTATTAGACATATCTACTCCTGGTCAAAATGCAGAGACGAAGTTAATGTGGAGTACCTAGGCCCCTGAAAGAAATCTATAACACAACCCTTATACCTAAGGCCCAGAGGAAATCACAGCAGAGAGAACAGGAAAATACTGTGAAACAGAGGATCAGGATGCTTGCTGCTAGATAATGTCTTCTAGATGCATCCAGAAAGCTGCACCCTTCAAATCTCAACAAGACATGCAAAAATGACAACATCAGTTAGCATGCCAACATAGCCTGTTTTTTTTCATTTATTTATCTTTTTATTTAATTGAGAAATATTCATTCAGAGATAGACATGGAAAAACAAAGAGATAATATCAGATTGTATACCATACATGTAATTAGCCTTAATAAAAAAAATGTGAAAGGAAAAAAGGGGTTCCCCACATTTCCCGAATGTATATATGAACTTATATAGTTGAGAATCTCAGTGAACTTAGCACACAAAAATTATGAAGAAAATTTCACCTCGATATCTCATAAACTACCAAAAATTAAAGAGCCTGGACAGCAACCAGAAGAAAATGGCACACCAAAGATTCATGCCATCACTGACTCATCACCAGAAATACCCACAAGCAGAAACCACTGCGGGAGTGTCCCTAACACACTGAAAGAAAATAATTATAAGTCCATGACTGTGACATTGCAAGTTACCCCTCAAGAATATAAGTGAGAAGAAGACATCTTTAGAGAACAAAAGCTAAGAACTTTTCACTTTATGAGAAAATTCTCAAAAAAAATAAATAAATAAAAGGTTCCCAGATACAAAGGAACAAGAGCATGAAAGTGGGGCTTGGAGAAAAGGCTCAGAGTTGAATACACACACTGCTCCCCTTCCTCCAGAGGACTCAGGGCAACTGCCAGCATCCACATAGAGGCTCTCATCCATATGTACTTCCAGTTCCAGGGACTCCAATACCCCACTGGAGCCTCTGAGGTCATCAGGTAGGCTTGTGGTACATGTATATACATGCATCTAAGCATTCATACATATAAATCTTTTTTAAAATATATGAAAATTCAGAAAGAAGAAGAGTCACCTAAGTGTTAAATTCTTATATAAATATAAAAGATGAGATGTACTCTTGATTCTGTCATCTTTCACACGCAAAGTGAAAAAAAATAATATTACTTATGGAGTTTATAAAATAAATATGAAAGCTATAACAAAATCAGTGGGATGGATTTATAAAGTTGTAATCTTTACATTTAGCATGGAGTGGTAAAATATTTTTAGTAACAAATTTTAAAACATATATTGTAATCTCCATAGCAACCCACTAGAAAGATGATACCAGTTCAGTTAAAGTTAATGATTTTTTTAGTGTATAAAGGGACTGTGCAATAATCTTGGGATAGTATGAAAAAAAGCAAAATCTATAAATTATAGAGTTATAATATGAATTTCATACAAAGGACATAGGAAATAGTTTTAACAAAATCATAGAAGAAAATATCTCAAATTTAGGGAAAGAGAAGCCTACCAGATACAATTGGAACATAAAACACTAAAAGGACAGGAGCAATTTTAATAATGAAGGGACATGAAATACATACAAAGAAAGTCTGTTGAAATCTGTAAAAGAAAATCGCCTACTCGCATAGCAAGACAAGCCTATCAGAGTAACTGCTGACTTTTCACCCCAAACTATATGAAAGAAAAGGGCTGGAACCCATGTCATTCCAGCTGAAAGGCCACAGCTTCCAACCCAGACAAACATATACAGAAAAAAATTATTATATTTGAAGTTGAAAATAAAATTTCCTTTCATAAATCTGGCTTTTAAAAAAAATGTGACCAGCAAGCTAGCTCTACAGAAGAAACTGGAGGGTACTTCATTCTGGAGAGAAAAATAAGCACAATTGAGACTACAGAAAGAAAAAAGTCAGTGAGGCTAAGGTCTTCCTTAAGCAAAAGAAGAACAAGAAATTCGTAGATACCGTGAGAGCAAAAAGATTGCAAGGAGCTCTATGTAGCTTTCAATAAAGCGCAAGGTTCTAAGGCAGTACTCCAAGCAACTGGCACCAGGGAACATGTATTTCTATTCTGGTATCCAGTAAAAATTAACTCCAAACTTAATATTGTCAGACAAAAAAAATGTTACCTCATACTAATCACAGAACTAACCTGCCAAGAGGAAATTACACATAAACATGCATTCGTAAAACAGAAGCTCGGTGAATTTCATAAAGCAAACGCTACTCAATTTGAAATTAAAGATTAACCCCAACACAGTAGTAGCGGGTGACTTTGTTATCCCACTTTCAATGTTGCACAAGACAACTGCACAAACACACACACACACACACACACATCCAATAAAGCAACACTAGAATGAAATGACATCATATATCATGTGGAGCTAACAGATATCTACAGAATATCTACTGAAACACTGAAAGAATACACAATTGTAAGTAGGCTGTGGAACCTTCTCTAAAGCAACTCTCGGCAAGAGAGTTGATACAGGATCTTGGATTTTACCTGGACACAATGATATAAAGCTAGAAGTTAAGGTCAAGAACAACTACACAAAACATATAAACTCACAGAGATTAGACAGAACACTAATGAACAATGAATTTCAGAAAAAAAAATAGATGGCAATAATAAATTGTTTGAATTGAAAGGAAGTCCAAACACAACATATGCAAATCTATGGAATACGACAAAGGCACACCTAAGAGGGAATCCATAGCTCTAAATGTCTACACCAGAACATCAAAGGGATCTCAAGTAAACAGCCTGATGGTGAACCTTACGGCATCAATCCCCAAGGCAGTAGGTAGATGAAGAGAAATAATGAAGAGTTGGGCAAAATATAATGAAAAGTATTTTAAACAGTAAGAAAAACAAGTAGAACAAAGAGCTGGGTAATTGAAACGATAAAGAAAAGTGACAAATCCTTAGCCAAATTAACCAAAAGAAAGAGAAAATGAAATTAATAAAATCAATGGTAAAAAGGAAGACTTTATAATAGACACCGAGAAAATTCAGACGATCACTCTTAAAGTAAAATTTCCCTAAATAGAACATGACTGGAGACTAGTATCGCTTTAGCAGATTTTCTTTTGGTCCATGCCCAGGAGTGGCAGAGGAGCTGGCTCATATAGTAGCTCCGGTTTTTTGTTTTTTTTTTTTTTTTGAGATGGTTTAAGATTTATTTCCAGAACGGCTGCTCCAGTTTGCACTCCTACCTAAAGTATAAAAGGGCTCCTTTCATGCCATCATTTGCTATCAGTTGTATTCCTGATGATAGACCATGGTGAGATAGAGCCTTAGGTAGTGTATATCTCCATCTCCCTGATGGCTAAGAGTTTTGAACTGTTTTAACTTGTTTGGAGCTATTTATACTTCTTTTTAAAACTTCCTGTTCAGTTGTATGACTCGTCTCTTAACCAAACTGTCAGCTATAATAGCTGGCAAAGATGCTCTCCCATTTGTCGGGTGCCTCTTCACTCCATTGTCAGTTTCCTCTGCTGAGACTGAGCGACAGTGTGTACTCAGCCACAGAGGTGACTGACACGTATGTGTGTGTGTGTCCCTAAAACTCTAATCCAAAGCTCAGAGAACAACATAGAAAAGGGAGCAGAAAGAATGTCAGAGCTGAAGGATGAGGAGTGCTAGGCAATGCTGTCCTCTGGATATGCCACGGTTATTGCACACAAGAATTCATAGTTGCTGCAGTCACCTGCACAAGACCTGCTAAAGATCAAGCCAGTTAAACATCCCATCATGGAGTGGTGAGGGGCTCACAGGTCCTCACCACTAGGAAACTACTGACAATTGCTGCTGCGAGGAGAAGGAAAGTCAGTTTTCTTTAAAGCTTTGCTCCCTGGAAGGTCAACCATGCTCGAAAGAACGGCCCCACAACCATGCCTGTGTGTGAAGCATAAATTGGAATCCATTGATTATGCTTTTGCATTATTTTCTTAAGTCTGCCAAGTCAGGAGGCAAGGACTAAGGGATGAGCTGTGGACCCGGGAGGCTTTAGAGGGAGGAATAGGGTGCACTGTGTGCATGTAAAAAATTATCAAAGAGGGCTGGAGCGATGGCTCAACTGCTAAAGACTATGCTCACAACTAATTTATAAGAAATTGTTCAAGAATTAATAAAATCTAGGAAAGGAAATTTATAAAAAAGGAATAGATTAGAAACAGACGATAATGAGATTAACAAGAAGAGGTAAAGACTGGAGCCATGATTCAGCACTGTTTCATGTATCTGCTAAGAATCAGACAAAACAAGTTTTTCTAAAATTAACAGAGCTGAGATTCCTTCATGAATCACCACAGGATTTCATGGTAAATGGGTTCTAAGGGATGGAGAGGGAGCCATCATTTGCACTTCTGACCTTCCTTCTGTGGACAGCCAGGTGAACAGAGGGCGATTTGCTGAGCTAAGAGGGTGGTGGAAGTGAGCATCGGGAGCCCTTTGGAAACATCTGAAGCTTGGGTGACCCAAGCTGTCTAACTGAAGGTATTAGGTAAGTGCTTAGTTATAACTTTATTCAGTGTCCAGCAACCAGGACAATGGGTGTGTCTACAGACACATAGCCATCCCTTGTTTGTCAACTGACAAATCTTACATGTAGGAAAGCGAACAGACATTTATTAAATATTGATTCTGAAAGGCAATTCAAATTTAGCACTGTGATTTTAGCTTTACAGAGAAAGGAACAGACTGAACGAGGTTAGCAGTGAAGAAACTGTAAATCAGGATTAAAGCTCACATCTGCCTAGTTCTAACTTCCTTGAAATCTCTTTGTTCAAAGACCACCTCCACCATTAACCATGTGAAGTTTATTTTAGGGAAGTGAAGCAGCTCCTTCCACTCTATTTTGGAGCTCATTGTCTCTTTTCTTCTTGGGTGCTGGTTCTTTCCTTGTGTGTGGACACATCAGAAGCAAACCCAGCAATGCTTCCTACGCCTCTGCTCAGGTCATGGGAAGAGAGAATGTTCCCTGCTCTGGAGTCCTTTTGCTAAAGTAAAATAGGGAAACAGAAAGCACTCCCAACGCTGCAAGATTATGGGTGCACTCATTTAACGTTGCTCTTCCAATCTTTTGAGGGAGCTGAAATCTAATTTAATCTATTACATGATTGTACTAAATTGCCTAACCACATCAAAGCTCCAATGGCCTCACCCTCTGGGAAGGGACATTGTTAAAATGGTTTCAAATATATAATGCAGTCTCTCAGGTGCTCAAGACAGAGACGCCCATCCCTGAATATAAAGCTTCCTTTACACTTGGAGATCAAAACAACAGAGCCATTATTTGAGAGGCTGGATGGAATACCAGATCCATTTCTTATTAGCTTCCATCATTAAAGAGAATTTTGTAGCATGGCTATTTTATAGGGTATTTTCCCTGCCCCCCACCCATGTCCTTTACAAAGAAAAGGCACTCCTAATGGGATGAAAGGGCAGAAGATTCTGAAGATCGAGATTATGAGTAAATTTCCCACTAATTGCACTGTTTTCTGCTTTCAGAAAAGAAAACCAAAGACTGTTTTCCACTTCCCCTCTGCAGCTAATGCCACCCAATTTTAGAAACGAGCGCAAAAGAGATGTTAAACACACTGCCTTTCAACGAGAAGGAAGAGGACCTTGGTGAGGGTTTGTGAAGAACATCCTACGTGAAGCTATTCTCGGAGACAGACAGCGAGTTTCCCCAGAGCAACCCTGTTGCACCAAGCGAGAATCTTTGTAGAACCCACAAAAATTAAGAAAAGCCATGGTGTTTCCAGAGATAACACTAAAGCAAGGTCCGGGTGTTCTCAAAACATGAGAGTCATTCTCCACTCTCTTGACAACTCCTCTGGAAGGCTTATAGCAGTGGGAAATCTTCCTCTGGCTGGGGAAAATAATGTTTAAGAAAGTGGACTGCTTTGTACTCAGAGCAGAGTAGCCAGGGCCAGCTACGGGTGTGAGGCCTGGCTCCAACCCCTTTCTAGTTCTCAATATCAGGCCAGATTTTTTTCTTTATGCTGGGGCCCAGCTTCCATATCTATAGTAGCACGGGCTAAGAGCTTGCCTTTAACATTACTGTGAGAAAAAAAAAAAAAATGGCTATGTCAAAATAAGTACAACCGCTCCAGGTACATGAGCTACTGGTGGTGCTGTGTTCCTTATTCATCTCACATAATCTTTTCCATGACCTCTCAGGCAATGCTTACCTTCCATCTTTAGAGGGTCAAACAGAAGTCTATAGGAAATGAAACACAGTTATTAAAGGACAATTTTTAAAAGGTAGGGAGGAATTTGTAATCCAGCTATGACCCTACCCCCCAAAATCCCAGGCTGGAGATGCAGGGTCCTCACCAACAAATTGCTACCCATTCCCCAGTCCTCTTCATGAAATCTGCAGCTACCAACTTCACAAAATGGAGAAGAAATCGAAGCGTTGAAACTCTGTCTCTTTGCAAGGCCCCCAGATAAAGAGTTTGCCCAGATCTCTGGCTAACTTAAAGCAGACACTCAAGGCTCTTGGCTATTAGCCCCTTGCAGACTGGGCACTCAGAAAGCCGAGGCATGTCTGTGTTTTAAATTTCTGTTGCATGTGTCCAGTAAATGCATAGTGTGAAATCTTTGGACATGCCGCAGGCCTATGCAAATGGGAGCCTAGCCTTGGAAATCCTTTGGGAGAATAATTAATTTGAGAAATCGCAGTCATAAGAACTAAAGTTTTGAAGAAACTATGATGCCACAGCACAGGGAGATCACAGCCCACAGAGCCAGCTGTTAGATGAAGAGCCTCTGTCCAAAAGCTGCTTGTGGAAGAACTAACAAGGTCTTCTCAGAGGCCTGACGCTGACTTGGTGCAGCTTTCCTTCCCATACAGAGCCAGACCATAGAGGAAACAGATGTGACGGGCAGGGAACAGAACTACCCCAGGGCCAGAGAACGCATCTTGTGTGACTTTGGGAAATCTCTGCAGACTGTCAGAGGGAGCAGTTTCCTTCTGGAGCAGAGTTCCACCAGCTCCCCACAGCCTCCAGAACACTTCTTGGAGATCTGAAGAGAAATTAGATGAGAAAGGTTCCTTTAAGGAATCTCAGAATCAGTCACCACTCCCCTGTGGTCATTAGAACTCACTACTTTCATAGGGATCCCATTCAGACTTTAGATACCCAGGCTTACTCTCTCTTATCAGAAAATTGTTTCTTAGTTTTTTAAATAAAGAAGCTGTTACTATTAACTATTTCCTTGATTCTGTTCTCTGTCAATAACAATATAGCCACTGCCCTTTGTTAGGCTACTGTCATTTTTTCAGCCGTGTACTTGCTATTTTATGCCTACTGTTTATTCCTTGCATCCTCATAAACTAGACATGCCATTGTTATCCCCATATACAGATAAGGAAACTGTAGCATAACAAGACTAGATGACAGAGTCACTCACAGGTAAACAGCAGCAGGTCTAGAATGTAGAGCTGATCAATTACACTTTTAACCTGCCAAGCAGCTAAACACAATCATGTTGGTTAAGCCCTATCTAAAGGGCTAGAGGAGCACACTATTGTCCCTGTTTCGTGGAGTTCACATACTGGCATGAAACTTGTAGTTCATTATAAAACTTACCTAGTATATTTACTGCTTTTCTCATTGCTACTGAGAAAATCAAGACAAAAAAATCAGTTTAAGGAAGGACAGGGTCTTTCTGGTTTACAGTTCAAGTGGTTTCATCCATCGTGGTGGGTAAGGCAAAACAGCTGAAGTTCGAGACAGCGAGTCACATGACATTGCCATTCAGAAGCTAAGGAGGAAGAATCCTGGTGCTCAGCTAGTTTTCTCCTCTTTGTATATGTAGTGCAGGACCCCAGACCATGGAATGGTACTGCCCAGAATTAGGGCGAGTTTAACCTAATGTAGGGGTCCCTCATAGGCAGTCTCCTTGGTGATTCTAGATCCTGTCAGTTGACAATCAATACAAACCATCGTACTAGATGATAGATTCTGTCTAGTTGACAATCAATACAAACCATCGTACTAGATGATAGATTCTGTCTAGTTGACAATCAATACAAACCATCATACTAGATGACAGAGTTACAAATTTGGGGACTCCAAGGCGATAAGGTTAGACATTCTCCCTGAGAGAGTAGAAGACTTTGCAGAGAAGATAAACTCTTGAAGCAACGTTATAAATATCTGGAAGGAAGGGTACTGGATATTAAAGCTGAGGTAAAGCAATTCCACAGGATATAAATGCCTTTGGTTATTCTCTGTTGAGGACTTGGAGTGTTTTTCTTCTCGAATGCCATCTCATTAAATTCCTTAATCCTGTGTACAAAAGCACTTTGAACCTAGAATTTGCTCTCTGCAGCAGAACTCTTTGAACTCCTATCTTTTCATGCCCTGGACATGAGGTGTATGAGTCTTCCATGTTTTCATCCAAGCATCTGTCTTGGCCATAACTCTCTTGTTGAGTTTTTTGTCTGTTTGTTTTAAGAATAAAGTGTGCTTTTACCTCTGGTACTCTTTTGGAGTTTGATCTGCTCAGAACTCATTTCTGCAAGAAACAGCTTTTCTATATGCCCTATATTCTTTTTTGCTTTAGAAATAGCGGATGATAATGAGTGAGGGGGTGGAATAAGCCATGGTCTGTCAAGTTTACTCAGGAATATTGTTTGCATGAGAAACTATGTAAAGACTTCCCAAGGAAATCCTATGTCCTGCTCACTTAAAATCACTCATTTTGTATTTACTCACATACTTAAAATTTGGCACCTCCAGCCCCTGGCTCAAACTGTAGGTGATCTGAACTCTTCTCAGGGTGAGTTTATTCAACAACAGAGAGAAGTCAGAGGCCCTGGGGGGGGGGTCCTTAAGTATGACTGCAAGACGTGTTCATGGGAGTGCATGGTTCTAGAGGAGTGTTGTACAGAGTAGTCAGTCCACTACACGCTTGTCTTTATTTGCCCAAAACATGGTTAAAAAAAAAACAATATACCACAATACAAGTCCAAGGATTGCTTTCTTCACCAAAAATGTCTCGCTATACAGTCTCTCTGTGGAAATATGATGGTTAGTTACAATTGCTTTTTGTTAGCCTTGAGATCTTATTCTCTTTATAAAGTAATAACAGTTGGTAAATGGACAGTGACCCACAGGACACTCTTTAGAACTCTAGATAGAGAGAAAAAACGTTCTTCTCAAGCAGCAGGGAAACATCACCTCCCACTTCATTCGCAATTCAATCATGTGAAATGGTAGCACTGTTTCTTCCTTCATTCAGGGATCTCTTAATGTGCCCACAGGTTATCATCCAGACCCCAGTGCCAGGCTCAGTGGAGCTCAGAAGCAGCATGGTGCTAAGCAAAGACATGGGACCTCAGTCTGATGCCACACTTCAAGGTCAGTTTCTTTCTGCTACCTTGGGGGCACAAATGATGCCTCAGTTTTAACTTCAATACTTTGCCTGCAAATGTCAAAGCAAACACCTACCTAACACCCTTGTAAAACTGAATTTATAATTGTGCATCAAAGTGTGTGTAACTGCCCATGTATGGAACAGGAAGCTAAGATTTACCCCATTCTTACATCTATCTCCTTGTTCTTGCTGCTCTTATTAAACCTGTGAGTACCTTATATAAAAAATATCAGTAGACCTTAATCTTCTGCTGTTATTGCTTGTTACAAGAATTATATCATAGGATATCAGTTTCTTACCTGAGACCTAGGACTTTACCTCTCAAACTGTTTAGGAAACCCATTCCCACAAGCATTGTGCCAAGGATGATAAGTCTCCCCCAGGGCCAGTCTGCACTCCTAAATCACTCCCTAAAAGCTGGTTTGAAAAGTTGTCACTTTTCCCGGAGGCAAGGGCATTGCAGGAAATGGAGGGTAGGAAAATTAGACTATAAAGTAATATCTGACAGTGCTTCCTTAATCGTGGTTCACATCTGCTGATCCAGCCAAAAGCGAGGGGGCAGAGGTGAACTTTGCTATGGCACGGTGAATAATGCAATCATACGTTTGATACCAAACTACATTTAACTGCCATATAAATCCCGCCTGCCTCCCCACCACACCTCATTATCTCGCAGGAAATGTATAGCTTCTGCAAAGTCAAATGTGCTCTGACCTGCGCCTCTGAAGCTGGGACAGAGATGCCTGGCTGAGAGTCGTGTGCTTGCTGTACCAGCACTCCAGCTTCCTGAGTGCACGGGAGGAACCTTGTGCAGGCATCCTTAGCATCCCCTTGCTATGGGACATCAGACGAAATACTTGATCACTCTGCTTTGGGTCTGACAAATAGAAAATGGGAGTGTTGCTGCTTTGCAAACTAGAAGGTACAGAGAACTTAGCAAATCATTCAAGGTCAAATCAAATCGATAGTCAAAGATCTGGACAGCAAATTGAAATCTGTCTTGACTCCAGCATTCTTTCCTCCCAAACAAAAAAGCCCTGTCTGTTTCTGCTGCTCTGGTGTTTTGGTAGACATAAATGAGGCTCAAGCAAACCCGTGACAATGGCACTTAGGATTTATGGCCTCTTATTCTCAACAGGCTGAATTATACAGATTCTCACAGAGGATGAGAATGTGTCAAATAAATACAAATATAAATGTCCAAGCTTAATTCTAAGAACATGGAGAAGGAGCAGAACTGTTATAAGAAAGTGTAGGGGAAGCTATCTAGACCTCTGGAAGAGAAGGGGAGGGAAATCAGAAAACCACTCTCCCTATGTTAAGAGAGGAAGGAGCAGGTCGGGTGGCTTTTGCCCTGTTTTCAGCTGCAGGGACTGAGAAGCCTAGTCCAGGTTCAATGCGCCATTCTTAAAGCAGTGAACAAAATCCCTCTTTGTTCCCCAGTGAAACTTATCTCTGAAGAGCTGCACCACTTCCTGTGAGATAGAGCCCTGCAGATGTGTCCTGGGAGACCCGCCCCACTCCTCTGTATCCAGTCACAAGTGCAAGAATGGTCACTTTGTCCTGCTGGCGGAAAATGACACTGACTCCTCTGAGCCCTGTTGGGGTTACCAAGTGGGTAAAACTTCCTGCTCAGAAGAGAGTCTGAGGATGTGTGTGTGTGTGTGTGTGTGTGTGTGTGTGTGTGTGTGTGTGTCTGTGAGTGTGTGTGTCTATCTGGTTTTTTTTTCATCTTTTGTGAATTTGCTTAGCTATTTTTAGAGCTGAAGAAGACAGTAAGGAAAGCCAGTATAGCCCAGTGTTTTCCAAACTGCTTTCTGTGGAACCTGTGCAAAGATTGGAAGCCCCTGAAACTGGAAGGAGAAGATAGATTGAGTAGAAGCACTAAGTTTGTCCCTGCACCCTTCTATCTGCCTCCTGTCCCTTGCCAGCTCCAACAATCAAAGGAGTTCTGAAAATTTGACGTGGCAGAGTTGATAGCATTTCATTCAAAGACTTGTTTAGCTTTAAAGAGTTTTGATATGCCAGTTCCTGCTGTGGGACAATGGTTTTGTACCTTGTCAAGATTTGTCACTTGTATTTTAATAAACACTGATTGGCCAGTAGCCAGGCAGGAAGTACTGGTGGGGCAATGAGAACAGGAGAATTCTGGGAAGAGGAAAGGCTCAGTCTACAGTTGTCATCCAGACACAGAGAAAGCAAAATGAGACTGTCTCGCTGATAAAAGATACCAAGCCACGTGGCTAACACAGACAAGAATTATGGGCTAATGCAAACTGTAAGAATTAGTTAATAAGAAGCCTGAGCTAATAGGCCAACCAGTTTATAATTAATGTAGTCCTCTGTGTATTTCTTTGGAACTGAATGGCTACAGGACCGGGCAGGACTGAAACCTCAGTCAACAAATTCCTTTGGGGGTTAAGGATTTGTCTAAAAATCTAGCTCCCATCCTGATAACACAGAGCTGTGTGATTCTGACTCATTCAACGCTCCTCATTCAACGCTCACCTTAGCCACCCTCATCTGTAAGATGAGGCGATCCTAACAATGTGCCCAGTTATATACTGACTAGATATTCCAGTCGAGCATGCACTTCATGTCTATTCACACTGACAACTATTTATCAGCACACTCTGGGGCCAAGCACTGTCTTTTGATAGAAAAGTCAAAAATGATAAATATAATCTCTTCCATAAAGGAATTCATGATCTGAGCTACAGACAGAAAACAAATTGTACAATGAAAGGTAAAGAGTCCTGAACTTAGCTCAGGGGCCATTATTTCAAACTATGGAATCCATAACAGCTGTCATTAGGAATTGCTGAACTAATATTAGCATCAAAGTTGCCTCCGAACTTATGTAAAACATGTAAAAAAAATAGGCACAAAAATAAAAAAAAAAAAAGGAAAGGAATATACCACACCATTAAACACATTCAAAGAAGAGCTAGAAAGAAAGGGGCCCAAGCACCAGCTACAGTATCTAACACAGCATTAAAAGCAGCCATACATGGTTTTCTATTCAGGGGTGACTACGAAGAGCTTAACCAAGGAGGATGAGCATTTCCGGAATGATAGCCTTACCCTTGTCAGCCCTAAGTTTAGGGTTCATGGACAAATCCCCTGTGCTACACCATATACACCTGAGACACGTCAGGAGGGGAAATGAAGACCAAGCCATTCAAGTTAAATGATTCCACTGAAAGCAAGTACATCTGGATGCCTGCCCAAGCTCACCGTCACCTGGTTGTGTGGTTTGTTTAATTTTTAATATCCTGCCTTTCCTCGTCGGTAAATGGAATAACAATTACCTATGCAAAGGGATTGGTGTGCTATATAGTCAGCCATTCCCTCATCCCTAACAACCTAGTTGTTATATTCAGTGCTCCCTGATGTTGTCCAAGCCTCATTTTTCTCTGAAATCACTCCAGGGGAAAATGATTCAGAGAAGACTGGAACTTCACTACAGAAAAATACGTTGGGAAAAGCATCGAATCCGTGGGTTAACCTTTAGATTAAATGAAGAAGAGTTACAATGAAGCCAGTACAGGTTTCTCCCAGAGAATCAGGAAAGAAAGGCCCTGTACAATGGCTTAATTCTCAACTAAGATAAAGTATGGTGTTCTTTATGACATTCCTACTTGTAAACTCAGAATTCGTAGTTACCAACAGATAGTGCTATAATATACAGAAATTCACATTTAGTGCTACTAAAATTGATGGGCTGTTTAAACGGGGCTGTTAGAAGGGGTTTTCATTTTTCTCCAGTGGAAACAATGAGCCACATTAAATTCATGTCTAGATAATGGAACAGAGAGAAAGCCTTGAAATTGGGAGTAATTGACAGGCGGAAGAGCATCACGCTTCCCCGTTTGTGTTTATATCTATGAATGGCACAGGACGTGAATGGATTATGCTGGATCACTGACCGTCAGCTCATTAAACTGGGAGCTCTGTTTCCCAGAGTTCGACTTTGTGAATGATTCTCAGTGAGAGTCAGCAAAGAACTTGTATTTGGTCTGAGCAACCCTGGAACAGGGCCCATTAGTCTCTGGAGGTCACAATGGCAAGCAGACACAGGTCTCCCCGGTATTTAACTGATCCTCACTTTCAGCCCACACCTAGTTTTTCTTCTCTCGCACTAGCTTCCCTGAACAGTGAGCTGTTCTAGGCTGGCCAGCAGACTCTTGAGGGCTGACCCCTACAGACGGTCCCCACACAGAGGCCACACTCTTACTGACCTCACTACAAGCAGCTTCTTCTGTTTACTTCAGGGTGTAGCCATGCCTGGTTTCTGTGGTGTTCCATCTTACCCATCTGAACCAAGATCTTTGAAAACGGGGTTGATGATGTATGTCACCGAACTTTAATCATCTTTGTGATGCTCACCTCACCAGCGCTTTCCATGGTTATGTAAACTTTGGTCCTCACAGCTAATCAAGCAGTCTCTGCCTCCTTGATGGATTTTTGGCATATATAGAAAATTCAGTAGAAAACACAAAAGCTGCCATAACATTAAACCTAAAATACTCAGCACTGCCTTTAACACTGGGCAACAAAACAGGCAGAATGAGTAATTAGGACATTGTTGGTTAAAAAAAATACAAAATCAAGGATAAAATTATTTTTATATGCCAGATAAGGGGGAAAATCTATTTTGTAAATGGCAAAATCATTAGCAAAGTTATCTGTTGTGGTAATTTGGAAGAAAGAACATACACCTCATGGTTTTTAATCTTATAGATCTGCTTTATAGTCTTTCAAAGTCCTGATTGGTATCTTTATCTGCATGGTATCTTTATCTGCAAATGGTGCATTAAGAGAAAATATAAACTAAGGAGATAAGTGACCAATTTTGAGCAAAGCTGTTTTAATATATATGCAAATTGTGTTTCTACAACAATACTTGCATGAGTGTGTGACTTGTGCACACACTCACACAGAGGCATGTGTGCACACACGTATCTTTTTAGAGATCATGAATTGGAAAATGAGACTCTCCAACAAAACTTCTAGATTAAGAAACAGCCCTGGAATAAATATAAAAGTTAACTATATGTTCTAACATTCTTTATTAAGAAATCTAATATTTTAAGACAGCAACCAAAAAACCAAACCCAATCCTCAGTCTGCACACCCAGCCCTAGCACCTGAAGCACAGATCCTGCACCAATTATGCCTGACAAGTTCTTCCAGAACCAAGCCCATCGCCCAGGCCTAACTGCCCACACTAGCTTAGCCTGTGAATTCCCCAAAACTCTGATCACCACCTCTATTCCTGCACTAGCAGGCCAGACTGCAGACCAAAATTCCCTCACTGGCTCACCCTGAAGCAGACTAGACTCTTACATTAGACACACAACCAATGAAAGAAGTCCATACACCAGACCACGTTGCAAAATCACAACATAAAAAGCTAAGATATTATAACATCCTCAGCCCCCCCCCAAAAGGAAACACTAGAGGTGTTCTTTACTGAAAATTATCTGGATGAAGCCCAGGACACAGAACTTAAAAAAAGCAATCATAAACTTAATCAAAGAATTCATGGGATTAAAGAAGACAAATAAATAGTTCAGTGAATTTACAGACAGTAAGTGCTTTATCAATGTCCAAGAAAAGACAAATACATAATTGGATGGAATGACAGAAACAGTTCAGGATTTCAGATGTGAATTCAGTAGAGAGACAAAAATGTTGACGAGAACTCAAGCTGAATTGAGGATGAAATTGCAAGATTCAATAACCCAATTGGAAAGCTCAGGGAAAGCCTTACTAATAGGATAGATCAAGTAGAAGATATTGGAACGTGAAGATAATGTAAAATACTGAACCAGTCAAGCAAAAGGTATAGGGAAAGTTTTAAGACACACACACACACACACACATACACACACACACACACACACAAGTCCAGAAACTTTGGAACAGCATAAATCGTTGAGACATAAGGATAAATAAAGAGGAAGAATGACAGGTCAATAGTATAGACCAGAGCTCCATGAGGCTCTTAGAAGAAAACTTCCCCAAATTAAGGAAAAAATACACCCATACAGATACAAAACACAAAAAATTTCAAACACACAGGACCAGTAAAGAAACTCATTTAATGTTATACTTAAAACACCAAATATACAGAAGGAGGAAAATGTCTTGAATGCTGCAGGAGAAAAATCACAAATTCAAGGAATGGAAAACCTATTAGAACAACAACTGGTTCCTCAATGAAAATTTTAAAGGCCCTAAGAGCCTAGAATACTGTGCCCTGAGTTCTAAAAGCCTATGGATGACAATCCAGCCAAATAATCTGCCATAGTTGAAGGAGGGGTGAGATGTAAACAGGCTAAAAGAACCCATGTCTACTGCCATCAAACCAGTCCTCCAGAGAATACTAGAATCACTACTTCACCGTGAAGAGATGAATACAAAAAACTATAAAAAATAAATAAATAAACCTACAATAGCTAGAACATAAAATAAGCCTAAGAAAACAAACAACAAAAGAAAGAAGAAAGAAGGAAGGAAGGAAAAAAGGAACGAAGGAACGAAGGAACAAAGGAAGGAAATGACAGTACTCATCACATACCTTTCAACAATAACTTGAACTATTAATGTCTCCAATCAAACAACACAGGTTGGTTGCATAGATTAAAAAACAAGATCCAGGGCTGGGGATATTTCTCAAAGGTTCAGAGGGCTGGCTGTTCTCTCTACTCAACTTCTTTTTCAAAATTTTCTATTTATTTTCTTACAAAAACTATCTCTTCTGATTTTACATACCAATCCCAGTTCTCAATGTCTCCCCATCCTCCTGTTCCCTCCACCTTCCTCCTCACTCCATCCTCCATCCACTCCTCAGAGAGAGTAAGGCTTCCCATAGGGAGTCAACAGTCTAGCACATTGCTTTGAGGAAGGACCAAGGCCCTCCCTACTATATCTAGGCTGAGCAAGGTATATTTCCAAAGAGAATGAGCTCCAAAAAGCCAGTACAAGCAGTAAGGATAAATCCTGGTCCCACTACCAGTAGCGCTACAGTCTGCCCCAGCCATACAACTGTCACCCACATTCAGAGGGCCTACAGGAAATGTAAAAATACAGTCCAAGATTTGTTACTAAAGGTTCTGGATACAGAAAAATTACTCTGTATCACAAAGAAACATGTAATTCCTGTGCTATTTAAATGACTTTATAGAAAGGGACAGGAACCAAAATCTTAACAAGTGAATTTAGAAAATGAACATGAGCCTGCTACTTTATACATTAGAATCATAAGGGAGACAACTCTAGCTAAAATGCAAAGTTATGCAAATGTCATCTTTCTATGCACTACGTAAGCAAATCACAGCTCCAGGTTTTATGGATTATATGCTATGACATATGAAAAAGATATTACAGAACTAACAAAATTAAAAAATAAATGAATGCTGACTGATCTTCCAGAGGCCCCAGCACACACATTCAAGCTCCCAGCCATCTCTAACTCCATTACCAGGAGATCTGACGTCCTCTTCTAGTCTCCGTGAGCACAAAGCTTGTACAGAGTACACAGAAATAAGTTCAGGCAGAAAAGAATACATATATGATTATTTTTAAATTTTTAAAAGAAATAAAACACATTTTTCTGTTTATAAGAAACTTGTAATACTTTCAACTATAAATACCATCTTAAAGTTAAGGCTAGGAAAAGTAATCTAAGCAAATGGAGCCAGTAAGCAAAGAGGTATAGCTATCCTAATATCTGACAAAATACATTTTAAACTAAAGCAAACCAAAAGAGATAAAGAGAGCCACTTCATTCTAATCAAGGGAACAATCTACCAAGAAGACATGACTATTATAAATATATATACACCAAACTTTGGCATACCCAATTTCATAAAAGTGTTCTACTGGACTATATGACCCTGATTAACTCAAATTTAGCAACCATAGCTGATTTAAATATCCTACTTTTCCCCAATAGATAGATTTATCTGGACAAAATATAAACAGAGAAACCCTGGAATTAAATAATATTATATATGAAATGAACCTAACAGATATCTATAGAATGTTTCACCCAAACACAAAAGAATATGTATTCTACTCAGCAGTTCATCTTAGGTTCTCTAAATCAGACTGCATATTGAGACACAAAACAAATCTTAACAAAATCAGAAAAATTAAAACAACTCCATGTATAATAGACCATAATATAATAAAGCCTAAAATCAATAGCAAGCAAATCTCTAGAAATTACACAAACTCAGAGATTTTAAAAATTGAATGATGAATAGGTAAAATAAGAAAGAAAAATATTCCTGAAACATAATGGAAATGAAAGCACAACATAACAAAATCGATATGACATACTAAAATCAGTCCAATATGGAAAATATATAGCTCTACGGGAATGTGCCTACACTGAAAATCAGAAAGACTGCAAACAAATGACTTACTGATGCAACTCAAGACTTTGGAGAATCAAGAGCAAACCATAACCAAATCCAGTAGATGGGAATAAATAATAAAAACAAAAGAGACATTAATGAAATAGAAACAAAGAAAATGATACAAAGAATCAACAAATCTGGCTCTTTGATAATATAAACAAGATTGACAGACCCTTAACCCCCCAACTAGCTAAAAGAAAGAGAAGATCCAAACAATTAGAATCAAAAACTAGCAGGGAAATATCACAACAGATGCCAAAGAAATTCATAGTATTATAGCGGTACATTCCAAGAACTTATTTTTTAACAGTGGTACTTTTATTTACTTTGTTGAGTCATAAAGTTGTAAAAACAATTGTTAAATTAGATACCAAGCAAAACAGAAAGGTACTTTAGAAGTCCAGCTACCTTGGAGTTTATTTAAATTAAAGGAAAGGTCATGTTTTCATGCAATACATACTTGGTTCTTTAAATAACAATTGTGACAAACAGCAGAAAAAATTAGAGAATGCTGCACTTGTGATCCATACAAAACATCAACATTTTGGGTTGTACATGATTAAAGAAACATCTCACTTTTCGAAATACTGTAATAGCCAGTCTATAGAGGCATGCTGTTATGTGGGCATAGGAATGCAATTTAGAAAAGAAAAAAATCACACTGGAACTACTCAATTTCTTTAAAATCACTGAGCAAAAAAGCAACATTGAACTTCCATACTGATTTTATGCCACTTCTATACAGTACCTTAACTTAAATCCAAGAGCAAAGTTAAGACTCTCCTCCTCTATTTTTGGTAAACAACTGCATGGTAAAGTTAGATGACTTTCCCTCTGGGAGTATCCTATTGAATATTTTATTTAAAAGAGGACAGGTTTAGCACTTTTATACTGATGCCACCAATGTTAATATTTCTTGGGAATCTCAGGAAGGTTCATATTCTTTACAACTGATAAGCCTACCTCAGATCTCTTCTGTTTATTTTGTGCATTAATTTGTGTAACAATCTCATTCACATTGGTCTCCAATACCATTCCCCCATCACTATTTCTGCAAGAATTGTGTGACCCTTGTCTACATGGAATATTAAATCTAGTTCACAGGCATTTTCTTTCTTTCTTTCTTCTTTCCTTCCTTCTTTTCTTTTTTTTTTTTTGTTTTTTTTTTTGTTTGTTTGTTTGTTTGTTTTTCAAGACAGGGTTTCTCCATAGCTTTTTGGTTCCTGTCCTGGAACTAGCTCTAATGTTTATCTAATGTTTCCACAAATACTTGAATTAGGTCTAAAATGCCAAGTTCACTTTCTGAGAAATCCACACAGAAGACAAAATATAGCGTTGCATAATGTCTATGAATCAGTTTGTTGTCAAAGCCTCTGATTAATAACCCTTCTAGGAAATTACAAACGTTCTCATCTCGCTTAGACACCATATGAAAAGGCTTCCTGATGATCTGCTGTTGTGTTGATCTTCACTATAGGGCTGGGAGAACTTGGAGAGCCTCGGTTACTCATGGTTATTGAAGATGAGGATGGCCTTGATCATGGCTGGGCTGGACCAACCCAGTGGGTGCTGGGATCCTGGGCGGGGGCGGGCGTGCAAGCCTCACCTCTGGGAGCTTGCTGCCACTGCTTCTTCATCCGCCCCCTCCCACACGTGCTACTCTAATGTATACTCCATTAAATTTGAAAATATTTTTAAATGGATGTGTCCAGACTCCGCCAAATCACCAAAGTTAAACCAAGACAAGACCAACAACTTAAAGAGACCAATAACAAATAAGATAAAACTAATTTTAATATGGCATATAACTAACAGAAGCCCAAATTCTAAATCCCAAGGAAACCAGTAAATAAAATAGAGAAGTAAGAAAGAGCCATTATGAGCCTCGTATAAAAATTAAAGCTCAACCATCAACCGAGAGGTTTTATGACTCAAAGGAACTTTCTGGGGTTAAGTTGAATGGGAATGCAGAAAAGATACCTACATTTCTGAGACTATTGAAGAAACACATTGCAGATACATTGCAGTCTAGCAATCTTGTTTATAGCTAAAGTTATTTTAGAAGCTAGTCTGTGACCATTTCTGCTACTAATTGTGAGTCATATATATGTGTGTAGTGTGGGTATAAAATAGGCGTTGAACAACTTAATATGCATATTATATAAACTTCATACAAATTATATAATAGACATATCAAGGAATAAAAATTTGGTAGCAAAACAATTTCCTGCAATTGTGATTATGACACATAAATTAGTGTGGTGCCACTATCCTTGTAGGAAGTTATTAATGCTGTGACATTTCAATTACCTGGTCACTTTTAATGGTTCTGGGTATTCAAATATTTAGAAGAGACTTTGTATTTTCACACAATCTTAAAAATCAATGTTTGTAGCGGGGCGGTGGTGGCTTACACCTTTAATCCCCCAGCATTTGGGAGGCAGAAGTAGGCAGATCCCTGAGTTCAAGGACAGCCTGCTCTACAGAGGGAGTTCCAGGACAACCAAAGCTACACAAAGAAACTCTGTCTCAAAAAAAGGGGAAAAAAATCAATATTATTTTACTAATACTTTTAAATTACCACAGAAATCAGAACAAAAAATAATACTGGAAGTAACCTAAGATTCTGAGAATTCCAAGAAATTTCAATTGTTTTCTTTTTCTTCTCAAGTCTCTAAAAATAATAATTTTGAGGAATTTGGCAACACTGTCGCACATAGATTTTCACTCGTTTAAGGAAGGACTTTCTATCAGTCTTTCCATCTTTTGTGTGAGACAGAAAAGACTGCTTGCGGGTGAATCCAAATTCCTTGTTCCTCAGATTGTCTCAGCAAAACTGACAGCCAAGGAATTCAGTCCCAGGATGGATGAAAATTTAAACAATGTTTCCCAATGGGAATTGGCATGGCCCCCAAGCCTTTTTAATGTTTCTAGTGGTCGTGACATCTCTGTGTATAGGTTGCAAGTGATTTAATCTCAACTTTAACTGTTTTACACATGAATGATGTTTATTGGTCCATGGACAGGACCCAGCTCGTGATCTTTTGATCAAGAAAATCCTACCACTTACTAGATGACATGAGTTGCTGTACTCACATCTAGTAATTATACTCTTTGGAACTTGTATCAGTCATTGATTCCCCACACAAAAGCGAGGTAGCCACAGAAATGCAGCCTGATAAATTAGCATCTCAAATTAAACTGGTAATCCTGCTTTGTCCTTTCTGTGCATTCCATAGCCTATTCATCCTGTTCCAAACCCTAGGAGGCTGTCTTTAATGGTCTACATTAAGAGATCTCCGTGTCTTCTAGCTCTTGGCTGTGTTTGGTCAAAAACAAGCCAAAGGAGAAGGAGAGGGAAAGGAAAATGAGGCCAAGCTGTCCATTGATCTGGTTGGCTCTCTACAAGGTCACTTTGAGCTATCTGCCTATTATCCCAAAGGTGGCCTTCCTGCATGACTCTTAATCTGACTACTGGTGATAGCCAGAGAGTGACAGCTCCTCTTCCCTTTTAATCTCTGTAGGGCATTGAATTATCTCATATAGTCCTTTTGAACAAAAACTCTAAGATGAGTTCCTTTACATCTCAAATTTGAGTGTGTCATCTTTTCTGGTGGGACACTAATTTATAAAACAATGAGAGGAGAATTTTTTCCCACTTGGTTCTGATAAAACTTCAGTGTTCTATACTTCAGATTTCATAGTATATCTTTTTTTCTTATCTCCACTACTGACCGTGGTCAGGGAAATCGGGTGCTTTGATTGGCCAAATCTATTTTAAGTATCATCCCTGGAGATGGGGTCAATCTCACTAGATCCATGTGGACTCAGTTTAGGAGAGAATATTCTGAAGACAAGCTGGAATAGCTTGGCCCATAATTCAAAACTGCCTGTACCTATAAATCACAGAAGTGTGCAGTCTCAATTCATCCCTAGGATGCTAACGTTGTGTCTCTAAATTAGGTAAACAGACTAAGTTCTCAGTCTAGTCTTCTTAGAGCTTTAGAATCTATGGATCTAATTTGACAAAATTTGTCTCTCTTCCTCTCTGTCACTGAGTATCACTATCACCTTGAACAAGTTAGCAAACCTTCAGGGCCTTTCCCTTTGTCTGAAAAATCAAGTGTGAGTTAAATGTTCTCTTGAGTATGTTGGAGATTTAAAAAAAAAATAATCTATGTTTAACTCAAGTTCAAAATGCTGGTGAGGGTTTTTATACTGTAAATATCATATCAAACTAAGGTTTCATCTCCCTTGGGGGTGAATATATGTAAAACAATTTAAAAACATAGACTCTAGAGAAAAAACTAAGACTACAACTTTGGAAATAATTAAAAGTGTAGCCTTTTAGGAAAATCCAGTTGGGCAATCCCCAATAGCACCGCCTCCTGATGAATCGGCTTGTCTTCCATGCCTCTGCCATCTCACTCATAATCTGGATTCTCAAAAGGGATGCTAAAATGTATCAGCAGGGCTACCTCCTTATTTTCTAGCTGCAGCTGGCACAGCACTTGGCTGACATTCCCACCAGGGCAGCGAGCCATAGAGGAATAATGGTTCACTACAGGTAGAGAGGGTAATGAAGAGGCAGGATTGCCAATGCACTCTGTGCAGGTGACCGAATCACAAGCTGGGTACCATTTGCTTTGCATATATTTCAATAGATCTCTGTGCATATCCCTTCTACCACTTTCATAGAGCTCTGTGTGCCCAACATAGCCTCGGAACAACAGCGACAAAATAAATGATCGGCTTCCAAAAGCCAAAGGAAATGAATAGGTGACCAAGAGCTCTGGATATCAGAGGTGGTGGTTTTAAAATAAGATTCAACTTCTCAGCAACATTGTAAAGCAAAGGCCAATGACTTCGTTTTGTTTTCATTAGACTCTATTATTTCTCAGCCAAGGGCAAATGCTCATACAATGAAACAGTATTAAAATATATGAATGCAAATTCAAGAACTCCAGCAGAACGGGTGAATAATTTATAAGTATACCAAATGAATCGAGTGCTCCTCCAACCACGGTCCGTGTGCATCGCTACCCAAAGCCCCATAATTACACAGTAATTATCTAGTTCCTAACTTGAGACTCCAATATCAGAACTGGAAATTATATACCGGCTATACTTGGTCGTAGAGCAGAATGAGATTACTATCGCCACAAATTAGCAACTTGTTGGCATCTTTAAGGAAAATTTAAATATTTAGCATTGAAATGGACATGTTACAGGGTCTGCATATGCATTAGATACACACATCATGTGTGCATTTGCATTATATTTATAAAAACAGATCTGTGTTTGCATGAATATGGATTTGTTTACCTTGCAGACATAAAGATTTACAGAGATTTCAAGTTTGGGGATTTTTGGAAGGGGTGGGATTTTTTGTTTTTTGTTTTTAAGGTAAAAGAATCATTTTTCAAAACATGTTTAGCATTCACTATTTTCTAAGAGGTTCCTCTAATAAATGGAAATGAATCTAAGGTAAAGTGGAGGTAAACTTTGTAAGGGACCTCAGTTCTGTGGCTGTGTAAACCCTGACTGGAAATTGCACACACTAAGGCAGCACAGAGAATCTTCAGGGTTTTCGCAGGACCCACATGGGCCTTGGCAAACAATGTTCTCAACAAGTGAAGATGATGGATGGCCGACCATAAGAAAATGGCTAAGATGAACCTTTCACTATAACTAAAATTCATTTCTCAAGAAGGAAAGCATTAAGAAATACTTAAATTATGCCAAAGAAGGACTAGGAAACAGTGCTATTTGCAAGTTATGAATTCTTTCAAGTCTTGCTGTTTCCCAAACCCAAGAGGATATTTAACAGAATGAGAAACTTTTTGCCCCATTGAACACCTCCTTACCCACAGTCCAAGGGTAGAAGAAGACAATAAAATAGAAAATCTACCTCTAGCGATCCCTCACCAAGAGTCTGCCTGTCATCTACACTCTGGAGATGTCCCAAATGGAAAGCAGACAATGGAGAAGGGGAGCTTTGGTTACTCGGTGTCTTCATCCCCTCCACAAAGAGAATCTTTGACTTCTTCAGCAAAAGCTCAATTAACAGCGGAGGCATGAAATTTCAAAACCCTTCCGTAGGCAGGCATTTCCCTTACAGAAAAGAACACACACACACACACACATTCTCTCTCTCTCTCTCTCTCTCTCTCTCTCTCTCTCTCTCTCTCACACACACACACACACACACACACACACACACACACACACACTGGGAGGAAGATACAGAGAAGGCACCCACTGAAAGCTGGAGCAACAAGAGAGATTTTGCAAGCAAGAGACTCATTCACTGAGTGCCAAGGCTATTCCTGTGGAGTGTGGAAGAGCAAGGCATGTGCATTGATGGGAGCCACACAGTATGAGTTAGAGACTGGGAAAGACACCAGACACTGAGGAGCCAATGGAACCAGACAAATGGACAACAGCAACTGGAAATCAAGAGCTGACCCTTCTCTTTAAACCAATTGTTCCCGATTCTAACTACTCTTAAAGTAGCAGGCTTTTTTTTTTTTTAAAGACTGCAGATACCGTCCATCTCCTGAGATTCTCATGCACCACACTTAGATGAAGTACAACCATAACGGAGGGGTTTCCTTTGTATGTGTTTTTTTTTTCTTTGTCAACTCTTTAGACACCCATACATAACAAGGATTCAGGATTAAAACCATTGTTCCTACCACCACAGTCTACCAGTGCAAAGCAGAGGGTATCACTTTAAGAAGGATCCCAATATGTCCACAGTTTTTACAGCCAAATTTCAAGTCACTATGCTTGAGAGATAATGCTTTACAAACCTTAAGCAATATCATTCAATTCTGCATGCTCTAGAGTCTTCTGCATAGAAGGCTAAGCAGTGAGTCTTGCTGCAGGATGGAAAGAGCAAGCAGGATATTGCCTTGAACAGTGGTTCTCTTTGCAAATAAAATACGTTACATAAAACATGTGGTCTAAAGTACAGGCATTATCCAAGCTCTCTTGGTTACTGTAATAGTCAGACCCATGCCAATAACAAAAGTTTCTTACTCTAAGGCAGACCAAGTAAATCAGAATTTCTTGTTGCACAATAGGCTGAGTGATTTGTAAACCCCCTTGATGGGGCATGGATCATGATGTCAGGAGACAACTTTCAGAAGTGTCTTCTTCCACAATGTTTTATGGGAATACGGGCTTTGTTTATAAAACACAGTTTTCATAATATGTGATTATGTTTTTTAAAATGTTTATGTTAGAGATGATTATAAAATTGGAATACAGAAAACAAATATTTTCACAAGCTATAATACAGAATCATTATCAGAATTTTATGTTTAAAATAAAGACTGCTTTTTTATTAAGTAAACTTATTTATTTATTTTACTTCCCAACCAATTTTCTTCCCCTTCCTCTCCTCCCAATCTCTCCTCTACCTCCCCTCCCCTCTCCACTCATCCACTTCTCTTCTGTTTCTGTTCAGAAAGAAGCAGGCTTCCCATGGGTATCAATGAAGTGTGGCATATCAAGTTAAGATAGGACTAAGCTCCTTCCTTTGTATTTAGGCTGGGCAAGCCAACCCAGTATGAGGGATAGGTTAGCAAAAGCCAGTCAAAATGTTAGGAACAGCACCTGCTTCCACTACTAAGAGTCTCACCAATAGACCAAGCTACACAACTGTTACACACGTTAAGGGCCTAGGTAGGCCCTGTTGGGGGAGCCTGCTAATTCGTTCCCAGGCACTTAGACCAGAAATAATCACTCAGAAGCTATATTGTCTGCAATACTGTTTGGCCAATAGTTTAGACATATTGCTAGCTAGCTCTTATCTCCTAAACTAAGCCATCTCCATTAATCTGTGCATCAGCACGAGGTTGTGGCCTACCGGCAAATTTTCAGCACACTCCAGCAGAAGCATCTGTCCCTGGTGGCAGCTATGTAGTTTTTCTCAGACTCTGCCTACTCTCTCTCTATATCTCTTTTCCAGCCTGGCTATATTCTGTCGAGCCATTGGCCGAAAGGAGCTTTTTTATTCATTAACCAATTAAAGCAACACATATACAAAAGGACTTCCCACACCATTGTTCCATACAGGCTTCAGGGTTGTCAGTTCAGACTTGGTGAACTTCTTAAGCCCAGGTTAGTTGTTTCTGTGGTTTCCCTTGTGATGACCCTGATCCCATCGACTTATAGAATCCTTCCTCCCTCTATTTGGCAGGATTCCCTCAGGTCAATCCAATGTTTGGCTGTGGTCTCTTTTAACTGTTTCCATCAATGACTGGGTGAAGACTCTCTGGTGACAACTGGAGTAGTCGACAATCTCCCACACTTCCCATACACAGGATAGACTGTAGGTCAAAAGAAGTCCTGCCTGGGCACAGGGAAGGCCAATTCAGGCTAAACATACACCATTGTTCACAGTCCTAGCTGGGGTCATCCTTGTAGATTCCAAGGAGTTTCCCTCGCCCAGGTCTCTGCCTGACTCCAAAACGCCTCCTCTTTCCAGTCATCTCTTACAATACTCTTCCCCCTCCATCCACCCTCCAACCAATTCCTCATGTTCCATCTCCTCCTGCCCCTAGTCCACCAAGGAGATCTCTTCTGTTTTCCTTTCCCTGGAAGATCTGTATTGTTCCTTCTTGGGTCCTCCTTGTCACCTAGCTTCTTTGAGCCTGTGGATTGTAGCATGGCTATCCAAGAGAGGCAGCTTTTGACCAAGAAAGTTTTAACAATCTCTTCATATTTTTAAGAATCATTATGAAGAAAAAGTATACATTTATTTACAAACAACGAGATCAAAACTCCAAGTTACTCTTGGAACTATTATGTTTTGTTTCCTACAACTAATACATGTTAATGAAATATAAATAATAAATAAAAAAGAAAATAATAAAATTTAAAAGTTATTTAAATATAGAATAATTTAAAATCACAGTTAAAGATTATAACTATTGGTTTTCAATGAAGGGCTCCTATATGGACTTGCCTTCCTAGCAGCAGTGTGTGACGGCTCACTTCTCTCCACACCTTTGCTAGGCTCTTACTCTCTTCCGTCCTCTTGATAACCATTCTCATTGAACTAAAGTGGGATGCCATGGCAGTTTTAATTTGTGATTTTGAGCATGTTTTCATGTGCACGTTGACTATTTGTATATCTTCTTTGTCTATTGTAGATCTGCCTATTTTTTACAATCTTATTGTTTAGTTTTTGCTCTTGAGTTTTGAGAGTTCTGTATAAATTCTGGATGTCTGGTTCTTGTCAGATTCACAATGCGCAAGCTATTTTTCCTTCATTTGTAGATTGTGTTTATACTATGTTGTTCGCTTGGCAAAAGCTTTTTATTTAAGTGTAACCCTTTTACCTGCATTTGGTTTTGTGTGTTTTTGGATCTTTTCCAAGAAATCTTGACCGTGCACTGTCCTGAAGCCTTCCCAAATGTTTCTTTCTACCTGCCTCATAATTTTAGGTCTTATCCTTAAGTCTTTGATCAATTTTGAGTTGATTTTCATTGAACAACGAAGAAAGATCCTTTCAACAATTGCAATATCTGAACTTATTTCAAAAATTATCAAATTCTCCCAAATGCAATGTTTTAATCAGTGATGAACCTATATTCAGACTGGCCTAATGGGCCATTCTGCAATATGTGTGGAGACACTCAGAAGATAGCAGCCACTTAGCAACCAAAGAAGCAAGAAGAACTGAAAACAAAGTCCCCACAGCCAGACGATGTTGCAGAGGACCTTCAGCCATATTTCTTTCCCCCCTGGTTTGACAATAATCTAGCACATTCCTCAAACAACTACACAGAGGAGACCAGCAGGGTTGTCAAGAGCCACTTTTTATTCCAAGTGACCCCACAGAGCAGGGAGTGTTGACTGGCAGAGCACAACCATTTCCACCACCCTGACCATGCCAGGAGTCCTGGCAAGGAGCTAACAGAGTCTCACACAGCATGTGAGTGATGAGGGAAGGCTCACATCACATAAAAAGATACGTGTTATTTATTCTATATTCATATATTGACAAATAGACTTTGATGGAAACAAAAATCTGAAAATATATGTAATGGTGTTTTTATGTAAATGGAGTAAGCAAGATTTCAAAAATAACAGAATTTTGGTTTTTTCTTTTTATTTTTTTGAGTATAATTACACTATTTCCAAATTCCCTTTCTTCCCTCCAAATCCTCCCACATACCGCTGTTTCTCAATCCATAGCTTTTCCCCATTGATTGTAAGATAATAGGATTTCACATTATAATTGCGAATGTGTTCTACAATTGGCAGTTTATATTACTCGTGTGCTAAAGATATAAATATTATAACCTATCTGAAAAGTTCCCTTTTCTTTCCTACATTTGGGCAAATCTTTTAAATTTTAAGGTTTTTTGTTTTATTTTGTTTTAATTTGATTTAGGATTTGATATTTGTGAGCGTGGGGACTGGAAGAAGTCCTGAATGAATGGAGTCCTTGGTGAATGTGTGCTGTTGACATAAGCATGTCCATTTCAGGGACCATATCCTTAGACTCATGAGAAAATGGCAAAAACACACACACACACACACACACAGATGTACTCACAGGCTGAAGTTCAGAAGGAGGTCTATTTATGAATATTGATAATGTGTGCAAAAAAAATCCACCATAGCTTTCTCCCACTGGCTGTGTAAGGTCTACAGAGTGCCCACCAAAGAAGTGTCTCCTAAAGAAATTGACTGAATCTGCTTCCTTGTTAGCTGTCTATAATAACCTTGCCTCTTTATCTGTATGCAATAACATCACCTATGTTTTCAACTGTATATAAGAAACTTCAGGGTGCGGCAGTTTCTCCATCAGAGAGCCCATTCCACCCAGTCCCAGCTTTCCTGTGTTTCTCTGTGGGCCTATCATTTCTTCAGTCCCTCATCACCCTTAGCCAGGCAAATCCCTAAAAGTTACACATGAACTCAGGACATGAATCTATATTTACATCTTTCCAATGCCTTTCTCCTGAATCCAAATCCTCCTGGGTTACACACACACACAAACAAACACACACACACACACACACACACACACACACTCCTCTCAAATCCATGACCTCATCTTCCTAAATTGGTGTGTGTATACATGTGTATATATAAATAAAACCTACTAGATCCATTTAGTGTTGCTCAGATGTGTGTTTGTTAAGGGATGACCACTGGGATTGGTTAAACTATCAGGGATGCCTTTTCCCTAAAGGCACTGATTTATCCCCTCAGCAGCCATTAGTTCCTTTTGGCTCTCATTTGAGAATAAGGCCTTGTGAGATTTTCCCCACCCATGCTGCCTTATCACCTGGTGTTGTTATTTGGGTCTAGTTTAGGGGACAATATTTTTGAGATTTCACTGGTTCAACTCCCCTATTGTATATAAACATGATTTCACAGCAGACATAATGGCCCCTGACGCTGACAATCTTTCTGTCCCTTTCTTCAATAATGTTCCCTGGGCCTTCAGTGTAGGAGTTACATTGAAGATGTATCCACTGGTTTGGGGACCTGGTTAATTGTTCTCTGCATTTCGGGACAGTCATAGATTTCGATAATGGTAGTTAAAATTATTACCCCATGACTTTTATTTATTCAATAGTAATTTGTCATTACAGTGATTTCTTAGTCATTGTAGCATCTAAGTTTCTATTAACTTTAAAGAAATCACAATCATCAGTCAGAAACAATTAGAATAATAAATACATATTATAAAACTAAAATTATATTTGTAAAGATTTGTATATATCATATACAATATTTAAATGCTGTAACAGAATTATGTGACATGACACAATAAGTATTAATAGTATTTCCATTTTTAAAAAGCTACCGATCAATTTTATTTTATTGTACAAATTATCACTTATTTATATTGACTCATATGGTAAAAAAAAAAGACTGGTATCACTGTTTATATATAAATTACTAATACTAATACTTTTGCCCAAATTTAATATTAATATGATTTTTTGAATGTTTCAAAGTGTTTTTCATCTGTGTTTTCTAACTGCTAGAATAGATATGACATAAATTGATGGGTATTTCATATCAACTAGAAAGCAAAAGCAATGAAAGGGTTCTCCACACTACAAAGTAATTCCCTATTGATCAGAAATCTACAATATTCAAGCCTTCTAAAAAAGACAGACTTGGTAAGTAACTAATCTGCCTCTGCTTTATCTCAGGGCTTCTATTGGCCTAATGTTCCCCCACATTCTGAGGTAGAGACCATCTTTGATGTTGTAATTATGTGAATCATAAATCTTTAATGCAAGTGATAAATATATTCAGTAAGAGAAGTAAATATTTTTAAAAAGGTTTTTTGGATGTCTGCAAAGAATTGTTCATGAGAAGAGATGTTTAGTTGCTTGTATAGTTCCATCATTCCATCGCTGGGTCAAAGCCCCAAGACCAAAAACTTCTTAGGAGAGGAATGCATTTTTCTTTTCTTTTCCTTTCTTCTCCTTCCTTTTAATACTTTCAAGCCATAGATCATCAACAACAAAAGACAGTGAAGGAAGTAAAGTATGAACTTGAAAGCAAACGGTGTTTAGCTAGCTTCTTATGTAGCCCACAACCACGTATCTGCCTAGGGCAGTGGTTCTCAATCTGTTGGTTTTGACTCCTTTGGGGTCAAATGGCCCTTTCACAAGGGTCACCTAAGACCATAAGAAAACACAGATATGTACATTACAATTCATAAATGTAGCAAAATTACAATTATAGAGTAGCAACAAAAATATTTTATGGGTCATCAGAACATGAGGAACTATATAAAAGGGTCACAGCTTTAGGAAGGTTGAGAACCACTGATTTAGGGAATGATGCCATCCACAGTGGGCTAGGCCCTCCTATATCAGTTGACAATTAAAACCCGCCCCCCCCAGAGAGAGAGATAGAGAATGCAACAAGCCCACCTGATCTCTGCAATCCCACAATTGAGACTTCCTTCTCAGGTGATACTAGTCTGTGTCAAGTTGACAGTTAGAACAGACTAGGGCAGTTGCATATGCCAGCTCTCAACACTAGAACCTGATTAGAAAAGAGGCACCCATGTGGTCTACAATTTTTTATATTTATGAAATACATGGCTCTCCAAAATGCAAAGCCTTGAACAAAATGTAATACCACATGTATTCATAGCAACCCAGGCCACTGGGTGAGCAATGCTGAGTAAGGTACTTTGTTATGACATCTTTGTAAAAGAGGTGTCAAGAGGTAACAAGCAGCATATAGGGAAGGAAAATTTGTATTTTGTACAGGAGTGTGGAGTATGCTTTCATCTCTCATTATTTAAGAGATTTAGGAGAATGATATCAGCAAGATGGCAGAATTAGAAACACCAAATCCCATTACCCTCATAGAAAGGTTGATTAAAATATAACACATATGAGTGGGAAATGCATTTATGAGAGCCCCAGCAATCGGTGGGGAAATTTCAATACCTTAAGTTCAAAGTCAAGAATAGTCACATTGAGAATGGTAAGTCAGGCACAGTGATACACATCCTTAATCTCAGCTGCTTAGGAAGCTGAGGTAGGAAGATCAGAATTTCAAGGGCAGCCTGAGCAATACTGGTCAGTCTTGGAAGAAACAGAGGAAGGAAGGAAGGAAGGAAGGAAGGAAGGAAGGAAGGGAGGGAGGGAGGGAGGGAGGGAGGGAGGGAGGGAGGGAGGAAGGAAGGAAGGAAGGAAGGAAGGAAGGAAGGAAGGAAGGAAGGGATGGAGGCAGAGAGGGAGGAAGGGAGGAAAGAAGGGTGTAAAACACAGGGTACAGGGTTATAGAGACAACAGTAAAAGAAGCAATTCTATTTCAAATATGTCGCTTTCCCAGGAGCCCAGGACCCACATCCCTGAGGACAAAAGCCCAATTTGCAGTTTCTTGGAAGGTAAAGAGAAAAGTAGAAATTACACTCAAAGTCTTTTCTCTCCAGGAACTAATTTCTGTCTCACATACTTCACAGTCTTCATGCCTAGGGGCTACAGAGAACAAAAGTGAGCTCAGCAGTCTGTGTCATTGTAATGCCACACAGCCCAGCACAATAGGGAGTGAGAGGCCAGCCTGTGGCTTTGGAAGTGGAAGGTAGGAATGGAACATGCCTCAGAAAAATCCCAGCTCTTCAGCGTGCTTCAGAGACTGGTTTCTGGCTTTCTCAACAAAAGTTCCTGATAGAGATATAGTACCTTGTTGGCCTGGGGCCCCCAGGGAGAGGCACATTGGTTAGTACTGTGAAACTTGTACTACTACAGATAGACAGTAGAGGGAGAAGGAGACTACAAACTTAAAAATAAACCAGCAAAATTCTGACAGGCTTACATATAACAAAGATGGAAATATATCCCTGGGGAAACTTGAGAGGGTTCCAGAATCTTCACCTCAGATGACCATAAAAGTCTTTCCTTGTATGGAGAGGAATAAAGATATAGAAACAGGTGTTTTTTCAAATATACAACTCCAAATACAAAGGTACAGGGCATATAAAAATGAGGAAGAATGGGCCAATCAGAGGAACAAAATGAATATCTAAGACCTGACTGCAAGCAATGGAGTTAAATGAATGACCAAATCAAGAATTCAAAATAACCGTATTATAGATATTCAGTCAACTCACAAAAATATTAATGAACAGAATGGCAGTATCCATTCTCTTGAAAAAAAATTAGATAATCAACAGTGATTTTAAAGCTAAAGGAAACAATAGAATTGAAAATTCGCAAGAGAGTAAGGGCACTAGTGACTTCATCACGAAAAGGAATCGACAGACACAAAGACGGGTCACTGACATCCAGTCAGAAGGGTGATAAAAATGAACATAAAAAAAGAAAAGAGCCTACAGAAATTTGGGGACCCCATAGAGTAGAGAGGTTAGGAAAGAAAGGAGAGTGCTTGCTAGAACTCCTGGTTAAACTCCCAGAGCTAAAGCAATAAATAAAAACTAAAGATGAGAGAAAGAGAACAGAAAGGAAGCAGATAATACAAGATCGTCTAAATAAATGTGGCTAACTATTCCCAAACCTGTGGAAGGAAATGGACATCCAGATGTCCAAAAGGCCCTAGTGGAGATGAATCCAAAAATGCACATACTAAAAGAAATTATATTCAAGTTGTCAAAATCAGAGATAGGGGACTTTGGAAGCTCTGCAGTAAAAGTGACGTATCATATATAAGGAAGACTTGGTAAGGCAATCAAGGGTTTCTCACTGCAATCTTGCCAGGCAGGGGCATACGCAAAGACAAAGTCAAGTGCTAAAGAAAAATAATGTCAATCAAGAATACTATACCTGACCAAAGTTGCTCTAAAAATAAAGCAGAAATACCTTCCAGATAAATAAGAATTGAGGGAAGTCATTGCCACTGCATTTATTAAAACAAGAAGTGCTAAAGAGAATTTTTAATTAAAATGAAAATATAATGAAGTGTCTTACAAAAGCATATGAAGGTAGAAATCTCAATGGTAAAAGAAAATGCATAGTCAAATACAGTCTAGTAAAATACCATAATTTACAGGGTGTAGATTAATTTTATTTATGGTGCCAGACATAAATGAAAGATAAATATAGCTCTAAAAAATATAATTTGTGATATTAATGGCACCATGTAGGGATAGAGGGCTGAAGATGTGGCCCAGAGTCAGAACATTTACTGATTAGAACAAGGTCTGGGCTCAATCGCAAGCATCCACAAAAGAATGAAACAATTAATAAAACGTAAAAATCGTATGGGCTGTTGAAGATTAGCTGCAGTCAGCTTGAAGTCAGAGTTATAAATACAAGTTATGCTATGCAAACTCTATGGTAAACACAAAGACAATACCTGTAGATTATGCATAGCGGAAAATCAGATTGCAACACTCCACTGCAAAATAAGTCAGAAAAACACAGAGAGGAAAAGAAAGACCCCCCAAGAACTCTAAGACACACAGAAAACAATTACTAAAAGGCATTCATAAGTCCTCTATAATAAATTCTTTTGAATACATTGATTAAACCCCTGGTCATAAGAACACCTGAACCCTTTAATTCAGTTCCTCATGTTGTGGTGATATCTGCAACCATGAAATTATTTTCGTTGCTACTTTGTAACTGTAATTTTGCTCCTGTTGTGAATCGTAATGTACATATTTTTAGAGAGTGGGGTTTGTTAATGGGGTCATGACCCATAGATTGAGAACTGTTGATCTGAATAAATTTTTCTTGAAACAAAAAAGAAAATAAAATAGAAAACAAAAAAAAAAAAAAAAAAATCCAACTATTTGCTGTCTGCAAGATATGCTTGAAATTTAAAGACATGCACAGAATAAAAGTAAGATATAGTTAATGATGTGTCTTACAAATAATAATAAAAGCAGAAACAGAGGCTGTTGTACACACACCAGGAAAAGATACTTTAAATTAATAAAAGATATGAAATATAAAGAAGAACATAAGTAATAATTTAAAAAACATCCAATTCGCTAGAATTTGTACTCAGAGCATCCAAATCTATGAAACAAACATTGACAGTACTGGAGAAATCCACAGCAACACGAAACAGTGAGAGATTACAATATGCACTGTCAATAATAGAGAAGACATTCAGACAGAGTTCAGTAAGTAGACCATAAGCTTGAGAAGAAGAAACGGGTCGGACAAACTGAACCCACATATGAAGAATATTCTGTCTAGTAGACACAGAACTCACTGTTCCCAACTATAATGGGACATTCTACAGTATAGACAGAATGGTAGATCACAAAACAGGTTTTAACAAATTAAATAAGGCTTAATTCATATCAAACATCATTTCCATTTCAAACAAAATGAAAGTAAAAATCAGAGAAATTCTCAGATACATGTAAATAAATTATTTACTCTTGTACAGGCAATGAGACAAGGAATAAATCAAAAAATAAATTGAAAATGTTTTAACTTTAATGTTAATTTAAAGTTGTGTATTCTTTTATCATGATTAAAAACAAACTTAGAACTTGTTAAATGAGAAATAAATAGCAGCTATACTACAAAAAATATTACCCAGATATAAACAGTCAAGAACAAGGTTTCTTAAACTTTCCACTCATGAGAAATTTACACCTGAGAAATTTTTACATGACCATTGATAAACAGGTATATAAAATAAGTATATGTTAACTGGTAACAAATTACAAAAAAAGAATACCATAAAGCAATTATTTGATATACATATAGTTTCATCATTCATTAAAAACTAAATCAAAGTTGCTTACTAATAAGTTGGACATGCTTGTTAATAGTCACATAAAGAACTGAATCTTGACTGATTACCGGATATTGCAGGATATAGAATATCTTGAATGTTCATCCAAGTAATCAATATTTATTTGTATAATCATCAATTCTTACAACACCATTCTGCATGAATACACAGTACAGAAAGCAGAAGTGTGTTTAGATCCATTTCAGAAATTATGAGAGACTCAGGCAAAACTCATTGAATGTTTTTCTTTGTAATTTTTGACATATTTTAATTAAAATATAATTACATCACTTTCCCCCTTCTCTTTTCTCCTTCTGGCTACTCCCAAGTTCCCCCCAAATCTCAAATTGGTAGTCTCTTCTTGTTCCATTATTATTATTACATGTATATACGCACAACTATATAAATACAACTTGCTGAGTCCTTCTGTTGTTTGGTTTATATATATATATACGGTTTCTGAGACAGTGTTTGTATTAAATAACTAATTATGGGGCTTATTCCCGATAGACCATAATTCCCCCATTCTCAGCAGCCATCAGTCGTCTGTAGTTCTTCATCCAGGGATGTAACCCTGTGAGATTTTTTTCCCCTTACCTGTCTACATGTCTATTGATATTGCTGTTGTTCAGACCTTGTTTACACAGACCTTTCTAGAAGAAACTGTTTCAGAGAAGACTTCCTGGTGTTTTCGTTCTGATCATTTTCCCATCCCCTCTTCTGTGATGTTTATAGAACCACAGATGCAGAAGTGGTGGTACAGATGTATCCACTGGGGCTGGGCTCCACAGGATCTGGTGACATCTGCTTGGTGTCCGGCTGGGGATGTCTGTGATGGTCTCCAAGCCTGTAAAGAGAAGCTTGTTGATAGAGGGTGACAGTTACATTTATCTGTGGGGATAAGATTGAGAACGTAGTCAGGAACTGAGCTGGTCTAGCAGAGTGGCTAGCGTCTCATAAGAGCTGCGACCTAGCTAGCCAGGTATAGCTGGATAGGTTTCTAGTACCATGCATGGTTTTCCAACCGTTGAATGGGCGTAAGTGCAATTAGACACTCACTGGTCACCATCGACATGCGAGTGCCACTTAGCTCTCTTGTTCATTTATGGCTATCTCTCCATGCTGTGTATCGTGAATTCTAATTGATCTTAATAATAAAAGCCAAGAGTCAGGTATCAGGGTAGATGCTGAAAGATCAGAGAAGTAAAGGAGCCAGCCACTAGGGAGACTTCTTACCTCTACCGAATCCTCAGACTGAAGGGGGCAATCTTGTCTCTATGAACCCTCAGACTGAATGGGTCAGAGATTCTGTCTCCACCTGCCTTACACTCCTGCCTCCACCCCCCCTCCCAGTGCTAGGATTAAAGGTGTGTGCCTCCCAAGAACTGGGACCAAAGGCATGAGATCCCTAGTGCTAGGACCAAAGGTGTGTGCCACCACTGCCTGGCTGCTATGGTTAACTAGTGGCTAACTCGACCCTCTGATCCTAAAGCAAGCTTTATTTGTCAGAGCACAAACAAAATATCACCACAATTCTGGTCATTGCCATGGTTGGTAGGTATCACATCTGGGTAGGACTATTAATTGCTTCCCACCCTCACTCTTGCCTTGGCAGCTTGCATAGTATTTTCTGGTACCCTGGAAGCTAGGCTGATGTGGGAGTGTCCTATCAATCTGTTGATTTCATTGGCTGAGCAATAAAAGAAACTGCTTGGCCCTGATAGTTTAAAGCATTGGTGGGAGGAGTAAACAGAATAGGATGCTGGGCAGAAGAGGAAGTGAGGTCAGACTCTGCACTGCTCCCGGAGAGACCCGACAGCTCTGCGCTCTGGAGCAGAGACGCCATGCTCAGCCCTCCCAGGTAGACGCAATAGCTCTGCACTCTGAGGCAGACGCAGAAGCAGAGACACCAGGATGGATGGAGGCTAGACTCTTCCCGGTAAGCGCACCTTGGGGTGCTTACACACATCATTAGAAATGGGCTAGTCCAGGTGCGAGAATTGGCCTGTAAGGGCTAGAGTTCATGGGCCAAGCAGTTCTTTAAATGAATACAGTTTGTGTGTTGTTATTTCGGGCATGAGCTAGCAAGCGGCTGGGGTGTTGGGGACGCAGCCCCGCCGCTCTTATTTCAACACTAGGCCACAGGAAAGCGGCTTGCAGGTCAGATCCAGCACAAACAATTTGAGTATGGTGTCCTAGATGTGCAGTATATGGGAACAGCAATGGGGGGTTTGCTTCAATCTCTGAGAGGCAACTAAGGGCAGTAGCAGTAGATCATATGGTTTGGGGAGTCTCTTGAATTACCCTGACCAGTCATTCAAAGGGAGATGCCCAATGCCTGTTCCTGGGGGTTTTGTTTGTCTGTTTCCTGTGGGGAGCATTGTTGGCCCCAATGGTGTAACATCCTGTAAGGTATATACATACATACACACGCATAAATATACCTGTGTGTGTTATCTTATATGGTTATAAGTTAATATAAAATAAGATATTGACGCTTTATCAAATAACCTTGGTGTTATTTCTCCCACCTCCTCCTACCTGTCTGTGTGTGTGTGTGTGTGTGTGTGTGTGTATCTTATATGGTTATAGGTTAATATAAAATAAGACATTGAAGCATCATCAAAAAACATTGGTGTTATTTCTCCCACCTCCTCCTTCTCCTTCTGTATTGACCTTTTTTTGCTCACCAGACCACCCCACGTTTTCCTCTTTCCTGCTTCACACCACCGACACCCCTGCTATTCTCCCCTCAGCTCCCCCTGCCTGGCTATGGCCCTTTTATACTTTCCCGGCTTCTGTGGATATTCCATGTTCTAGACTCATATCTGAAGATCTGGAACTAGAAACTGCACATAAGAAAGAACACACAGCATTTGCCTTTCTAGGTCTACTTACCCAGCAAATGTAGTTTATGAACTCACTGAATGCTTTTTCTTTTTTTAAAAAAAAAAAAAAAAAAAAAAAACTCAGCAAATCAGACAGTATTTTTAAAACCAAATAATCTAAAGCAATGTAATACAAATATACACTAATTTAATCTTGAATGCTGAGGAATAGATACTTCTCCCCCCCCCCACACACACACACACATACACACAATAAAATACTGTAGAAGAGGAGAGATTTTTGTATGGGCAGTACAAACACTGCAATTTATAATGCAAACTAGTCTCCCATCTGAGCTATGTGTTTCAAACAGCATTCATAGGCTTAGCACAGCATGACAGCAAGCGGCAGTGCAGAGTGTGCTCTCAAAACCAAGGCTGCAGTGAGGTCACGTGATGCAGCACAGGTGGGCACTGCCAAAAGCACCTGGGAATCACTGCACACCAAGCTTGGAATTTGTTTTTGCTTGTTACGGATTCAGAAACCTTTCACTGAGGCAGGAGAGACGGCTCTACAGTTAAAGGCTGGGCTCATAACTGGAGATCAAAGAAACCATTCACTGTTGCCAGCTATTTTGAACACACACACACACACACACACACACACACAATTATACAATTTCACATGGGCTCATGACTCCTAGGATAATAAGCTTGATCTCAGTCATCTAACCCAGTGGTTCTGAAATAGTGAGATCATTCTTCATTTATTAGATTCCTGTAAATGGAAATCATAAAAGTCGAACTGCTTGTGTTTTGTTGAGTATTTAAGGAGGGACCCAGATGCCAGACAGTACAGGCTAAACCAGGAACCCCTGGTCTAATCAAGGATGACTTCATTGACATAGAAGTATAGGTTTGGGGAGAAATATGTCCTCAAACTGGGGTACCCAGAACATCCATCCAACCATCAAGGCCATGACCACCGACAGGTGATGACGGGTTGTGGAAGAAAGCTTAGACTAACCACAGTCAACCCACAACTTCAGTAGGACTTAACATCTACTTGTTTCCCACATAGGAACAACAGCCTTTCATTGAAAGAACTTCTGAAATTGCATAAGAGCAGAAAAGAAAAACATATAATCCCATCAGTTATGTACACAGCCATTAAGACGTGAATATTTTCTGTCTTTTAATGAGTAGATTGCTGGGTTGTTGCTGAACTGTGATCATTCTGAGTGTTCAGTCTTGCATCCTGCTTTCTTCACACTGCTGCCACACAAGCATTTTCCATTTGTAAACAACATTTTCTTTCATGGCTTCACATTATGCTTGGATGTGGTTGTACTGTATGGGATAGTTTTTTTTTCTGTTTTTTTTTTTACCACTTTGAATAATGTTTCAATGGGCATGTATATTCAGCAGTGGAAGCGCGCACCAATTGTTGTTTGTTTTACTCTTTTGGGGGGCCTGACACCCAGTTCCCAAATAAATCACATACGAAGGACTATTCTTAGTTATAAATGCCCGTCTTTAGCTTGGCTTCTTTCTTGCCAGCAGTTCTTAAATTATCCCAACTACCTTTTGCCTTTGGGCTTTTTCCTTTTCTCACTTCTGTGTATCTTACTTTCACTCTTACTCCATGGCTGGCTGGGTGGCTGGGTGGCTGGGTGGCTGGGTGGCTGGGTGGCAGGTCCCTGATATCTTCCTCCTCTTGTCTCTTGCTCTTCTTCTTCCTCTGTTCTCCTTCTATTTATACTCTCTGTCTGTCAGTCCCGCCTATCCCTGCTCCTGCCTCACTATAGGTCACTCAGCTCTTTATTAGGACTACCAGGTGTTTGAGACAGGCAAAGACTCAGTTTCACAGAGTTAAACAAATGTAATATAAACAAAAGTAATACACCTTAAAGTAATATTCCCCAACAACCACTTCTTTAATGATACAGCTGAGGAGAAAATATGAAATCAGTAAGTTCTAAGCATTTCACACATCTTGGCAAATCCTTTCATACTTCGTTTATATGCAATTACATAAATGCTTTAAAATTCTAGAAACAGAAGTAAAGGTAGTCACCATTATTCCCCTTCTGTCTGGAGGCTGACATTATAGTCAGTGTTTCATTATATAAAGTGTGCCTTTATGTTCTTTCACCATCATTTGAAAATACATACATTATATATACTCACTTATATATAATTACTAAATTAAGACCATTGTATATAGGTCTATAACAATTTATAGTTCTTAATCTAACCATTTGTGAGCATAGTCCTATGTCAAAAATGATACTTCAGGGGCTGGGAAAACGACTCAATGAGTCAAGTGATTTTCATACAAACATGAAGATCAGAGTTCAAATCCTCAGGGCCCACCTCAAAGCCCAGAATGGCAGCTGGCACCTGCAACCACAGGGACAGAAATTAGGCAGATCTCAGGGACTCACTAGCCAGCCAGAAACTGTAAGGTCCATATATAAAAATTTATATATTTATAATGTGAAAGCCCCTGTTTTGGACAACTAGAAAGGCAGGAAATGTCCAACACTGCTCTCCTTGTTCTGTCTATCCTTCCCTGCCCCCTGTGGTATCTAGGAGAGGTGATCCTTCTGAGCTCAGGGATTGATTGTGTTAAAAGTGGAGAAGGAGGAGACCTGCTCCTGAGTCATACAAATGAGCCCAGTGGGAACCTCTTTTGCAAGAATGGGGAAGCCAGGAGACATCTCCCGTTCTGGGAGGTCCTGAGGCCTAAACATCCAGACATTCCCCCAGATGGCAGCTCCCTCCCAGACCCTTCCTCCTTGATTCTTGGCTTGTTGTCTAGTCTGAAGGCTCTCCCTTCTCCTAGGATTTAGAGACACACTCTCAATAAGTACAATATCCCAATCCCTTTGTTTGCATTTGGAATAACTCTGTAAGAGCATCCCAGCTTCTGGCTTTTGTTGGACCTTTACTATGGCCAAGTAATTTCTAAGCCTTGCTCGCCCAACCCCTTTCCCTTCACCTCTCTACAGGTGTTGATCCTAACGCCTACAATAAACTTGCCTAGGTGCTTCCACAGTCTTGATCTCTCTGTTTCCTTCCTGGGAAGGAGCTCCACGCTTGCCATTAATTTGGTCCATGACTCTCAGCAGTCATCAGTTCCAGGCCTCATTTTCACAACATGCAAAGGAAGAGCCTTGTTTTTCTACACGGCTTCTCACTTTAAGTGGATTTTATGTGATTTCTGGTTTCAACAACAGAATTCATTTTTGTAAAAATCCTTGACCAGGAAAGCGTTTGTGAGGGTCTTGGTTATTAATGACTGGATATGACTCAACAGGCCTTGTTCTGAGGTGTAATCCGGAGCCCGCCCCTGAGAAGATCCTTCAGACTGGACAGTAAGCACAGACAACCTCTCCCTCCCAGAAGAGGAAAGTTCAACTGGAAGATAGTGTCTAGGATGTCCCTGGGGGAGTAGCTGAGTGGAGAGCATGTCACAGAACCATCCACACCAGAAGTCACAAGGCAGCCTCTCATTCACAAAAGAAACCAATTAGGGGCTTAATACCTAGGGGAAACAGAAACCAATCAGGCTGAATGACTGTTCTATGTGTACCGAGTATTCTTGTTCTTTTACGTAGGCAATAATTCATTTAGCCCTCACAGCACTCCCTGTAACTGGCCAACACCATCCCCAGTTTAAATATGAAGTCACAGAATCACGTCATGTGTGCACAAGAGCCAAGGCTACTTACTCTTTCTGGTTTGACTGAACTGCAAAGTACATGCCTACTCCGGTGCCTGCTTCCTCAGTGAGCACTAGCGGGCACCTGGAGGCCAAGCCGCGTGGCTGTCCCCTTGGAATCCTGCGCACCTGGCATGGTGTCAATCACCTGTTACCAAACACACACTAATGACATTTATTGCTTAAGATCTCAAATTCTCAGAGTGGCCTTCCCATCGCATTATCATACAATCAGCCTTCCCACATCCCCTCCAAACTTTTCTTAAAATACTCAGTCTTCAAAGAAGATCAAAATACAAGAAAACGAGCTTCTCTCCCCTTCAGAGTGAGTTCAGTCCTGTGCTATTTGCAAGATACGCCACCTGTCCCGATAAGCTAGGGTCCCACTGATTAGCCCTAAACCCAAGCTACTTTGGAAAGATGGTTTAACATATGTCTTAGCATACCTATAAAAACCATCCTAAAGATACTGGATCGTCCAATGAGATTCAGTGAGGTCACTGTACGTCCTGCTGCCTCCGAGGTGATCATTGCTTTAATAAAATATGCTTTATAAGCCCCGTGCAGGCTGTGATTAAATTTATAAGCAGCCTTTCTCACAACTTTAACAAAAGATGTCTAACTGGTGGTGTGTGTGTGTATGTTCAGTGAGTGTATGTGTGTGTGTGTGTGTTAGAATCCTGCTCCATAAGGATTATGGCTCCCCCGCTGTTTGGAAAAGATCATCTCACTTGTAACACTAATAACTTGAGCAGGGGAGAAGCTGGCCTGGTGAATGGAATGCACTTCACTGCACATCTTGGCTCAGCTAGAAATCGGAAACAGATGGTCCTTGCGGCTGCTCTCCCGCTCGAGCCCGCTCACTGCCAGCCTGTGGTCTTCAGTGGGCTGCTGCTGGCAGTCTGCGACGTGAACGTAGTAGGACGTGGCAGAAGAAATCAAATCTTTTCCAATGAGCAGCGAGTTATAATGAAATTTGACAGATCTGACATTCTATACCTAACATCTAGTTAGAATATATTAACCTTTTAGTTTTCTTTAAGCGCCTTGTATGGAAGTTGTGAATATACTTATTAGAAGCTCGTGTTGCGTGCGTTCTCCTTCTCTTTTTTTTTTTCTTCCCTTTTCTTTTTTCCCTTTTTAACAAGGGGCAGAGCGTTTAGCCCAGTCTTGGGTGGCAGCTGGCTAACAGGGGATGCAGAGAGAGATTAAAAGTCAAGGAACTTCTAAATAGAAACGAGTGCAAGAGTTGCCACCAATGGGGAAATTAATTCTTTGCGGGACATGGTGGGTGAGCTCCTGCTGGAAAAAGCATCAGGACAAAATCTACATGTTTGCACGCGCGCACACACACACACAGGCAAAAACATGGCCAGTCCCACAGCATATCGTTCAAATGGAATGGCCTGACTGGACCCCCTGCATTTTCAATCATGCCTTTTTTTGGTTGAAGAATTTGCTTCTGCTTCACTGCAAGGTGACTTGGGACACCCAGTGTATTTAAGTCGTGATACTTATACCTAGAAATGATATGGACCTGTACAGAGAGCTTTGTCATTTTCATAGAGGGAAGGAAGGATGAAGGAAAGAAGGAAGGATGGAATCCCCTCCGTAAAAGGTGGGGTGGGCATTTTTCTGACTGTGAAAGAACAAAACTTCCTACCTTTCTCCGCTGGTTCTTTGCCTATGTCAAGCTGACAGTGAGTGAGAGCCAACTCCCTTGAAGCGCTGCACTGCAGTGTACTGAGCCCCGGCTACGGATTTTTCCACCTGTCTACAGTTGGAGGAGAGACCTAGGTATTAATAGTAGATAATCTCTTTTCGTACAGGTTTCCCTTTTCTTTCCTTTTTAATCTTACGTGCCCATTTGCCCTAAACTGGGATCTGCAGAGTCAGCAATAAGGGTAACTTTCTAATTTCAGGGATTCTGAGACTGGCGATTCAAGCCAGTGTTTGTGAAGTCCAACACCTAATTCTCCAAAAGTAATACAATGTGCCTACTTTCTTAGACTAGAAAAAGCATGGGGTGGGATATTTTTCACTCAAGCAGAGGTAGGCTGAACCCCTTTTTTATTTTTAAAACAAAATTGTTTGTAGTTCAGACTGGCCTTTTAGGTGCATTTCTCTTGCCTACACCTCCTAGGGTCGCAGGTGCACACCAACACACAAGGCCGGTCTTTGGTCTTCCTTACCGTGAATCTTTTGGTAAGACTCTTACCTTTTGGACTCAGACCTCCTAGGACTGTTGTCCATGTTTCATGTGCATCACCGACAAGCATCTTCAGAGATGCCTGGCCATTCAGCAGGTGCTAAATCCTATCAGTGACTTCAGAGATAGTACCAGGGATGAAAGGGCTGGACGACTCCTGGGCTTCATCCTCATTCTGTTTCTAACTCAATAACCCTAAATAGGACACTTTGCCTCCCAGCATCTGTTTCTGATTGCAAAGTATGGTTAATAATAATTCTACCTCATAGGAACCTACCTGGAAAAAAATACTTAAGGCTCTTGGAACATCGCCTGGCTGAGAGGAAATGCTGGATAAACGTTAGCTGTTATTACATGCTGTGTTCAGATCACGTGCTCTTGTGGAGTTTCACATTTCCAAGGGTTCTGGAAACAAAGCTTAAAAGGAGAGGGAAATGCATTTAATTGCTGGCACTAGAGAAATGCTATTTAATGGATGGATGAATGGATAAAAGACATATGTTCATCAAAGACAGGTAGTAATACAGCCAGTCTATCTGAAGTAGACACAGAAGGGTGGCACAGATAAGGGAGGCAACAGGGAGCCAAGGAGCTGCAGATCCCTGCGGAGCAGGACTCTGACCCAGGCTATGCACTCAAAGGGGAAACAGCATGAACAGAAAGGAAAGAGGAGGCTGCAGGGCTGGGAGCCTGCAACTGGCTCTCTAGGTGGGCAGGCTGCTGGGTCGTCTTCTCATCCTGACCTAACTGCTGGGGAACCTCCTGCCATTCTCATAGCCCTTGTAACAAAGGGAAACACAGCCCTGCCTCGGGAGTCCCCGTGTAGTAGGCAGGCAAGCTGGTTGGGAATCTCAAGGGGTAGGTGGGCAAGCAGGCTGGTTGGGAATCTCAGGTAGGTGGGCAGGGGCAGGCAGGCTGATTGGGGAATCTCAGGGGTAGGTGGGCAGGGGCAGGCAGGCTGGTTGGGAATCTCAGGGGTAGGTGGGCAGGGGCAGGCAGGCTGGTTGGGATCTCAGGTGTAGGTGGGTGGGCAGGCTGGAAGACATGATTTTGGGCATGAGTACTAGTATCCAAGCTGTGCTGGAACCAGGCACAGGTTGTCAGGGGAGAACAAAAGAGAGATGATTCAGCCTCACAGCACAGGACCAGAAGATAGAAACACAGGGCACTTCTCAAGAGGGGAAAAGCATAAACAGAGCAGTGGTCACAGGACAGTGTTTGTTACATATTAAGAAATATGAACTTGATGTATAGTTTAACTTATAACTACACGTACTCACACATGCCTACAAAATACATGTTATTTTCTTCGATTTTCTGATTAGTATAGGACACAGAAAATCAGAGAGGTTAATTAAAATGCGAAAGGCCAAACCGTCAGTAACCTCCAGAGCAGGGTATGAGACTTCACAAACAGTTCTCTCAACCATGCTACTATCCAAGGCCCCGAAAAGCATGGATATTCCATTACACATGGCCCTTTAGCAACCCAGAAGCAGAGTTTCTTTCTGAACTGTTTGTCGGTATTGTACACCTGTTGACAGCCGTCTTGGAGGCCTCTACCCACCGCACTGGAGGAAAGACCCAACTACAAGTCTTGTGCTCTGGGATCATTGCTTTATTGTTGTTTGTTTTGTTTTGTTCTGCTTTATCATTATATAAAGTGGATGTTTCTGTTGGGGGTCTTTGTCTGTGACGGGCAGAGCAAGGTTAGAAAGTCATTGACACTTGGCCCAAGACTTCTCGTGATGATCCATTTTATTCCTGGTGCCTCCCCTTATCACCTGGACCTTATTCTGCCTCCTGACTGTACAGCTAGGGGATCCCACTCCTTATAACACATACTCAAGGAAAGTTAATAAATAAAATCAAATAAAAATAATAAGGCTCTATGGGCTTCTTTCCTGATGGGAATGCTGCCTTCGCCTTAGATCCACTCACGTGCATGGAGACGTGTTCAAATGACAAGAGTTAAATTCAAACCATGTAGCCGCTTTCTGTTATATTTTTTTTTTCTGACTGAAGGCAAACCATTTAGATGTTTGTTTCCAGAAAAGGCATCTGTCAGCAATCAAAGAGGGGAAAATGCATAAAGCAATGCAATTGTTTGGAGTAGCATTTCCTGGATCATGTTAAATGCTTGAATTGTTCCCCATTATGCTCACCAAATAATTTTATTTCCCACAATAATTGCAATATTTAGCATGTTTTATTTAATCTTGTTTTAAGGCTATTAACAACGTGCCACACTGTGAAAGGCTGCTGTACGAGGAAGGGCAGCTTCCATCCGGCTTTACGTTGAAAACGATCACGTTAAATGTATCTAATTGTTGTGGATTTAAAACTATTATCCAAAAAAAATATCTAACATTTCTTTGTTCAAGACTACTGTGATATCTGCTGCAGCGTCCTCTCAGGTGATTCCGTCATTCACAAAATGAAATCTGGATGCCAGTTTAGGTAGTACCCATTCATTCATAAATAAAGGGGCAAGCATAAACTGTTCTGAACCCTGGAAAAGCTGTGTCTCCGAGGACAAACACCTCCAACTTCTGAGACTTCTGACAGGCACATTTAGGCATGGCAACGCTGCAGCCTCACAAGGAGACATGGCCACGCACCTTTATTCAGGACAGGAAGCTGGAGAAGATAGAGTGGAAAGAGAGCCTGAGAGAAGTGAACGGGTGGGAGGGAGGGAGGGAGAGTCAAAGACAGAGTACAGCTTCCTTTTCCTATTCCTTGGGCTGGGGGCAGGGTGGGGGGGTAGGGGGAGCCAAGTTACTATTTTACATTTTACATAAAATTTACAAACCCTTTCCTTGTCTTTCTCCAGATGGGAATTGCACAATGCTGTGGGGGTTCTGGCCGGGAATGTTGGGGTGCGTTTCTGAAAGGAGCATGTGTCCTTTGGCAGACCAATCTAACATTTGCTGGGCTATCACAGATTCTTCGAAGAGATCTGAGACCAGGGACATGCAAACACAAAGAACCTTCCAAGGAGTGAGAATAATTCTCCTAGCCCCGTGTTGTTAGAAGAGTACAATGGGGGACGAGAAAGAGAATAAATGCCCAATTTATTGTCCCTAAATGCAACCCGTGAGCCACGCCTCTATTTCTAAAGACTAAAGATGACTTTACTGAAATGATGTTGATCAAAAAGAGATATCTACTGTACTACCATAAGATTAAATAGTTAATAATAATAATAATAGCAATAATAATAATAACCCCTACAACTATTAAGAAGTAGGCCATAAAGAAAAAAAAAATCTGATCTCTTAACAACTTAAAGACCTGAACGAAGCTACCAAAACATAATTAGGTTGAAAATATAGCTAGAAAAAATCCATTAGATAGTTGTACTGTAAAAACACAACTCTTCAAGGACCACAGTTGGATCATTTTGAGAAGTAGCGTTCAATTCTCCCGGGCTCTGATGTGTCCACGCGGAAGGCCTCTAGGCATGGAACTGCAGGCCATCACTGGTGTTAATCTGGGGAGCCCAGGGTTGCTCGTCTCCCAAACAGCACTCAGGACGCGTGCGCAGTGCTGCTGTTGCACAGGTGTTATCTGCAGCCCCAGCACAGCTCAGCTCATGGGAATGACAGCTACCAAATGCAAGTGACCAAATACAAGACTGAACTCTTCCTTTTCCCCATTAGTTCTGAATAAGTGTTTTGAATTCAGCAACTGTCTGGAGTTTTTCTCCCTTAAAAGTCGTCATTTTTCAGTACTTATTACTAGGTGCATGTTCTTGGGTTTTTCATGAGAAAAAAAAAAAAGCTTAACTTGAAATTCCTACCAAAAAGAAAAAAAAAGGATGGCTAAGTCATAGTAAGAAAATCAGAGTGAATTTTTTCCTGACTCTCATATCAAATTTAGCCTGAACTGTGTAAAAATGAATTGACAATAAGTGCTTGCTTTATATTTAAAGAATGAAGACGTCCAGAATTCATTTTAACAACATCAAAAATATAGATATATAGTCTAGTGCTGGCTAGAACGAGCACATCAGGAATGCACTCATTTGCTCACGTACAAACACAACCAAACACAATGCCAACTGAACCAGAAAGCAAGAGACTCCGGTACTGGCATCTTGTACTTAAGTTCTTTCATAACCAAATTAACTAATGAATTAATTAAAAATCAAAAAAAAAAAAAACAAAGTAAAGAAAAAGCAATATTTTGCCCCTGAAATTTTTTTTCTTCTTCTTGGAAAACCTGTTCAGTTATTCCCAGATCTAGTTTTCGACTCTTTGCTTTGCTTCCAAGGGAGATGTGCAGCCCAGCAAAACCGAACCAAACACTTTCTAAAGCGCGCAGCTCACGTTCTTGAGGAGAGTGGCTGCGAAAAACAGATACTGAATCAGACTAAAAGTCTGAGTTGGGGGGGGGGAGGGAAAAAAAACGCCCCAAACATTGCATGATAGTCTCTAAGCAGTTCCATCTGTCAGGCAGAAATTTTAGGCTAATAGCCTGTGGCGATCTCCCTCCGCAGCCCACTACCTGCCTTTGTCCTATTAAATCTCTTTATTCTCCTTAAAAAAAAAAAAAAAAAAAAGGAAGGGGGGGTTGGTTGTTGGAAGGAAAGGAAAAACCTTGCAGACCAAAATCATCCGAGTGATGAAGCCCTAATTTTAACCACCTCCCTTTGATGTGTAGCAGTGGGCTCTTGTTTTAAAGAGGGAGAAGGGAAGACAGTGGGAGCAGCAGAATCCTCATCTCCACTTCACCTTGCCACTGGGTCTGGGAGAGATTGGTTCATTGTCAAGGAGATTTTTTTTTTTTTACCCATGATTCCATATGGTATGGACCGGACTACATGTTGCCCCACATGCCACTGCAAATGTTTTCTCAATTAGGTGTCTTATCTCCCGTGAGTTAGCATCAGATGAAGCTTGCTGACAGCGTAATGGCAGGGAAAGCTTCCGACGGCTCCATCAAATGGCAGCTTTGCTACGACATCTCGGCCAGAACTTGGTGGATGGTGAGTTGGCAGCCGGGACTGCCTTTTTTTTTTTCCTTTTCCCCCCCTTTTCTACTTTCCCTCCCTCTTTGACAAAATGTCCCAGACCTCACATTCATCAAACTCACATTTGATTTTTTTCACACTCTTCAGTGGGGCCGCCTCACACTGCTTCCTCTTGCCACCCTCCCTCTCCCTGCCACTCTGCAACTTGAGTTCCCAGTATTGCTTGCCCTTGTTTTCTATGGGACAGTATTTGGTGTTTGGAGGTTTTTATATTATGATTGCTATTATTAACAAATATTTTAAGAGTGTCGAAAGTTTTAAGATACAATTCTGGGTTTTGGCCACAGACGTCTGTCGATAGCAAAGGAGCAGTTTGTCCTGCCCCTTGGGTTTTGTGCCCTCACCCTAGTTTCACATCCTTTTTACTTTTGTTTTTGAGAACTATGGGGTGCATGGGTCTCCTTGGCTGTGAAATTTTCTAGGGGTGCATATTGAGCATGGGAGACAGACAAGCCCCATGTGAACCTTTTATGCCCCAGGAATTGGAATGCCTTAAAGTCACCTGTGAGAGTACTCTGTTCCTCATCCTCCATCAGGGGACCATAGCTCTCACATCTAACTTTTCCAAGTTTGTTTATGTCAGAGGAGCAGACCTTCCATCCCTTAGAACCGCCAACTCTGTGTGGAACTGGTCCACACACGCTTTCTTTCAGTTACTCTGGGCAATAGAAAGTTTCAGGAACTTCTACTTGTAGCTGCCGAATGAGTTAACTCCCAAGTCATGGTCAACCAGGCCAGACAACCTTTGACTTCTGGGATCTATAAGCGCTAGAGTGGAGGGGGAGGATGTACAATAGCTCATTGTCCCAGGAGACGCTCGTCCTGTGAGGAAGAGAGTCCCAGAATCATTGCTGTCCTCGTTAGGGTGGTGTCCGTTAAGGATTAATTCGTTAGCACCGCATTCCGAGTTTTCCGTAATTATTATTCTTGCAGCAAGCGTGAATTCTTCCAGGGAGCGGGAAAAAAAAAGTTTGCTCCCAGGACAATGAATGTATTATCCGTTCCTAACTGGACCGTGAACTTCAGCTCATTTCACATAGATATCAGTTTAAGAAAAGGAGAGTGTGCGATGTAGAAGGGGGAGCCTGGCGAATGGAATTACAAAACAGGGCATGGTTCACTGTGCGATCTGCAGAAAAAGTACTCTCCCTTGCTGGACTAATGGTGCTATCATTGTGGCGAGATGTAGGAATTCGGAAGACTGAGACTATTAAAGGGAACTACTGCAGGATTCTATGCGGCTGCTGCCTGGGATTCAGTATGTCCATTCCAAGGACTTGAGCAAAAGTAGTTGTGGGTATGTGCGTACATGTCTGTTTTCTCTGGCAATTTCTTAACTAGACACCAGAAACTTTACCAGTGGCTGCAGGACGATATTACAGACAGCTTTTGGCTAATGAGACTTGCAACCGCCTATCTATTACGACCCTGAACTTTTATTCAAGGCATTTATTTTCCCATTAGACTTTCTGCCAGCGAGAGCAAGGTTTGCTTGCATGAGGCGGTGATATTGCTTCAATTCACACAGCTTGTTAAGCACTACAAATGAATTTACTGATTAGTCTGGCAATTATTTTCTAGGCTAAGTTGTAAGCTTGGGGGGAAAAAACTGTGCTGATGCCTTGTTCTGGGTAAAACACTTCTTTTCCTCACTGTATTTCAAGAGGTCCTAAATTTTATAGACTGTTACTTTTTATGGCAAATTGTGTCTTTATTATTATGATTATTTCTTGCAAAGATCACCAGAGGCTTTTCTTTTCTTTCTTTTTCTTTTTTTTTTTTAAAGTTGGAAAACTGTAAATTCTTTGCTGTAAAGTTTACTTGGAAGTTGCTTTTCATTTAAAATTATTTTACAGATGTTTTACCGCAGGGAATATAATGTATAAAAGTGGTGGGAACATTTAGCAATGCCTTTGACTGAAGATAAACAATGCTGGGAGCTTGCACGCTGCTGTGTAGGCTGCACACTGCAAAGAAGTGTCTTCAGTGCTTCTTGATTTTCGTTTTTAATAAGGGGTGAGAAATTTACAGGCTCTTTAGAGAAGTTGCAGAAATTACCATAGGGAATAAATCGAAATTTTAGTTCCCTTAGGAATCTTGCACACCATAGCATTTTAGACCTACTAGTTACACATAATTCTGATGTAAATTTCCATTATTGGGAGTCAACTAAAGAAAAGCTTTGATGAAGGGGGAAACAACTAATGAAAAGAATAAAAATTTCACATATTTTTTAGAACTTGTTCTTTGAATAGCCCTCAGGCCCCTTCCCTCAATATCACCGCCTTACTAACCCAAAGAATTTTTCCAAACTGCAAAAAAATAAATAAATAAACTTCTCCTGGTTTACAAGGTTCTTCAAGCAAAGGACAGTTCAAGATCTGCATTTCACATTAAAGGCAAATAAAACTTTAAAATTACCTCCTGTGTCATCTGGCTGCTCAGACTCCGGGCTCCTAGTGGGAACCTCCGGCTTGGTCCTCCCAGCATACAAAGGCAAGTCAGTGAATGCCCCCTCCTCCCGTGGAGACTCGGCCTCAGCTGCCAGCACCGGGATATGCAATTTTGCTTTTTAATGAATCGTAAACAATTTGTATGGCAAATGAGTTTGTTTGTTTTAGTTTGGGGGCATGTGCTGGGCCAGGTTATGGGAGATCATCACCTCTTCCAGGATTTAGGTGCAAATGGGTGGAGCTTGCACCACTTTTGAATTGTTTTTTTCCTAAATAATAAAGACACACTAGCATGAAAGAAACCGGTCAATGAAAGATTGAGAAGAACTCCCCCTCTCCCCTCTCCTTTCCTCCCTGCCCCCCATAACTGCTCTGGCTTACAGTAGAGTGTAGTGCCCTTTCTGATAACTAACTGGAAAGCAGCTGGATGAAGGAGTTACTGTTCTTTATGAATCTAAGTTTTAGCTTCATCTTTAAAAGACGACTTCCACTTAAGAAACAGTTAGTTTGAGGTGTAAATTGCTGAGAAGGGACATCTCTGGCTACTTCTTCTTTAGGTTAAAAGTTAATGCTTTCTTGAGGGGCATGGCATATTAAAAATGTATTTGTATATCAAAATGAATCAAAAAAGTATGCGAGATATTCCAAAGCCTAATGAAAACTTTTATTCAAAGCCACTAAGTTGTAAACAACTGGGAGTTTGACAGGCACCCGGGTTCAAGCATGCACATCTTAACAGTAATTACCTTTGGCACGGCCTCTTAGGGGGAATCTTTTGATATCCGAGCCACTTCTCTGATGCTTTAATCATGTAAATCAAGAAATAGATATTGCGTATCAACTTCATCTCACTGTGTTGTGACATCTCTAGTTGAAACTTTCCGACAGAAAGCTAAAGAAAGTGCTCACAAAAAAATTTTCCCAGCTCTAAACAAATTGGAAATGCCCGGAATGCACATGCATGCTACAAGAGAGGTTTCCACCCACCAGAACACCTTCATTCTCCCCACAGGGCTTCAAAATGGGCAGGCTAATCCTTCCCCCAGTCAAACTAACTCAGCGAGAAGGGTTTGTTATGGAAAAATTTGTCTGTGAATCCCAAAATACACTTGTCTCTCTTCTATCACTCAAATTTAAAATTTATGATGATTAAAGCAAAAACTACTGGGTGATTCTGCAATTAGCTGTTGTTACCCGGGCCAAACTCCGAACCAATTATTTTTGACAATTTCTTTAGAAATTCACACATTAATTGTCGATCAATAATTGTTGTTTTAGTCCAATTGTTTGCAACTCAAACTTGGTATACCGGGAACATGCTTGGACAAGAAGGATCTGCCATACCTTGTGGTATTAATACCTGTTTTTTTTTTTTAAATACGCATGTAAAAATCATGTTTTTGTGAAATACTGTCTTACTCTGTCTACCAATTAAAAGCCGTCACCTGGAGTCTACTTCCACAACGACTGGCAGGGAAACCTCTTGCTGCTATTTGCCTGGGTTCACGTTGTGAGAACATTTCCCCTTTTAAATATTGTCAACTGAACAACTTTTCCTAATGACCACTTTCTGCATGCCTTTGAAGATAATGCCTAAGGAAGATTTTCCTAGGAACTGGCACCAGCCCTTTCAAGATAAGGACTGAAATAACTTGGAAACAGCTAAAACGGTAACACACGAAAAGACTCAAAAGGAGAAGGACCAGGAAAAAATAAAGCATAACATCATCTCAGTATCTGATCTATTTTTAGAAGAGCCCATGGTAAACATATTTACATACTTTGAATTTAACATATTTGCATGCCTTTTAAAAATATTTTTATGATCTGAGCTAATTATTAAATAAGCAACTTTAAGCAGAGGCCACCATTGTAAATACGTGTGACCATATTATGTCTAAGAACATCTACCGCCCTCGGATGTTTCTATACCCTCAAAACATTCCTTTTCTCTCAGCACTGGAAGTAATAGGTTCTAAGAAAAATCTGAGTGGCGTAGGGTTGACTTTATTTCTTCCACATACATTAAGAATTTATTCTTATCATTTTCTTTGAGGTCAGCCCTGTACAACTGCTTTTCAAACACAATTCACTATTCTTAGAGAGAAGCAAATACATTAGACTAGTTCCTTTTTTTTTCCTCCTTAAATCTAATTATGGTCCAAATCTGCTTCATTCAGAAATGTGAATGGCTGTGTAAGCTAGCCTGGGCTCTTCTGCTATCTTTCTTAAAAATCTTGATTTCCGGTTGTTACGGTCATATTTCTCCTGTGAACTTTAGACAGTGAAGTAAACGCTTTGTCCTTCCTTATTTTCTAGTTGATTTTCCTTCACCTGTCCTGAATATTGTCAGGAGTGTTTCTAATTTAAAGCCAAGAGAATCAGGGGCTGATTAGAAGACAGGAAATTGGAGGATTAAGCTGTCTGGTTGCACTTCCTTTACTTATCAGCACTCAGTAACTCACTCTAGATTACAAACTCAACAGGACAGTTTCAACAATGCATTGTTCTTTCTGGATGCTGGCGTACATATCAAGAGGGATGTATGGCAGCCTGTGCATGCCCACAGTCACACGTGTCTGTGAGTGTTCCTGTGTGCACTCGTGAGGATGACAAGGAAAGAATCTGCAGCTGGGAATCATAAGTGGACATTTTCAAGTGGGATAGCCCTGACCCAAATGGAAACTTGGAATGTAGGCATGAAAGTTCATCTAAAGACAACCATTCCAGGCTAGTTCTGTGAAACCGTGTAAATAATGGAAGGCTATAAGGGAGAAGGCAAGATGCACTTCTGGAAGCAGATGCTAGTAGCCCTTATGCAGTCCCTCTCTCTGAGTTTGGCTCAGAAACGCAGGCACTCAGATCGAATAGAGAGGTAACTCAGAACAAGTGAATGAGTTAATCGAACAGGAGTCCCAAGGCTACTCTGGGATCCCTTTGCCTCCAGACAAGAATGGATTCTTTCTTCTTGTGACAGAGAGTCTGCGTGCTCCAGATGAGCCTATATTATGAAATGGACTCGAGGCGGGGGGGGGGGGGGGGGGGGGGGGGGGGGGGGGGGGGGGGACGAAACAGTAGACCGCGAGAAGAGCATAAAGATTTGTCTTACGTCATCTAATCACCCAAAATTAATAACGTAACACAAGTAAACTGACCTTATAAATTTTTACTGTGTTGCGTATATTTGCAGGGCTGCACTCTAGAAGCCTGCTGAAAAGTCCCTCTCTTGCCCTCACTCTGCCCACTGTCTGGCCCTCATAAGAATTTGCTAGGTGGATTTAAGAGCGTTCTTGGGGGCCATATAAGGGGTTTCCTACCTTGTACTGCAGAAAAACAGAGGATGAAGAGAGTAGGAAGGGATGACGTGACAAGAGGAGTTAGTAGGTTAGGCTGGTAACAAGGGGTTTAGCATGTAAGGCTGTGCAGACAGCCCTTCAGCCCTGTGTACCACTGAGAAGGCCCAGACAACAGCTGCCGTTTCAGCTCGCAGGTAGAAAGGAGTCCCTCAGTGCCTAGCTAAATATTTCACCCGCACAGGGAACCTGGATCGATGCCAATATGGGAGATATATGCTAGGTACTTTGGATAATTTTTATCTTATCACAAACCTATTTTATATCCAAGAGAAGCAAGATTGTCAAGGCTTTCCCATCACCCCAGACAACGCACAAGCTGAAAAAAAGCTGCTTAGGCTATAGAGTCCACTCGTTTAATTTAGACCCGCTTGTCCTAGGTGAGTTAATAACTGGAATGTAATATTACTCAGAACTTCAGATGGCTGGGACCATCCATTTGTAGAGACACAAGTCTGCTCGCTATAGAGGTGCAAAGTTTATAATGTGGCAGAAGGAAGAACAGGACACCAGTCTTGTGACATCGACTCCTGATCTAAAAGAGGGATCCATCTTCCTGTTAAGCAACAGGAAGGTTCGGTGCTGTCAAAGGAGTTAAAGAAACTGTGAGAGACCAGCCAGTCATAAATGCATAAATCTAGTCATTCACAAAAAAATGTATGTTTATAGGAAATAAACATGTCTAAGTTCTTAAAGAATGGTAGGAACTTTTTTCTGTTATTTAATATCTATTTAGTGGATATTTCACTTACAGTCTTAAGTGAACTATGACACTTTTCAAAAGGCCATTTTTTCCACAGAAAAGCATCTATTCTCTCCTTTCTTTCTTCTCTTCCTTCCCCCACCTCTCCTCATAAGCACAGTGATAGCCTAGAATATTGATATTAGAGATTGGTGTTGGACAGTTTTCATTGCCACAAGATTTTCTAATTGAAGGTTTGCCCCAATACAGACTTTTCAATCAGAGAAGACACAATGCAGGTTATATATGTCTAATGTCAATGATCTTAATATACTCACTACAAATAAACACCCATTCTCCAGACAATGGCTGACTGTAAGCAAAACATCTCAGTCAGAGCTCTTTTCTTGGTGGCATGTGTTGGACAGAATTTTTATTCCCTATAATCCAAGATTGTGTGTGTGTGTGTGTGTGTGTGTGTGTGTGAGAGAGAGAGAGAGAGAGAGAGAGAGAGAGAGAGAGAGAGAGAGACGCTTGATAGGCTCATGCTGTTGCCCAGCTAACTGTTTTAAGGGGTAATAAGGACCAGGTCAAAGATGGATATGAATGATCTCAGGCTGAGCAGCCTGCTCAGAGCCATAATACATGAGGAAAGCTGGGACACATAAGCAGAATCAGGCACTCAATACAAATAGCTGACCCAAGTTACACCACATATCCCTACATGACTAGTACATAGACAAGCCTATACTATCTAGGGGGCAGTGACCCTTAAATTTCTAAGACAGTCCCCTCTGCTGCTCACCCCCAATTTTCCTCAAGCACCTTCTCCCCAGATGTGAGCCTTTAACTCATGCTAATGAAATGGCTTAGCAGCTGGATTTAATAAACTCCCTTCAGATGCTGAAAAGATAAACATTGTCAACTAAATAATTGATTTCATCCATTTATTTAAGAAGCAATTAAAATCAGCATACATTGTTCTGGGTTTCTTATTTTAAGAAAATAGTAATCTCACTTCTTATTTTGTAACTGCACAGGAAACAACCTGCTAACAGGTGTTCCTGCCGTGCTCCGTGAATGGTAGGGAACCCTTGAAAGACACGTTGCCCAACACTCAGGCCAAAGTGTGCACAGTAGTGATGGTAGGGCTCTTAAGAAAGGAAATATGAGAAGAATTGAAATAATTATAAAAGGGGGCTGCTATAACTTCTCAATTAGAAGTCAAGAAATAAAGCTATGCACACCAAGTCATAAATCCAACTACTTTCTAATCAAGCATATCAGCTAATGAATCCAATAGGGAGCACCAGGTCTGGGACAGCTGGGAAGCAATATCTTTTTGCCACAGTGCATATGGTACGTATAGCCCTACAGTAACCACACAGACTGTGTCTGCTACATGAGACTTGGTGTTCTGGATGCACACCATGGATCCTAAGACAGAATGAGATACCAGCATCACTGAGTTTCACTGGACAAAACAGCAAGAGACTTAAAGGCAAATAACCCAGGGGAAAGGTCACAGCCCTGCAAGCCACACTGCATGCCAAGCCGTTCACATCCTCTCCTTTCCTCCGGGCAGGTTGTTGTAGGTAGAAGAAAGGCAGAGGACCGGTGAGTCTATCAAGGAGGAAAGGGGGCCCTTGGGCATGATATGCTCTAAGCAAACTATAGAGGTGCGAGATTTAAAAACAAAAAAACAAACAAACCAAAAAAACAGGGAGGAGGAGTTGTTTTTCCTTAAGCACTCAGACTGGAGAACATGCCCGTTTCCTTCTCCCAACAAATTCAACCCTTCCTCAATTCCCAGTGGAAAGGAGGGCTCGTTTGTGGAACCTCTCTGGTCTCAGAAGCAAAAACAAGTCATTTCCCCTACAAGCCCCAGGTAGCCTTGCTCAGAGAATCCCATCAGTGACTGCCAAATCATGTTGGAGTGTTTTGATTTGCTCTCTAGAGCTATGTTGTTTCTTTAAGAACTTGAGTCTAGGCCTTAAGCTTCATATCTCCGGTGTCCAGATTGTAGGATGAACTTAAAAGAACCGTGGCTCAATAAGATATTGGAACGTGTGGGCAGTAAAGGCCAATCGGCCTTTCTCTGTGTTTCCTCAGAGAGAGAATATTCCATAGGCTTCTGTCCTGCCACTTGCTTCTGAGACCTCTGGCTACCATTTGATGGCCTCCTGCGTGTGTGGAGGGTTCTTTTTTTTTTTTTTCTTTTTTTTTTTCTTTTTTTTTTTTTTTTTGTTTTTCAAGACAGGGTTTCTCTGTNAGAAAGAAAGAAAAAGTACACACAATTTTTAGTGAAACAATTGATTCAGCACACACTCCTGCCTTTGCTTTTTGTTTGTTTGTTTGTTTGTTTGTTTGTTTGTTTTTTCAAGACAGGGTTTCTCTGTGGCTTTGGAGCCTGTCCTGGAACTAGCTCTGTAGACCAGGCTGGTCTCAAACTCACAGAGATCCACCTGCCTCTGCCTCCCGAGGAGGGTTCTTCAAGTACTTTCCACAAGGTGAACTATAGCTCACGGGGTCTCTGTGAGAGTATCATTTGCATTTCCACTGTACCAGCGAGGAAACTGGGTCCTTGTTAATAAGAAGGGCCAATAAGAGGCTTGAGAGTCCAAGGCTGTACCTGCTGCAATGGTGCTAATGTGCCCAGCCCTGTCACACTCCCATGCAAGCTCCAAAGACAGTGGCCCGTGACCATATTATTAAATGAGGACAGATTTCCTCCCCTGTACAGACAGGACTGGAGCTCTAGAGGCCTAAGTTCTCCTAAACTCAAATTCACCCCAAAAGCCCAGGCTATAGTGATCCTTCTATGAAACAACCACCAGGTCAGAGAACAGGGCCTTCTTTCAAGAAAACCAAGCAAGCTCTTGGTCAGCAGATTTTCTTTTCTGTTTTCTCTTTTCTTTCTTCTTTCGTTTGTTCCTTAGTCTTTTTTAAAAATGGGCATGAATTATTTCCTTATAAAAATGATATTTATGGGTGGGGAGATGGCTTGATTAACAAATTTACTTGCTTCACAGGCAAGAGGACCTGAGTTGAGATTTCCAGCCGTGACACACAAATCTGGGTGTGGAAACATGCACTTATAATCCTGGCACTAGGGAGATAAAAACAGGAGAGTCTCTTTGGTGATGCAGAACGGCCAGTCTAGCCAAATCTGTGGACTCCCACATTCGATGCAACACTGTGACTCAGAGACTATGACGGAGAGCAATGGAAGAAAACACAACATTAGCCTCCAGCCTCCACGTGCACCCACGCGTTCACACCCACCCCTACTCAAACACACACGTACAAATCGAGCTTAACAAAATCATAATTGCTGAAACTAGGACTGCTCAGTGACTTGATAGAAATGGCAATAGCACCCGCTGCCAGTGTCCGCGAGCATCGGAAAGCTTGGACTTGAGATCGGACTATGTATGTTAAAGTCGCAATGCCCGTTTCCTTCATGACATCCTTCACTTACCTGTTACATGTAAGGCAGCCTTTGCTATGAGCGGTGTAGTTCTTCCCTTTCCTCAGTGATGCAGCTGTCAAGAGCACAGATTTCAGATTCAGGCTGCCTGAATGGATATTGGCACTGGGCAAGATGCATGACACAAAGTGGACAGTGCCTAAGAACATTTCAGATGCTTCTCCATCTTCAAATTGAAGATACGACAGTCACCATCGTGGGGCTTAATAGAACAGTGCACACTACACAAGCCAGGGACCCGAGAGCTACTCTGACCCCATCCTCTTGCATATTCCATCTATCTAAATTCAACATTGATCCCATTACACTTATGTCTTAGGTAATTCCTAACTTCTCCACCCGCCACTGTCTCCCAGCTCAATCTGCCATCTTGACTGGCCCACATCACCACAATAGCTTCCTAACTGATTTCAACACATCTGTCTTTGCCTCTTGCAATCATTCTTCACAGTGAAGGCTAAAGGACCTTTTCAGACACAGGTCATCTGTCATTTCAATGGATTGCCCTTGTGTTTAGAGAAAGAGTAAAACCCTTCACCAGCCCTGAACGTTTCTGCCTCTCCATTCTTCTCGTTGAAAGGGCTCAGCCCCGAAACTGAGCTTCTGTCAGACCCTCAAACTCTTGGCACCTCAGACGCTGGACACATTCTTCTCCTTTCCCTAGAAAATGACTCTCTTTGTAGTTAGCATTCTAACTACCATCCTCAATACAAACACGCTTTCTTAGGATGCTTTATCTGCCCCGCCCCCAAGCCGTGTTAGAGCACTCTATTTCTATGCTCTGGGATCTCAGAACACTCCAGACCTTGATACATAAACAAACAGAGTACTGTTTACATTCAGAAATGTGTGATTGTTTAATGTTTTACTCCCTCCATCATACCATAAGCTCCACAGGAGATATGGCTCATACGTGTTTGCTTGCCTCCAGGAAAGTATCCAGCATGATAGTAGGTAGTAGGGAGATGTTTATTGATCCAATGAGCAAGCAGGTGGTAGAATGCATGCTGATCTTAATTACTACGATCATAATTAATATTTTCCACATGGCAAAATGTATTTCAAAGTGGACAAAGTCCTCTCTTTATATGTACTTAAAATTCATTTCTCCCTAATAAAATATAAATTAGAAGCTGGAGTTATGATCTTGCATTTGAGACCTGGCTGTGTTAGGAGCACACTTTGACTCCGGAATTGTCCACACATGGCTGTTGAGGGTTCAACAAGCTTGTGATCTGATGTCATTAGCAGGGCATTTGGCAGATGATAAACATTCAAAAAGTGTTCATTTCGTTACTATCAAAATTATTAATAGCCCCAAATCTTCCTCCAATAATCTACATGGAACTTTAAAATCCCTCTTAAACTCTCTGGTGGTCAGGCGCAACACCTTTGAGACGATGGTGTCAGTCTCTGTCTATGAAGTCCAAGCACCGTGTGAAAGAGCAGGCGGATTGGCTAGCAGAAAAGCCTCCTGGAATATTAGAAAATCCCACAAACATAGGAATCACTATTGCCAACTCTCAAAACAGGCTCTGAATAGAAGATACATTAGAGCAAAATCTTCACAGCCCTTCAGGGCACTCTATGGCCCTTTTTGACTCTCCCTGATAGCCCAATATGAGGAATGAGAAGCTGATCCATTCTCCAAGCCAAAAGTAATGTGGAGGGGTGGATACGTGAAAGAATGTGTGTGCGTGTGTAGAGAAGGGAGTGAGATAGTAACAGAGAGAAGATACGAACTTGTGATGGAGTCATTTTTGCCATTGCTCTAGAAGCACCATCTCAGGTAGATGGCTCGTACATAAAGCTAGATGAGCTATAGTACCTGCCTCGTGGATAACAAGATACGTGTGCAAGTCGTTAACAACAGGCCTCACATATGTTATTCGTTAGTAAGGGCCCGCCATCAGTAAATTTGTAATTATTTTCACTGGCGTTGTCAAGTGCCATTATTATATTAACTACTACATTTTAGGATATCAATATTTAAGGGCCTGGGAAAATGGTCAAGTGGCTTAAGAATATTTAACAAACTGATCTCTTCAAAATGATGTATTTGTTTATGAAGGAAAAGGCATTGCTATCCCAGTGATAGAGTAGTTTGCCCCATTCACTCGATTTAGACAATGCATCTCCCTGTGGTCAAGATACCTCTCAGAAATGTAAAACCTCTGAAAGAATATCTAAATGGAGCCTTATCCCGTGATATAAAAAAATCATTGAGTGTAGTAAAGATTCATCCAAGCAAGTGCACATTCTTCTCCAGATACAAGGCCTGTTTCTTGAGCCAAGACTCAGTGAAAGTCTTAGGAGAACTCCACTGTAACCCACATTCGCGCTGATGAGCAGGCTCAACTCTGCTCAACACCCGTCACTCAGCAACCCTATACAAGACCAGAACCCCTTGCAAGGTGGAGCCAAGTCTGCATACAAATACTTCTCAAGTTATTGATTACCAGCATATTTAACAAACTTAGTAACAGCAATACTTTATAACTTAAGAAAACTGTATTAGGAAATGAAGAGACTATTTTAAATGACATTAAAAATAATAATGACAGATAACATGAAATCAAGTATATCCATGGCCCATACTTTACAGACTGCTTCACTTCCCTGCCATAGTCTTGTCCCATTGTAGCCTATTTTCCAGGCTAGGAGCTGAAGGACGACTTAGATTTGGTTCAGAAAGCTAATAAGTGGGGCTGTTGAGATTGGCTCAGAAATGCAGGCGCTTGCTGCCAAGCCCGGTGGTATGAGTTCAATCCCAAGGACACACATGGTTAAAGGAGAAAACTGACTTTGTCAAGCTGAACTTTGACCTACTTCCACATGTGTGCACTCACACCACACTTACACATGAATGCATGCAATCACACACACACAAAAATAAGAAAATGTAATAAATGTACTTTAAGCAGATAAATCTACTTTAGAAAATAGTTAAGTGACTGACCTGTGATTTGAACACTGGTCTGAAACCTGGCTATATGGCCCAAATTAATGTATAGTTTATGATGGCAATGCCTGCTGTTGAAGATTTGAATTAGTTACTAACCATGCTGTTAGTACTTTTCTATGGGAGAATAAGACCCACAAAGCTCAGTGGAGTTTAGGAGTTGAGACTACAGAGCTACAGACTGTCTGCACAGGATAATAGTTGACTCTTCAGAGTCTGAGTCAATTCAAAGAACTGCACATCTCTGGCTTCTCAACCTCTCACTGAGGATCCTTAAAGAAACCTTTTCTAGTGTCCCCTTACTTAAGACACAAAAGATGAGATCTCTTTAAAATAAACAAACAAAAACCAAATAGTAGTAGTGTGCATTGACTCACTGACAACTCTGGTAGGAAATAAATCCATGTCTACGACACCAGATAAAAACATGTAATAAATGTCTCATGACCATCTTGCTCCAAATACAAAATACCCACCTTCTATGGCAGTGAGACAGACCTGTGTCACCCCATACTGTCCCTCTATGTAACTTAGAGACACTCATTCCTCTTTCCATCTAGTACTCCTGTGTTTACTCAGATAATGAACTTACTGCATATGAACTGCGTTGGGCATGGGAGAATCCAGTGTTGACTGTCAAACTGTCTAGTAAAACCCATTCTTCTAGTAAATCCTAAAAGATGGGGAAGATGTGAACAAAGTCCAAGTGTGTTTGAAAGATTAGAAGTAGAGTTTTGAGCATTACACCTGCAGTGAATATCAGATAGTCAGGCACTGAGTTAAGAAAAACTGTCATCACAGGCCAGAACAGCAGAAAGATGAGCTACATGGATATTAGGCCAGAGCATCAGATAGCAGTAACAGATCAGAGGAAAGGATTTCACCAGGACCCAGCAGGAGAGTAGCTGGATTGCCAAGTGCCATTAGCACACCAAATGTATGGACACAGAAAATAATGGATTCAAATAACTCTTTGCCCACTTGAAAATGGGCAAGTAGAAACAGCACACAGTTAAAAAAAAAATCACTGAATGCTGCTGAGTCAGAGGGAAACTTGGAGGGAAGAAATATCTGAAAACCATTAATAACAAAATAGTCTTTACATCTTTCTGTGTTATAAAAAAATTAAAAAAACATTAGGAGGGAAAAGACAGGTAAATACCCGGATGGAAAAAATTTTAAATGAGATTGTCAACGTGAAGTAGTGATTTAAACAACTAATAATCCCTAGCAGTCTAAGGGTGCTGCGGATAGACACAGTGTGCAAGCCTGGGTATGATAGTTCAGAAGTTACATTTTCAATAACTTTCCCAAAAAGATGAATTACACAAACAGAAAGGAAGGGAGGAAGGAAGGAAGGAAGGAAGGAAGGAAGGAAGGAAGGAAGGAAGGAAGGAAGGAAGAAAGAAAAAAAATCACATAACAGGGAATGACACCAACCCAGAAACTAAGTTCCAACTCAAGGACCTCAAAGGTGTTTCAATAACCGGAACAATTGGAAAGGAAGCAATCATCAAAGACATTAAAAGAGGTTGAAAAAAGAGCGAGCACATGCAAGACATTAATAGCCTGAGCCATGCTTCCTGTGTTCCAGGGGAGAGCTAAGCAGAGGTCCCACCTACACCCAGCCTGGGCTCCAGGGAGAAGGCAGCACAGCCACAAAGAAAAGTGAGAGGAGGATAAAAATTTTACCAAGCATCTTATCTCATGTAGAAGAGGTTCAAAAATTCTACTCAATCACCAACTTCAATATTAAGATAAGTTAACATCAACGACTGGTTTTGGAAGCTTCGAGGGAAGTTGAAAGGAGGATGTATTTCCTCCCGAGTTACTAAGAAAGTTAAAATGCATACACTGTTCCATGTGTAAAAATCCAGACTAAACAGCCAAAGAAGAGAATCAAAAGAAAAATAAATTAAGTAGAACAGGCTAACAGAAGTTAACGAAACAATCTGTACAACAATAATTGTAGGTGGTCTAAACAAGATTGTCAGATGAATTTAAAATATTAAGTCCCGATATTTGTTACTACTGACATGCTTAAACAAAAGTGTTTACATTAAAAATAAGAGGAAGACAGTTATTAAATAGATGAAATGAAAAGAGAAATAATCTCCATTTCTGATCCTAGCAAGCTTCAAGTCAGATACTACTAAACAAGGAAACTAGATAAATGCACAATCGTATTTTTTATTTATTCATAATGACCAGCTAGAGAATGATAAGATGAAAGTATAGTAATAATTAATTACTTCATGCATCAATTAACCTAATACCAAATGATATAACACAAAAAATAGCAAAAAAAAGGAAGAAATGGACAGAAACCCAATTTTCACCTGTGTAATTTTGTACAGATTTAGCCGCCTTTGATAGTTCAAGTAGACAACAATAATGACACGATCCATTTGAATAACTATAATTAGTAACATTGACCTCTATAATCATAGACGACACCATCTTCTAGGACATTCCTAAGTTTTACAAAATAAACTGTACTGTGTTGTACAGCTGTGTAAACATAAACACAGTAAATTATTAAAGTAAAGGTTTCATGGGATAGCTCGCCTAACCACGTGAACTAAAATGGGGGAAGAACAATTGAGAGTGATCAGCATCACACAGGAGTTCCCAGATTAACAGTGATGGACAGATCCACATCACCATTAGTACTGAAAGCTGTCCTCGACGTCCTGACCAACTCTGAAGACATAAAGCATAATATGCAATGCAATTACTGAAGGAAGTCTAAAGTAATGCTATCTTCGGATGAGATGATTAAGTTTCTGGAAAAACCCAAGCAAACCAAATAGAAACAGCTTACCACGATGGATTTCTAAGGCAATGGAGAGCTACTCAGGGAAATAATGGCACTTGGAAGTCATGTAGGAAACCAACTCTATTTCCAACAATATCCAGAGCAAAACCATAAATGCCTAGAGGTCTCCCCTACAGCAAGTGTGCAGAACCTCAATAAATGGTTATTATAAGTCATTATAACTTATGAACACAGACTATGCTCTCAATAGTGTTAACGCAAGTTGCAGGCTCAATATTATTCATATCAAGCCCTCAAGTAATAGGCTATACATTGCTTTGCTAGAGCTGAGAAACTTACACAGTAAAGAAACAATTTTTCTACTCCAGATTTTCATATAAATGTAAGGAATGAAAAATGTGATTTTCTTCGTGAAAAGAAGTATCACTGCACTGAGTTGCTAGAATAACACTCTCACCAGATAAAATGTTGTATGTTCCTAGCAGGGAAAACCTTTTATGCACAGAAAGAGCTAAGGGCTCCTCAGAGGAACTCAGTGGCCCCAGGCCTTAGAGGGAACCTAGATTCCTCATACAGCAGAATCAGCTATCTTCCAGGGGTCATTTCTTACTTGGGTATTTGAATCATATGATGGTCATTGAAAATTAAAAACGCTCACTGGTTTTCCAAGGAGCCCCGTGATGCCGCAGTTGCCCACCTACCTGAAAGAGCTGTTTTCACATCACAGCCTCACAGCTGATGTGTCTTGAGATATAGAGTATAAGCTGGGGTTAGGGGTAAGTTTTTGAATAGAGTTAAGGGTTACGATTATGATGAAGTTGAAGACGACAGTACTAGTGTATTTGAATTATGGTAGTAGTGAAATAGGTTAAAATTAGAGGTAGGGCTAGAATTTTGGTTTATTTGAGCTTATGTCTATGGGAAAGAATAAGGGTACCGAAAGAGTTAAAATAACATTATCAGGAAATGGGGTTGTTAGAATTTGAAGGTTGATTGAGTAGCATAAAAATTTGCACTGGGGTAGAGGGCGCTGGTAGAAGAAAACAACCCACAGCATCTCAGAGGAGGGTAACAAGTTGGCTTATTGGCTTCCGAACTCATCAGCCATTCATCCGAAGAGCCATTCATCACTTAGTGTTGCTCCCAGAGAATGAAATTTTCTGAAGGAATGTGCAAACACTTCCATAAGTGATGAAATACTTTCCAAGTTTTAAAAGTGAAAACAGTATGAGGCAACTCACACTTTAAACAGCTGTAGTACCAGCAGTGACTGCGTGGAAGGGGGATGTGGAAGAGCTGGGCCTGGGCCCGGAAGTTAGGTGGGCTGGCTGCCTCTCTCTCTGACTTGATGCCTAACTGCTGATGTATCCTTCGTAAAGTCTTTGCATCCTGCAAGCTGATGGAGGCCAGAAGTTTAAAACATCCTTATTATGGATGAAATGCCAATTAAGAAGGGTAAGCATCCCAAGATAGATTCACTTTGCAGGTTCAACTCTTAAAATGAAAATTTCCTTTCAAAGAAACACATACCATGAGCTTCAAAGGTTTGATTCTGGAAAATAGAAACCCTCATTTTAGATCATTTGCCTTTCCTGAACCAAACTGTCCTCTAGGTTGACTCTCTTGGCACTTACTAGTATCTATTTAAAAAAAAAAATGTATCAAGCAACCAGTATTTGGGAGTAAAAGCTAGTCAGCTTGATTTTACTTTCTAGATAGCAGTGACCTACTCTAAAGTCCTTTTGGGACTCTGGGGATGATGGGTCTCTGTTAAACCCACGTTCTGCCAACATCCAAGTATTATGCTGTCTTTAATGCCAAGGACTTACTGAGCCCAGAGGCATTGTTCTTAGCATTAGCTTATAAATATGTGACAACTAAAATTTAGACATAGGAGAAAATTCACATCTTTAGTGCATGATATTCTGGAGCAAGTATCATCTGCCATTTCCAAACACATTGGTCTATACCTCTCCAAATACACATAGTGTTATTCAAAATTAGAATAGCCCCCCAAATACCCCGAGAATCAGAGTCAATAAATTTACCAACATCATAATACTCTTTCAAGGCATCTGTGATAGTTTGAATATAATTGGTCCCCCTAACCTCACAGGGAATGATGCTCTTGGGAGGTTTGGTTTTGTTGAAGCAGGTGTGGCCTTGTTGAAGTAGGTGTGGCCTTGTTGGAGTAGGTGTGGCTTTGTTGAAGGAAGTGTGTCATTGTGGGGGCAGGCTTTGAGGTCTCTTATGCTTAAACTTCATTCAGTGACACAGACACTTCCTGTTGCCTTCTGGTCTGGATGTAGCCAGCACCATGTCTGCCTGCATGCTGCCATGCTCCCCACCATGATGATAATGGACTGAACCTCTGAAACTGTAAGTGAGCCACCCCAGTTAAATGTTTTCCTTATAAGAGTGCCATGTCATGGTGTCTTCACAGCAATAGAAATCGTAACTAAGACAGCATCCCCAAATACCATGCTCTTTCCATTGAGCCCACATAGAAGACAAACACCTAAAACTGCAGTAAAACACAAACTTAATAAAGCTGAGAGTCAGGGCCTTATTGTAGCCATGGCCATATACCATACTCTGACATGTGCTTCAGGTCAGGCACAGATAGGAACAAGCAAAGTTGTTTTGAGATGTCCCTCCCTGATGCCTGTCTGTTAAGACGAAGTAACATTTTTAAGAGAAAAACTGATTTAAGTTGCCAATCTTATGTTTCTTCTGGTTACCTTATTAAAAATAACTATCAACTAAGAAAAATGCCCATCTCTAGTTAGTATAGTTTAGGTATTTTGTATACTTGCTTTTGAATACATTCTCTTGGATTGAATCTTGCTTGCAATGAGCAAAAATTGGAATAAAATTCACAAATGTGAACTTTAGCTTACAGCAATATCTAGAGAAGCCTTTACAATATTTGTAATGTCTTCTCTGGTTAGACTGGGACTCAGTTTGCTCCCTGTTCCTATCGTATTATATCTGGTACCAAAGCACAGTAGGGGACTAAGTGATCGCTAATCCTCTCCCTCCTCTGCATGCTCTGAGTGACTGAGCACGCCACTTCACTGCTGTCTGACCCTCCCATTGCCATAACTGAGGAAACCTGGGAATCCTGTCCCCTTCCCCGCAGATCGGGATGCAGAAGAGTTGAAGGTTCCCTCTGGAAGTAAGGACGAGTTGGCTATCTGACCTTTCACTTGCCTATTCCTTTCTCTTAGATTTGTGGTAATAAAACTTTTAAAATTAAAATGGTTTTACTTCTTCGCATCATTTCTTCAATATGTGAGATAGGCTGCGGTCCACATTCTCCTAATGCCTGACGAACATGCAGACCCAGTTTTTCTGTAACAGCTCTCATGGGGCTGAGATGCTGCCTAGAATTCCGGTGTGTCTCTTCTTTTATGAACAAACCAGTTTACTGGGCACTGAAATGGTTGCTGAGTCCTAGTAGAATTTCAGGCTAGCCCAGGCTGTGACGGTATGGGCAGGGGTCACATAACCACTTACTGAACACACACCAGAGAAGGACAGCAAAGCAAAGAAGAAGACGCAGTCAGAAACTAGGAGTCTACGTCTCCAAAGACAAGCGTCACCCACTTCTTAACAATGGCACACAAAGGATGAATCTCTTGGTTTCCAGACACCTTAAATATTACAAGACATGTGTTTATTTGTTATCCCCACCAAGTGACACGGGGAGTCACCAGCATTTCTCAAACTGGAATTTCAGCTTGTCTTCACTGTAGATGTCTCTTCCTTAATGTTTGCACTAACGTTGTAAAGCCTTCTTTGTATGTGCTTCAAGAAGGGCTGCTCTCTCCTTTGGGAGATTAAAACCAGCCAGAGTGCCACCAATCTGCAGCCCAGAAGGAGTGTTGTCTGCCTCTGGCAATGGTCTCCATGACCTGTGGAGAAATGTCACAGCAATTCTTCCTCCTGTCCCTAAAGTCACTAGAAGAAGGGTTCTGGCTCCATGGAGTGATACGTCTCTACAGTTCTAACATTGGTGATGTTTGAGGGAGGCAGGTCACAAATTCAAGACCAGCCTGGCTTACTAACTAGATCTTCCTGTAATAATAATAATAATAATAATAATAATAATAATATTAATAATAATTTAAATTACCCAAAGGTAAAAAAAGTCAAAGAAAATAAAAGGGAGATTAAATTATAAAAACAAAACAAAGATGCCTGTGTAACAGTAAGCAACAGCAACATATCCTGAAAGCATACTTTGAAAGCACTGATCTCTAATGACCTGAAGAAACAGGGTTTCTACACATGCTAGACCAGCCAGGTTGATGTCCTGAGTTTTACTGTGTCTTTGACAAGCTGTGTGCCTGAAATGATTCTCCAAGAAGGATTTCCTAGGAACAGTCATGTTGTAGCACCTGAAACCAGATGAAGAACTCCACTATCAGTCACTGCATCCCCAAGTAAAGAGATTGAATTATTGTTGATTATTATTATTATTATTATTATTATATATTATTATCCTTGCCCTGGATTTCAATCATAATAGTCTATACTACCTTTATGCTGAAGAAGAATTTTCTAGAAGTTTAGGTTGCACATCCTTATTCTGGGAAAGCAAAACTCAAAACATCCCAAAGCCCAAAACTTTTTGAGTGTCCACAGAATTCTCTATCATAAAACATCACTTCCTGCAAAAAAGTGTTAAAACTATTTTACATAAGCCATGTGTTTAATAAACATCAATAAATTTTCTGTTTAGTCTAGCACCCCATCCCCACGGAATTGTTCCTGTGTGTGCACATTACAAAATCCAAAAAGGTCCAATCCAAATCACTTTCCTTTCCATGCGTTTAGATAAGGAATACTCCACCTGTAGTACCCGTCTTCCTTTTCTGTTATCCACTTAAGTCCCTTCCCAGCCATGTTAGAACGGTATGATAAAGACTGCCTGCTGGGGATGCTCCAAGGGGAAAACGAGTTTATAACCATTTCTAACCGGATAAGGGGCACAGGGAGAGGGGGCTGCCCGAGACTGTTATTAATTATGACAAGGACAAGGAAAACTGTAGCTCCTTTTGTTCCTTTCCATCCTTACCACTTTTAGCATTGATCTTTATCTGAAATGACAAACATTTTCTATGACAATTTGCTTCCACCCAGAACATCTGGTATCTGGCCAGCAACTGTAAACCGATGCTCACACTCTGGTGTCTGACTCGGGAAGGGGCAGGGAGGGGGGTTGCGGCAGAGGCTCTGTGGCCACAGAAACAGCCACGGCTGAGACATTTAAAATGCACACTCCCCTAATAGGAAACAGAGCAGACTGTGTGATACAGGAGGCAACGGGAGGAGAGGCGCTGTGTGAGTGAGGGTGGGGAGGGAGGCGGGGAGTCCTATGACTAAAAGCTCAAGCAGGCCTGGAAGGATAGAAAAGGAGTGGGGTTGCCTGATAAGATAGCAACAGAAAGCCATGTGATAAAAGTCTGAGCTGAACGTAGGAGTGGAGGGTCACCTGACAAGGACAGCAGGGACAGCACGGGGTAGCAGGCACTGGAGTGGCAGAGAGCTCCTGCAGGAAGGGTTCAGAGATGACAGGAGGGAAATGGGTCAGGAGATGATAGGGAGGGTGGGGAAGAGCATCCTTTCCCCGCCAGCATTCTGATGGAGACTAACTCCTTCCCCTCCTAGGATCCCCAAGGCATTGAACCCACCAAGCTAGGGGCTTATTACCTCCAATGTATTTGATCTCACAGGTGGACAAAATCCCAAGACAGAATTTCACAGGAAATACTGCTGTTTACAGGAAGGTTCTGTTATGAAAATTAGAAAGGAGTCCAGTCCCCATCTCTTACTCATGAGACTATAAGCAAATAATAAAAAATTTGGGGTACATTCATGACATCATATGGAAAGATCTTCTGGAAACCTGTTACATTCTGAGATTTGGAAAGGCAGGTACCAAGGCCATGTGGGAAAGAAGGCACGGGCCCTGAGTATAAGGAATGATGAGCAGTGTCAACGCAACTAAAATTCACTTCTGCCCTTTGGCTATCCATCTCTGCGAGGTGTCCTAGGGACTGACAGATCCTCCACAAGTGTCACTTACATAAAAGGAACTTTCCATCTTCAACAAGCAATAAGCATCAGCCTTAGATGGCCTTTATTAATGCTCCCATTGTTACCGGAAACAATTTATCTAATTCTTAATGTGACAACAGACATTTCTTTGTTTAGGGCTAGAGTCCTGTAAAAACCCAAAAGCCATGATGAAGGAGAACCAGCTTCGCAGGAGAGACCTGAGGACCACCACACCCAGACTCAGTCAAATTCAAAAAGTATTCAAGGCAGAGATTGGGAACCCTGAGCCCTGGGTGCCAGATGGTTGACTCACTGACAAGCTCAGGAACACCATGCCTTAGGGGCTGGGCAGCTGCCATGCATTTCCCCATCCCTGGGAGAGTGCCAGCAGACCGTCAGCACCCTCACCCAACACACGTTTACTATGGAGGTGGGCACTGAGAATCTGTTGGTGTCTCAAGAGATTAATCTCATCCCAAGCCTACAGACATTTTCACACTTCTAGCCTGCTGCCCGTTGCCTCTAAAGGTAGAAGGGGCTTGGTTTTGTTTGTTTTGTTTTTTTAATGTGGGTTTTCTTGTGTGCGTGTGTGTGTGTGTGTGTGTTAAAATAGATAGATATAAAATTACTATTTTAGCTTTTTATATATTGCATTGGTATTAAGTGCATTCACACTATTTTGCAACCATGACCACCAAAATTTTTTCACCCTACACTCTATACCAATGAAAAAGCAATCTTCCCTCCCATGTCCCCAGCACTCAATAACCCCCATTCTACTTTCTGTAAGTATGTCTTATGTGCTCAGTGTCTCGTGTAAGTTCAATCATAAATATTTGTCTGTCCCTTGCCTTTTGACTCACGGAGCATCATGCTGTAGCACTTGTCAAAGCTTCTTGTCCCCTTGAAGGTCAGTGACAGCCCATCTGTGGGCACAGGCTACAAGTCGACAATCTAGTTATCCATTGGTAGCCACGTGGATGGGTTGTCCCTTAGCAGTTGGGAATGCAGATATGAACGTGGTGTGCAGAGATCTGTTCACATCCTTGCTTTTAATTCTTTTGGTTATGTAAATAGAATCAATCGCTGGAGTCTATGGTAATTCTGTATTTGAGTTTTGGGAGAAAGACCACACTTTTTCCCCCACAGCAACTGTACCATTTAACATTCCCCACCAGTCATATAGAAGGATTCCAAATTCTCCATAATTGGCCTTATGCACCTTGCTCGCTACTTTTTGTCTCTTCATTTTCAGCTAACCTAGACGTTGTGGTGGGGTATCTCACCCTGGTGTATTTGCCTTTCCCAAAAGGTCAATAATGTTCAGCATCCTTCCTGTGCTTGAGACAGGACTTAGCCTCTTCTGCAGAACTCCCTTCATGGATGGAGTCCCTCTTGAATTCCCCTTCTAGCTGTGCTTGGCACAACTTCCCCGTGTCACCTATCACCAAGCCCCACTGCCCATGAATGTAATCATGCTTTATACAGATAAGTTTGAATGTCTTGATAACATATAGACTAGAAAGAAGGGGAGACTGGTTCCATGCCTGGGAAAACAGACCACGGTTTTTAATTTATCCCTCAGAACTGTTGAAGGGTAAATGTGTTTTCAGAAAAATTAATTTCATGTCATTAAATAAATATTTACTGTGTGTTTAAAGCAACTGTTACCTCCCAATGGGAGTTAAATAATAACAGCATTGTCCCTTGACCCTTAGAGCAGTGGTACTCAACCTTGCTGATGCTGGGACCCTTTAATACAGCTCCTCCTGTTGTGGTGACCCCCAACCATAAAATTATTTTGTTGGTACTTCATAACTGCAAGTTTGCTACTGTTGTAAATAATAATGTAAATATCTGATATTCAAGGTATCTTCTATGCCCCACAGTTTGAAAACCACTGCTTTATGGGCTTATTTCACATGGAGTGGGATATTTCTATCCATCCAGAAGAGCATAGGCAAGATTTTCTTGTGGCCCTTGGCTGGATACCTCATTCTCTTCTTATTTTAATTAGAACATCATAAGCCACAGAAACAATACTGTCTCTTGTTGGTTTAAGTAATGATTAGAACATTAAGGGGCTTGACTTGCTAGGCCTGTGATCCCAGAACATGGGAGTGTAGGCAGAAGTACAGATAGGCTGTGGCTATCTTCGATTATGTAGGGAGAACGCTGACTCAAAAATTTTTTAAATTAAATGATTAAGTTTTTGAGTTTTTTTTGGTTGGTTTGGTTTGGTTTTGGTTTTTCAAGACAGAGTTTCTCTATAACTTTGGAGCCTGTCCTGGAACTAGCTCTTGTAGACAAGCTGGCCTCAAACTCACAGAGATCTGCCTGCCTCTGCCTCCCGAGTGCTGGGATTAAAAGCATGTACCACCACGACCTGGCAAACATCAAGTTTTTTAAAAGAGAATTAATTCAATAGACAGACATTCCTAGTGTCCAAAAACATTACCTGAGAACATGTGACTCTGAAAAAGTCCCTTAAACTCCTGGCCTCAGTTTTCTTTTGTGTTTGAAGGGAGTGGTGATATAAGATGCTTAGTGGTATTCAGGCGCATCATAAATACAGTGTTAGCTGTCATTGTCATTGTTCTTAACCAATACATCATTTCCTTGTATTTGTTTGGATTTTTTTCCAATTAGAAGCTTGGGTTTGGGGTGTGGATAAAGGAATGAAGGAGAGATTCATTTGTTTTTCCTTATATAACTCTATGAAGTTCTCTGGGGAAAACAGCAAGGATTCCTGGGTCCTGTGGAGTGCCTTAGTGTTCTTCACACCATGCTAGATCTGTTCAGGAACATAACAATCATCTGATCTGTAGGCGCAGTGTTTATAAATTTCAGCAAAATAAGGGCTTCTCTCTTGTGCATGTCCCTAAAGACTAACGTGGCTCTGACAAGTAAAAAAACATATTCCCCCAAGAATCCCATGCACCAGATCATACAAGACCTCTGTAGTAAACAGAAGGCCTGCCGTCTGATAACAGGAACGCCAGGCTCTCTAACATTGGAGGTGTGCTCTTCAAGTGAAGTCTGCACACAAGTTTGCACCGGCAGGCTTCCACGCACATGTGTTTCACTCAAACTTAGCATCTTGGCAACTTTGCTTAGGGCATTGCTACAGAAAGCACCCTCCTCTGGGCAAGTCTGCTGCTACAACCACAGATCAAGAGTTTGGAACAGAGAGGAAAATACTCATCAGTTGCCACTCTTGGCTGCCCAAACCTTACTCTTGGTTATAAAAGCATGCACTTCAGGAATTCGTGTCCTTGAGTTGTGACTCTTCTTGGAATACTCTAGTATTCCAAGCTCTACCCAAAAAAAGAATTATGAGATTATTCTTAGTTTCAGCCATCTTTATGTTTGTTTGTTTGTTTTGTTTTGTTTTGTTTTCTGGAAGATTCCGAGATCAATGTCAAGTTCTGTGCAAAGGAACCAACTCCTTTAAGAATGTTATGGCTGTGTAAGGTCACCTTGACCAGCTATTCCCCATTAGCGTCATCACTGAAATTTTAAAAAGAGTACTGCCCTACCTCCCTAGCGACTTGGGTTCGATCAAGTACAAGAAGGGACACTGCATCCTTGCTTGTGAGGCAGCCTGTGCCCCAGCTCTCTCAGGCCCGTGGCAGGCCTCAAGACCCTAGAGTGAAAGGTGTGAGGTGCATTCTGATCCCACCCACCTCAGGGCAACACATGGGGACAGGAAGGAAGTACACAGATACGTATGCTTCCGTTTAAGCTCTGCGTGCAGCACGGACTTTTATCTTATTTTGCCTTTAAGCTAAATTGCATGGGTCACATTTAGAGCATATGTTGCTATCACTTGCCTCTTTTTAGCTCAAGAAAAGTGAGTGAATACGGCTATTGTCTTCCTATCTGCCTTTGTTAGGGTGCTTGCATGTTTGGAAATACTCACAAAGCAGTAGATTCGCTCTCTGTTATATAACATGGCCAGAAGAGGCTTTGCCCACTGCCTCACTCTTCAGCCATGATTATTAGTGTTCTGGGTTAGGAAAGACATTTTGAAATTGGCAGCGTGCTATTTTCCAAGGGAAAAGTTCTTTTCACTTTCCTTGATGTAAAAGATGAAAGCATCACCCCCTTGGATGCCCAGATGCCTCTCACCAAACGCCTCCCAATCACCGTGCTGTGCAGTTTAGTTCCTGCTTTTCTGTAGCAATAAGCTTTCTTTCCCTTTAGTGATCCTCTCCTGAAAACTCTGGCCAAGGACTCCGACCCCATGAATGCCAGGAAAGAAGTTTCATTAAGAAAGAAGCCCTCTTTCTTATTTTGACTTTCGATAGGCACCAGGTGCTACACATCAGAAAGGTTAGTGGAGCTCCCCGGGTGTAAGACACGAAATGGGTTTCAATAACACTGTATTAGTCATGAGGCAGAGACGGAGGGATGTTGACATGACTCGAGAGTAGCGGTGTTGAGTAAATGAATGTGTGAGAAGTGCCTGCTACGCTAAGTGGGCTCTACAGTTGTGTGCACACTTGTACAGTCCTGTTTATTGATGCCTAAAACAATTTGCAAAATAGAAACAAATCTACAAAGAAGAAATATGTTTGGAATTATTTGTTTACATGACAATATAAAAAAACACAACACAGGAATCCAACTGCCACATTTTATGCACTAAATATACCATATGTGGTAGGCGCCGCTTGGAAAAATCAGACAGCAACCTTTACCGTCGCACACGGAACAATGAGGAACAGTCCTTTGCCTTGCTCCTTCCATCGTCTAACCAGAGTTCTAAGGCAGCTATGCTCATAAACTGTTGAAGAAAGAACTGGTTTCTCCTGATGCAGTCTGAGTAAGACTGATACACAGTTGCACAATTTCCTGAAAATAAATCTGTGTCCTTTTAAGGGAAGAAATGCACAAGCTTACAGTAGGCTAAGCACTGCACTTAACTACAAATCCTAATCCGCTGAGACTTCTTTACACTCCCTCCATTCTTATGATCATTCCCAGTTGGCAGATGAGGCCTGGGAGGCACTGAGAACTTCAGTAGCTTGCACAACCACACAGCCTGTATGTAAGAAGGGATCTGGCTCCCCCAAGCACAGAATTCACATATAAAGGACTTCTGTTTCCCTTAGAAGCTTTTGGGTTCCTGATAGAATTTGTTATCCAAACACCAGCATTTTATTTTTAGACTCAGAAGCTAGCTCAGCCTGCTGCCGTTCCTGCCAGCTGCCCCAGACTTGGGGGATGTTCTCTCTCAGACCCACTTCTCTGGACCTGTGCCTCTGAGGAGGAACACTTGTTGCTACAATGACTCAGTTCAGAAGGACAAGGGGCCTGGGCTCTGCCAGCTGCAGTCGTAGACTGGATCGCTTCTCCAGATTCGAGGTTAATCAACTGCAAATTCCATTAGTTTCATACGGAGTGAAAATAAAGAACAGACGCTCCGCGTGGGAGCCCGAAGTCAGGTGTGGTCCTCCAGGCTGCCCTGCAGGTGTCTTGTTCTCTCCCTACCTCCAAAACGGTTCCTTTGATATGGACACAGATAAAAAAGATGGTTTCAGAAATGCCTCTGCTCTTGAAGAAGCAGGCAGAGTCCGCTTCCACATAGACCGACCACATTTTATTTTTCTAGAAAAAAGTAAAGATGCAGGATGCTAAAGTCAGGCTCCTTATGTCCCAGGCACTGCGGGAGCCTCCGTTTCCTAGGTGCCCCCACAGTATGCAGCTGCTTAGGTATGACACGCAGACATCCTATTCCTTGTCCACTGGTTCAGAAAGGCTACTGTCACTCCAAGGTGGTCCTCACTTGAGCCTTTTGGGGTTCTTTTCATAGCCCCTGATACGGAATGTCTTTAAAATACAAAATAAAAATCCGTTTCCCAAAGACCCCCTTGTGCTGTTCACGGAACAAAAGTGAACTTGCAAGGACATATTCAAATACTCGCTCTTAGTTTCTCATTAATCCAAGTTGAGCAAACAAAAGCCTTGCTGCTGGGATGAAAGAAGCCTTAGAGAGCAGAGCTGAGTGTGCTGGCAAGGCCCCTCAGCGCATTCTGGGAGTCCTCTTATGGGGGGGCTGCCCCATCAGGTGAGAGTTCACCTTCCATTTGACTTTCTAAATGCTGTATGGTCATTATCTCAATTCCGTTCCCTTGCCCTAAATCCGGACCCCACACCAGTTGGCTGCGGGGTTGCAAATGTTTTGCTTACCTAATTTTCTTTTGTTTAATTACTTACCTAGTCCTACCTCCAGATTAGGGTGCAGGCATGGGGCAGCGTCACTGTTTAAAAAAAAAAAACGGGAGAGAAATGCAATGACTCAATTGCTGGGAACTTATAAGCTAACTAACTCCATCACAAACGGGCCCTTTCTAGTCGCAGTTTGTGGAGGAATGAAAGAAGCAATTGTCTGGAAAGAGAGGACTATGGGATCCATGCTGACTTGGGGGTCAAGGGTCATGGCATGCAAAGGTCCCTTTCTCTTTGGCACGGCTCCCTCTGTATAACATAGTTTGGCAGCTATCTCCTTGCACTTCGGCTACCTGCCAGTGCAGCTGGTACTGTGTGTCTGGTGCCCGACAACAAAGCGTCACTCGGCTACCAGCAGCTCTACATGGGGCCGCTTTTCTCAGATGACAAAGAAAGATGGGCTATACATTCGACCATCGGCGCCCATTCAAAGGACTCTTAAATTGCATTGCTACAAGTTATTGTTAATTATGTAGTAGTCACTGGAGCTGGGGCAGCTTTCCGGGGAGCAGAGGGTGACTATATGCTAGGAGGGGAGGGTGGGGGAGGAGGCAGTCATGGAAAGGGATTGCAATGAACAAGGACTAACGATGGGGAGAGGGGAGGAAGAAAAAAAAAAAAAAAAAAACACCTGGCCTGCCACGGAAAGCCAAGTGGCATATCTAGGGTGAGCCCTTGGCTCTGAAGATGGCCTCTGAAGGCTGGTAATGTGACTGATGATGAAGGAATCAATGCGCTCAAAGTCTCCCTAATCTATGCAGCTTGGAAATTGTCCTGCGCACCCTCCATTCATAAGGCGGCTTCGGAGCTTTCCAGCATTTTCATTTTTTTTTAAAGAATAATTTTAAGCAATTTATCACTTGGCTGTAATGCATTCGCTCTGGGCTGAAGTCAGTAAGTCCTGCAGCGTGGAGATAAGGCCTGTTGGAAGGTTGGGGAAAGAAGACCCAGGGTTGCCCATTGACAAATAGCCAGGAAATTAAAATTAAAGAGCGGTGTTTACCCCCATTTGGCCAGCTGGGATAGAACTATATGGCTCAGTGGGTGTTGTTCCTGTGTTGCGAGAGTGGATTCTTTGAGATGGTTTTATTAAAAGAGTCCAGTTCCTTTGACTGTTTAGAAATGACATTGTTGTGTCCCTGTGCCCCCATACGGGTAGCAGCCTCTGGCCTATTTCTGCTAGATTCCTTTATGCCATTTGAAGTCAGTATTTGTTTTATTGTTGCTGTTCACTCTCCACATCCCCTCACCCCCGGCGTGTGTCTCTCTGAGTGAGTGAGGTTTCCAGCTCCACTAATTCCCTTCCTGGTCCCTTCACAAGGAATGAAAAAATACAAGCATTCCAGAGAGGGCTCTTCATGAGCTTGAGGATCGTGTTCTGATTATTTTGAGATTCCGGCCATTGGGAGAAGATGACTCCGTTCTCAGAACATCTGGCAACTTTTTCCTTCTCTACACTGAACTCTAACAGAAAGAGGATCCCAGTACGATGTCGTTTCACTGCAAAACACAGCAGCGCTACTTTTTGCTCCTCCCATCCCCACCCCTATGTTCCTCCAGGCTGCTACCCGATTTCTCTGCACACCCCAGCCCCTCCTGCCAATCCTCTTCCGATTAAAAGAGAATCCGAAGGAGCTAGGGCACAATGGGGGACAAATGAAAGTCTACAGTCTTTAGTTTCTTTCCTTCTTGGGGCTAATTTTCTGCTTCTTGGTTGTTCTGATCTCAGCTATTTGCAATAGTTATATATAATTTAACATTATACAAAAGTATTGTCATATCAAACATAGTGAAATGGATTCCAAAAACACCATCTGGTATTTGGGAATGCACTGTGAGTTGGGAACGTGAGAAGAGATATTCTTTGCCACTTTGCTTGGGACCCAGCCATTAGCAGTGTAATTGCCAAGAGAAGGTGACAGGCGCCCGGCTTAAAACAAGTGGGTTCCTCCCCCCTTCGCCTATTAACTCTTGTGAGTCCTAAACCTTGTTAAAAGGGACTCCGAGGATCAAGCAATTTAGAGAAGGAAGAAAGAGAGAGGGAGGGAAGGAAGGAGGGAAGAAAGGAAAGAGAGAGAGAGAGAGAGAGAGAGAGAGAGAGAGAGAGAGAGAGAGAGAGAGGGAGGGAGACAGAGAGAGGGAGGGAACATGCAGAGATGAATTAAGAGAGAGAGGAAAGGGAGGTCTGGAGACTGGGGTAATTGTGCTTTCAAATTATTTGGGTTTTCAGTAGATTTGCATGTTGAGCGTTTTAGTCCAAAGCCCGTTTCAAAATCCTCATTAGTTTCCTCTAATCCACCTAAAATTATGGAGGCCTAGATTGTGAAGGTCGTCTGTGATGAAGGCCTATGTTATGAAGGTTATCTGTGCTATTCAAACCTATCACAGGGTTAGTATCTACTTCTCTGTATGAAACAGAGAATTTGTATCAAATTGTCTCCTGGAACCCCTGTTTGGAAGATGGCCACACAAAGGAAACAAAGAAAGGAGGACTGTCCACATTTACAAACTTGTCACTGGTTCGTCCAGTGGGAGCTAAGGAGAGTCAGGAAGAAATAAGAAACAAAAATAAATTGACCGACCCCATGCCAAGGCGAATGTGCTGTACTACTGGGCAGAAACCAGGAAGGACTTCTCAGCAGCAGATAAAAATAAAGAACCAGCAAGAGGGGGGCACAAACGTGCAGGCTCTCCTCCCCTAGCTCTGCTCAGCCTGGCATTCACAACCAGGGTCCAGGTCTGTTTCAGGCGACAAAAAAAGAGTTCACAGACATTTTTTCCCAGCCGGGTGTCAGAAGTTAGGATGTGCAACCCAGACCTGCCATTCCATCACACGGAGTCAAATGATACCGAGTGAGTGGGTGAACGCTTGCCAAGGAAGAACAGGGAAAGCTAACTCCCTCCGCCGAGCTCCTGTTTTTAAATATTTATATCTCTGGCAGACTTTTTTGGGGTAGAGGAAACTGAAGGCTCTTTTGCTATCTGTCATTTCACCCAGGCAGGGGGAAGAGTTGTACAACTTGATTTTCCTCGAGTTTGGCACCAAGGATAGGCCATGGCGTTTCTTGAGGGTGGTGAATTTTGTTTTGTTGGAAAAAATGGCCCGGACCAAGGATTTTTACAGGAGCCAGCAGCCGCTTTCCATGCTGGCTTGGGGCAGGGCCAAGGTCCCATTAGCACTGCTGTTACAGCTCTAGCCTCCCTTCCTTGCACTGGGCTGATACTGGCAGTGGTCATGGCCTGGTAGAAAACCTACTGGGGAAACACTGGTAGCCTGGAGTGCAGGGAAGTCTATAGCGCCAGGAACTGGACATCAGGCTCATCCCTCTGGCCACCGGCACAAATTCTCTTGTATTCATCAGTTTGCTGCTGCCCACCCCTAGTCCTGAGGGCCTTCCTTCCTTCCCTGCTTCTCCCTCTTCTACGTTCTGGGGCCTGAAATACAACATTAGCCTTCTAGCAATGAAGCAACACCAGCATATATACATGACAGTGGTTCAGAGGCTAAAACCGAAAGTCAATAAACTTGTCTCATTACAGTGGCTCTGCCTCTGACTGCCTGTGGGGACCACTGGTAACCATGTGGCCTTTTCCATAGCACAAGAGGGAGCTCGTTTCCCAAAAGGATATTTGTGGTCTGCGACAGTTTATGAGGGATCTGAGGCTGCCACCTCATGAACACTCATTATTTATGTTACCTTTTGTCTTGCATAACAGGATACATGAGAAAATAACTCAAGGGAGGAAAGATTGATTCGGGTTCTACGCATCCTGGGCCTGTAGCAGGGCAGGATTATCACAGGATGCTGGCAGCATGCATGAAGGAGAAGGCTGCTCATCTCACTGGGGCAGGAAGTGGAGAAAGACAGGAAGGGACCCAGGGACAAGATATCCTTCAAAGGCATGTCCCTAGCAACCTACATCTTCCTCCTAAGCCCCTGGTCCTAACAGCCTCTTGAGCTAGCCAGTTGCTCATGGGTGAATCTATTGCTAAACTTTGTACGTTCATGATCCAGTCACTTCTCAATTCAGTCACCATTAGCTGAAGACAACCCTTTTTTGTGGGGCATTCATTCATATCTAAGCCACAACAATAGGGCATGATTTTACCATCATCAACACAGGCATATGGCTATATCTTTAAGCCTTTTCAGTACCAAGTATTATCTTGATTACTAAAGATATGGAAATCAGTATGACAGAATCTCCCTTCTGGAAGTTCGCCATTGGGAGAAACTGAAAAAGCAACCACAAGACAGCTACATACAACTCAATTCAATTCAAATTTCTTTTCATTTTTATTTATCTAATTTATTTATTTATTTATTTACTTATTTACTTTGGCTTGATGTTTTGAAACAGGGTTTCTATGTGTAACAGTCCTGGCTGTTCTGGAACTAAATTTGTAGACGAGGATGGTCTTGAACTCACAGATATTTGCCTGCCTCTGCCTCCCAAGTGCTGGGCTTAAAGGCGTGTGCCACCATGCCAAGCTAATTTTTTGCTTTCTAAATTTTTTTTCTTCTGTCATTTATCAGTAAACCCAAAGCTGTAATGATAATAGCTATTAAATTGACTTTTGGAAGAGCCAGGCCTTTAATTGGACTTTTATACACCGTGCTTAGTGTAAGTGTAGGGTCATAGAACAAAAGCCAGGGAATAAGTAGCAATTGCCTTGCATAGGAATATAAGATCCCTACTATGTCTGAGTCACTGAAAAACAGAAAATTCTTGCTTTTGTTTCCTTTGGACAAGTGAATCTGATCTGGGATGCTAAAAGTCTGCTCTGATCCTGAAAGAGGTGAGCACATGAGATGTTAGGTCAGAGGTGGGAGCCACTGAGGACACACATGGTCCTTTGGCCTAACACTCGTCCACCATTTATATACTTTGAAGCTCTAATAGACAAAGATAATTAAAGAAAATTCTTCCTTTAAGTCAATTTAAGTTAAATTATGCATGCGGTTTAGCGTGCTGAATGATTAAAATTAAAAAAAAAAAAAATGCCCGCAGCTGCAAGGACCCAGCACTGACAGGGAACAAAAAGGAATGAAGCAGGTTAATGACTAACCATGACATGCAGGCCTGAGTAAAGAACATTAAGGAGGTGGCGTTCCTAAACTCCATTCCTTCCAGCAGGGTTTGACAGGAAGAGACCCTTGGGAGCATGACACACAGGTGACAGTGAGCATGCAGAAGGAAGGGTTGTAGGTATGCTATCATGACTTATTAGCTATGTCCCTTAAAACAGACCCAAGGAAAGTGAGTGTGGCCATGCACTTGGACTTGGGAGGACTGAGTGAAGAGGGTTGATGTCAAAGACAGTGGTGTTTTGCCAAATATTATGAACAAAATTGTTGCTTAACAAATATTCTTCAATATTAACACCAATTGATGGCACTTAAAAAGTATTACCGATTGGGAAACAACTCTCAGTGCTGAGTGCATGAGGGGGAATCAACCATTTCAATTTTTCTGTTGGCTCCCAACAAAACACTTAATAAGCAGATATTCTGCACCAGTGTAAGAACTGAAAATACAAAAAAATGAGCAAGAGCAAGACATCATCTGGTCTGTCAATCTAAAAGACAGGGAAAAAAAAAAAAAAAAACAAGAAAACAGAGATAAATTCTCCAAAGAATTACAGTTTTTATTTGGAAAAGGGAAAACTACATTGTAATAGGGGAGACAGAACCTTCGTGCCTTGAGGTTGCAGTGACTGGAAGCCGTGGGGATATCAGCATTGGAAGCGAAAGGAAGTTTTTAAAGGCAAAATAAGAACTCAACAGATATTGTAAAACAGTTGCCATTGGCAACTGATTAACCCAAGTCTGGGGTTGAATAGAAAGTTCCTGGCTAGATGTCCCTGTCAGAGTGGCCTTTATAAAAGTTTGGGGACACTCTGAAAGGTTGTGGCTCTGGAAGAATCTTTTGTGATCATTCCTGTAAGGCATACATACAAAAGAGCATGTCCTTCACCCGCTGAAGTTACATCTTTTATTTGAGGTTGACACATGTGATTCCCTTTCAAATGACAACTTTCACATTCTTTCACTGTGCTTTTGAGCAGTGATCCAGGAGCAGAGGCTACCATGTGAAGTAATAATTCACAATAGATCAAAATAGTGAAGTAGGGTGCTATTACCAAACCCTGGAAGCCCAGTGCATAACGGAGCATGAAGAGAAAGCAGAAAACTTAAGTTCAAGAGTGGAAGCACACTCGTCCTTAAATGCAAAGTTCTGAACAATGTCGCTTGTCATTTTCCTACTACTTGTTACAGCCACCACTCTGAGGTAAAGTCAGCCCAGAGGGAAGCATAGACTTTGTTGGAGCTGTAAGAACACCTTAAGTAGCATCTTGTACACTTGTTTTTAGCTATTACGGAATAAATGTATGTATTGTAGTTTTACTGATAAAAATAAATGTTAGAACTAATAATATTTTTGCAAGTTCAAAGGTGACCAGAAATTAATTTATTCTGAATAACTGTAGCATTTCATGTTGGGTGACAGATGATGTTCCTTTGTGTTGTTTCGTTTCAATATTTTTTTTAATTCCCACCCTCACACAAATTCTGATTGCGTTGATAAAGAGTATAGGTGGTGGCCTCTGTGAACTTTCTCTTTGATTAGTGTTAGGCAGCCTGACCTGCAATCTCAATATATTCTTCATTTACTATAGGCCAGAACTCTGAAGGCTCGAGAATAAGATATTTCTATTTCATAGGTGAACCAATTATTATGCTAGCTCGATGTGCTTCTTGGTGATATACAGACAGATAGACAATTATGATCTGACACACAAGTAGTTCAAAACTTAGACAAAGCTGTCCATAATAAGGATGCATGGTTTCCAGTTTGGCACAAGCTCACGGGTGTCACAGCTGGACTGTTGCAGCATAGCAGGTTAGGCAAGCAACTGATAGCAAATTCACTTGATTATTTATATGAGGGCCTATGGATCACGTGTACAACTTCAGCTTCAAAGTCTGCAGTCTACAAAGACCATCATGTAGACCTGCACTAGATAATGGCCTGCTAAAAGAAATGTAAAACATGGGTGCAAATATAAGTTGTTACTTTTTATCATTGAAAAAATGTGTGTGGACTATGGGATTATTGGCCCTTTGTGGTCTACCGGTCTTTCATATATTAAAAATTTGATGAAATTTATGTTTTAATAAAAATTTTAATCCTGAGCAAGCTCTGATAGCCCTGCCATATGTGTCAAACCTAAAAGAAAAAAGAAAAAGAAAACAAGACTTTTAAGTCTTTGCTAACAGTCTAAAGATAAAGCCAGGCCACGTGTCTGTACATATAACTTCTTCAGACTTCTCTGAGTATAAACAGACATTTCCAGTTGCTAAATATAGAAAGCATGGGTCAAATAGGCTTACTGAACACTATCGAATACTGCATTGGAATGCTTCCCAGCTTTCTACTTGCCATCAAACCTACTCTCTGTCTCTTACAGAGAACAAGACTCTAGAATAAAGGGCAGAGAAGTTGCCCCAGTACCAGTCAGATGAATATGTCAAAATTAAGCGAGCTGGCAGAAATATACCTGAATGTATTGACAACAGAGAATGGGAACAAGTCAAAGAATAGATATTGGTGCCCAGTGTTGTTGATTAGATCAATAAGATAAGAAACAAATGGCTTTTGGAAGTTTCTGGTCCATAATGTCATGGAGCAGAAACTGATATGTAATTAATTTTTCTGTACTGAGATTGCTCCTAATGGTTCCTTTAAGAATCCCAAAACCAACATGAAAAGAACAGCGTAGGTGGCTACCAGAAGTTCTGGTCCCAATGCAGTCTTTACAGCAAGAAAGTTAACACTTCCTTTTTGTTTAAATAAAACAATGAAAACTTCCCCTAGGGTCTACAGCCTCTTATCATTGAGAAGTTCAACTATAGACTTATCTTGCATTAAGGCTGATCCAGAATTCATAGTGATCTAGGATCTCCATGCTGCCTTCCTTAGGCGCCTCCTGAGTAACTTCACTACTGCTGTCTAAGAAACATCTCAGCTTTCCCAGCAAAGCTCCAAGATTCATTCCATTTGGGTTTGTCCAGATGCTACGGTCTATTCTTAAAACAAAACTGTGGCCAGGAAATGGAAGAAACTGGCTGATGTAACCCAACCATTTGTTCCACAACTGGAGTGGAACCTGGAGGCGATGAGGCTGTAAGTTAGCTCTGGGTCATTAGGACTGGCGACAGGTGAGAATAAAGGCTGCGGAACGCCATCACAAGCATCCGCTGGCTTACAGACTGTGGCTGTCGCTAGAAAAGACAGTGTGTGTCCGGACATGCTGCACACTACAAGGATCTGCTGGGGCATAGGCGAGGATAAGGAAGGGTTGTGCCCGCTCTTGCAGCGTCCAGGGCTGTGTCTGCAAACACACCTGTGCCTTTCTCTTCTTTAAAACACTTTGGAAATAGAGTTCTCCCTACCTTCAGTTCTGGGATGATGCCTCACCAAAAGAGTTGGCTGATAGACTTTTGAAATGGGGGAAGCACACTATAAATCCATGGACTGCCATCTGGAGGTTAAAAAGAAGAGTGAGGAAACCATGATTTTGCTGTCTGGACGCTGTGTTTTGGGTGGAAGGACAAAAGGGTCCAAAGAGACAAAGGGAAATTTTCTAAGGAAGGCTTTCGCTTCCATCGTAGACAGCTTATTAACTCCCGATTTGTCCCCAAGAAATCTGCTTAACTTCATAGCTAGTCAGCCGGTTTGAAAGGAGACTATATCTCAGTGCAATTAAAGAGACACAATTCCGAGGTAGATGAATTCCACCAGTGCCCGGCAGTTAGTAGGAATCGGGGAAAGTGCTGCTGGATCTCTGAGAACTCTTGAAACCTCAACTTGCTGGAGAGAGCTCTGAATTTTATAAATGGGAAAACTGGGGCTCCTTCAACTAGAACCCAAAGGGCAGACCCAATCGCTTAAACGAATTACCACATCCCCACATCAAACCATGAGGCATAGATTTTTACCCCATTTAACAGCTAAGTTAGCAGGTGTCGCAGGAAACCAGATTGGTGGTGGCATGACCCAGAAAGTTCCCTCTTTGTCGGGGTTCAACTCTGCTCACAGGAGACTCAAGTCCTAGAATTTTCTCCTGGCTCCCTGTGGAAAGTCAGCCTGGACATTCGGCCTCAGAAAGCTGGTCCCAGCCTCTCCATGCCGTCTGTGAGGTCTGGGCCCTGGGCAGATGTCTCTCACCATATGCTGGGGGTGATTTAACAAGGCCAAATGGGCAGCCTGGCCAGAGGCTCTCTGGGGCGCTGGGTTCTGCCTAGAAAAGCGCACTGCAGCCGCCTGCCCGGCTGGCCCAGCCTGGCCACTCCTTCCTGGAGAAGAGACAGCAGCCGTGATTGCAGATGCCAAGCAGCGGAAGATATTTTTAAAGCTGCAGCATCTGGCTCCTTGGCAGCCTTCACCCGCTGGTGGGCTGGGTGTTTTAGAGTCGCCTCTGGGCACTTCACATGGCTTGGCATCTGATTATTGTCTAGGCCGCCTTTGAGAACTGAGCTGAGGCTGTGGGGTGGGAGATCCTTGACACCCCCACTGTTGGTTGTGACCTGGGACTCCCTCTCGGTGACATCAGCGTGTTTCTGCATCTTTTGTATTTTTTAACTTCCCTCTTTAAAAAAAAAAAAGTGATAAAAGAAAGATCATTTCCCCTCTGCCAGAGTGGTTTTGAATAGCTTGCAGCTGCCCACCGGTGCCCACCCTGGCCGCTCTCTCTGACTGGCTTAGAACAGGCTTTCTTGGCATTAAAACCTCCCTCAGGCTGCGTTGTTCCTCTAATGTCTCCCTGGAGAGGGAAGGGTTTACCTTTTCTTTCCTTCTTCCTTTTTTTCTCTTAATCCTGTTTTTTCAAGAGATTCCAAGGCTTCCTGCAGACATCCAAACACACACACACACACACACACACACACACACACACAAAGAAAGAAGGACACTGAATTCCCTGGCAAGTTGTATTAAGATTTTTCTTTTTTCTTAGAATGGTACCATTTCAGGGACTGCCAGCTCCCTAGCCTGTAAACTCCGGCTTGAGGATTTGGCCCTGTTTCAGAACACGAGTTTGAAGACGACTTCCAATGACTTCCAGTGACTAGTTCAGACCTGGTGACAAGAAAATTATCTCTGTCAAGTCCTGGGCTCCCGTGTCACTGGGCTGGGAAGGCAGCAGCCTGCCTCTCACCCATGGCTTGGCAGGTGCACAGAACGTGGTCTTTTCTCCAGCCAACCGGCTGGGCAGCAGCTACCGGAGAATGCCAGTGGCCAGGGTGACGCCTGGGGCCCAGCTGGGCTGGCCAGAACACAGTGTTTTTAGGAAACTGGCATCACTAGGCATGGTTGTCTCCTTGCCTCGCTGAGCTACACAGATACAAACCTAGCTCATGACTACCCAGGCAGGCCCTGGGTCTAGAGCAGTCATGAACAGTCAGGGGTATCCTTTTCCACAAAGTTCGATACAGAGACAGCAGTACACCAACCACATCAGTTAGCAGGAAAGCACCAACACTCATCAGGGCAGATCCAAAGCACATATCTTACTCTAGGTGGATCCCATTGCAACCCTGGGCTGCAGAGACTTCTACTCTTTCCCTCCTACTGAGGACACTGAGAGGTACAAAAAATTAGCAAAGCCACCCAGCAAAAATGGTAGAAGAAGATGCAGACCCAGATGCTCTTCCTCCAGAAGCCAACTGGATCATAAAATAGATGAAGCTAAGTTTGTTTTAACTAAATATTGGAGCCCAAACAAACTGGTTTTTTTTCTCTTTGTGTCAGTCATATTTGGAATTAGAGAGGTATGAAAAGGAGTTAAAGTGGGCTGTAAAGACATTGACACTACAGACCCCTTCTCAGCATTTCACTATGGCTAGGAGAGCCAACCTTCTGTCTAGTGAGCTGGAAAGAGCAGCTGTATTTGAGCAGAAAGCCCACTCAGGACCAGGCATTTCAGAATATTGCGTAGCTGTGGAAAATCCCACTAAAATGGAGGCTGCTTGAATATTAGAGTTAATTTACTGTGCCTGCTGAGAACCTCCTCTATGCTGGGAATTCTTCTGATTACTAAGGAGCAATGGGGTTGAAGACAAAAAAAAAATCAGGTAAGGGGAGATACTTGGTTTTAAATGAGGTCCTTGGGTGAGCTGACTATACAATGTTGACCCTTGGTTAAGAGGCTGAGAGAGGTGAGTGACCAAACACGTGAGTCTGGAGGAGAGATGTGCTAAAGCATCCCTGGGTGCTCAAGAAGCACTCAGGAAGTGCGTGGGGGAAAGAAGTAAGACCAGGGAAATCTGTGAGCCCTGAGAAGCTGCAAACGGTCTTTGCATGAAGTCCCAGAGGACCCTTGTTAGATCTCCTGACTCAGAAAGCAGCAGGGTCTCTCACATTTCGTGTCCTTAGGAAAACCCCAGTCCCTTCAGTGCTTAAATTCTACATGTAAGTGTGCCACAGCCAACAAAGCCAAAAATGGGCACAACCAGCCATGTGATTCACGTGGGTCCCACCCTTCTTACCCACGTGGTAACAGTAGCAACTCTTGCCCAGAGATGTTGTAATGATGACCTTAAAGCCTGTGGAGATCTGGGCATAGACCAAAGCAGACTGGAAGGAGGAGGGCCTGTATCCTCTTCTTGGAAATAAAGGTGTATTCTAAGGCATGCATTCAGCAAATATTCTGTGAGCATCCTCTCTGTGAGTTCCTACAGTGACAATCAGATGCTTCAAAGTTTTAGACCTTACTGAAATGAATAGGAACACAGATATCCAAGGGACTCTATAAAGAGTTTAAGAATTCCTACTTGCCCTGCATCCCATCACTGAACAAAGATGACTTCCAAAACCACTTTTGGACCAGTTCTTACTTGGTATTTTCTTTCTTCCCAGCTTTCATTTTATTACTTGATTGTAATGATTCTGGTAAGTGACCCTGTACAGGCTATGGAATTCCAGAGCCTATTAAAAGAATGCAAAGTGTGATTTGATACTTATTGTGTATAATATAACAAGTATTATACACAAGGTATCCTCATATATTGGTTTTTAAGGTTTCCTGATCTTGAGCATCAACATCTACTTACAACTCTACTGGTAGACTAAATCTCATTGTATTGGCTCTAATAAGCTATACTCCTGCCCTTCCTAAAGGAAAATACATTCAAGTTTAACTTATCTACACATTTGATATCAAAGTAGAAGTTTTCTTTTTTTTTGGTAACTTTTTTTCATCCAAAAAAAATTTTTATTGATGTTTATTGAGCTCTACATTTTTCTTTGCTCTCCTCCCTTCCCCTTTTCAACCCTCCTGCCAAGGTCTCCATGCTCCCAATTTACTCAGAAGATCTTGTCTTTTTGTACTTTCTACTTCCCATGTAGATTAGATCTATGTAAGTTTCTCTTAGTGTCCTCATTGTTGTCTAAGTTCTCTGGGATTGTGGTTTGTAGGCTGGCTTTCTTTGCTTTATGTTTAAAAACCACCTATGAGTGAGTACATGTGATAATTGTCTCTCTGTGTCTAGGTTACCTTACTCAAAATAATGTTTTCTAGCTCCATCCATTTTCCTGCAAAACTCAAGATGTTATTTTTTTTCTGCTGTGTAGTACTCCATTGTGTAAATGTACCACATTGTCCTCATCCATTCTTTGGTCAAAGGGCATTTAGGTTGTTTCCAGGTTCTGGCTATGACAAACAAAGCTGCTATGAACATAGTTGAGCACATGTCCTTGTGACACAATTGAGCATCCTTTGGATATATACCCAAAGAATGGTATTGCTGGGTCTTGAGGAAGGTTGTTTCCTAATTTTCTGAGAAATCACCACACTGACATCCAAAGGGGTTGTACCAGCTTGCATTCCCACCAGCAATGCAGAAGTGTTCCCTTTTCCCCACAACCTCTCCAGCATAAGTTGTCATCAGTGTTTTTAACCTTGGCCATTCTTACAGGTATAAGATGGAATCTAAAGTTGTTTTTATTTGCATTTCTCTGATGACTAAGGATGTTGAACATTTCCTTAAGTGTCTTTTAGCCATTTTAGATTCTTCTATTGAGAGTTCTCTGTTTAAGTCTATACTCCATTTTTATTGGATTATATAATCTTTTGTTGTCTAATTTTTTGAGTTCTTTGTATATTTTGGAAATCAGACCTCTGTCTGATGTGGGTTAGTGAATATCTTTTCCCATTCTGTAGGCTGTTGTTTTGTCTTGTTGAGTGTGTCCTTTGCTTTACAGAAACTTTAAATTTTCAGGAGGTCATATTTATTAATTGTTTCTCTCAGTGTCTGTGCTACTGGGGTTATCCTGTGCCAATGTGTTCAAGTGTACTTCCCACTTTCTCTTCTATAAGGTTCAGTGTGGCTGGCTTTATGTTGAGGTCTTTGATCCATTTGGACTTGAGTTTTATGTATAGTGATAGATATGGGTCTATTTTCATTCTTCTACATGTTGATATCCAGTTATGCCAGCACCACTTGTTAAATATGCTTTCTTTTTTCCATTTGATATTTTTTGCTTCTTTGTAAAAGATCAGGTGTTCGAAGATGTGTGGATTGATATCCGGGTCTTCTATTCGGTTCCATTGGTCCTCCTGTCTATTTTTATGCCAATACCAGGCTGTTTTTGGTACTGTAGCTCTGTAGTAGAATTTGAAGCCAGGGATTGTGATGCCTCCAGAAGTTCTTTTATTATATAGGATTGTTTTGGCTGTCCTAGGGATTTTGCTTTTCCATATAAAGTTGAGTACCTTCTTTCGAGGTCTTTAAAGAATTTTGCTGGGATTTTGATAGGTATGTTGAACATTTCAAAACAGAAGTTTTCAAAGTACATTGAAAGGAACAAGAGTTACTTTGGAATTAGTCTCCGATAAGCATTTTATGGCTAAGTAAGTTAACTTGAAAATATAATAGAATTTTAATTTTCAGCATATCCTAAAATTATGAAACTGGTGAGAAAGACCTCTCAAAAAAGTTTGGGGTGTTCTGCTTCCTAGATGCCTATAAATCTGCTTGGGGGAGGTGGTTAACATCATTTCCTACCATCTGGATGAAAATCTAGGCAACCCTGTAAGTCTCTGGATGAAGCTCAGGCAATGATTAAACAGACTAATATCAATGGATACTTTTGCCTTCTGTGTTGGCTGCTGCAGGCAGGTAGCCTGCCTTTATACATTGGCCGTCCCTGGCTCTTGTGTATGTCTCTCTTCATCCATCTCCTCCATGTGCTGTGCTCACTTATCCTGGTTTATGACCCTCCACAGCTAGGAGTCAAAGGGGGAAAGCGGGCTGAGAATGTGTCTAGGGAAGTCCTTCTTCAATAGGTATGTCCATTAGACAGCTGTAAAGTCTTGGCGAATGTCTTAGCAGGTGTTGAGAGCTACTATGGTTGTTTTGTCTTCTGTTTGGTTGTTTGGTTGGTTTTTTGTCAGGTACATATATTAGAACCTCAGGTGGTCCCTGGACTACTTCTGATCCCCCTCAGCAATATCCACCGATGCCCACGACTGCTGGGGCCTTCTCCATGTCACAAGCTCCAAAGTAAAGAACCCTAAAGGAAGCAAAAAATAAATAAATAAATAAATAAATAAATAAATATAAAAATCTCAGATGGTGTAACTGAGAGGACATAATGAAGGAGTATCTACTGAGGAGTAGGTAGGATCTAGTGAGACCAAGAAGAGAAGTGAAGTGAACTGAAATGACAGAAAAGAGAATTATTGTCACCTCTGAGCCTAAAGGGCCAGGCAAAGGAAGTTTATAGGACATGTTTCTAAACAGAAATGAACCACCCTCCCCAAACCCTGCACACACACACACACACACACACACACACACACACACACACATAGTTCACCATTCTGTCAAGTCACAAGCTAGTAGGTTGCAGGCAACAGAGCCTTTCTCCTCACATCTGCTGGGCTCCCTTACAGCCTCTTATTGACCAAATCCTGTCATGGGGAAAAGAAAGCACTGTCTAGAAGGCGTATGGATCAGCCTCCTGGGAAAGACCAGAGAAAGAATGGGTGGAAAGGAGCTGCAGAGAGTTGACAGGATTCTCTTGACCCTGGCACATATTCCCTTTAAAAAATTTTAAAAATTTATTTGTTTTTATGTGTGTGAGTGTTTCACCTGTGTTTGTCTGTGGACCACACATGTGCAGTACCTGAGGCGGCCAGAAGAGGCTGTCAAACCCGCTGGTCTAGAGTTGGAAGTGGTTACACCAGTGCTCCTCAACCTTCGTCGTAATGCTGTGAATAGAGTCCCTCATGTTGCAGTGACCCACAGCCATAAAAATTATTTCCTTGCTACTTAATAACTGTAATTTTCGCTACTCTGATGAATTGTAATGTAAATATCTGATATGCAACCCCCAAAGAGGTCTCAACACTCAGGTTTAGAATCACTGGTGTATACCAACCATGTGGGTACTGGCAACAAAAATTTCCATCCTCTGGAAAATCAGCCAGTGATGTTAACCACTGAGCCATTCCACCACCTCACCACCACCACTACCACCATCATTACCATCACCACCATCACCACCACCACCCACCATTACCACCACACACACACATACACACAAACACACACACACACACACACACACACACACACACTTCACATACACTTAAGAAGCTCCCCCAGCTTCATGAAGTGGCCCTACCTGCCTCCTTAACTGCTTCATCTGATTTTTCTCTTTCTGAGTGTTCAAAAATCTCCTCATTGCTACAACCGGACCCTCATTCCCTCTACCTAGAATGTTCTTTCACCACTTGTTTTAGTTAAAGTTTCTATTGCTGTGAAGAGACACCATAACCATGGCAACTCTTATAAAGGAAAACATTTAATTGAGGTGACAGCTTACAGTTTCAGGGATGCATTATCAATCATGGTGGGACAAGGCAGCATGCAGGCAGACATGGTGCTGGAGAGGTAACTCAGAGTCCTACATCTTACAGACAAGAAGTGTTAGGTCTAAGTGTTACACTGAGTGAAAATTGAGCAAAAGAGACCTCAAAGCCTGCCCCCACAGTGATGTACTTCCTCCAACCAGGCCACACCTCCTAGTAGTGCCGCTCCCTTTGGGAACCATTTTCTTTCAAACCACCACACCACTCTTCACCTAGTAAGCAGGTAAAATATTCTCATGTCTTATAACTCATTCTGTGTATTGTTCCTTGGGGAAACCAGCTATTTAAAAAACAGTTGTACTTCTGCATAGTTAAAAACACAGAATACTTTTCATTCTAATAATTTCAGTTTTATTCTCTGGGCACATGTTCCTTGAGGGCAGGGGCTTTGCCTACTTCACCTACTCAGGCTTTTTGGATCTTCTACACAGCAGCAGCATGGGAAGAACTTAGGAGCCACCAACTACCCCTGTTTGGGCCTCAGTTTCCTCCCCCAGAAAACAAGCCACTAAATGATGGGGGGGGTATGAAAGGCCCCTTTGAGCGCTCACATTCCTGAAATGCAAATGCTAATCCCTCAGGTGAGAGACCCTCTTGACTTCTCTGTCAAGAAACTTATTCCAAGTTTATACATTAACCAGAGAATACAGTAGGGAGAGAGGGTTACAAAATCTCAGATTACTACAAGAGGGGGGAAAAAATGGTATTACAGGGACGTATACAGTTTCTCGAGGAAATGAGCAATCTCTTTTTTGATGGACTATGTGAAAGCTAAACTGGAAGGAATAATTCGATTAAATGGTGATGTAAACTGGAAAGGAAGCATTACTTCCTGAACTGCACCGAATGCCTTACAGGTGCCATGGGACCCACCACCTCAGTAATTAGAACGTTGTAACTGTCTCCACTGAACTATGTGCAAGTGATTAAAAATGGGAACAACACTGGGACTCCAGACACCAGATCATTCTGGTGAATTGAGCTTTGTTCTCCGTTATTTAGGGTAAAATGGAAAAACAGAACTCATGGCAAGGATATACAGTAATGGCTTCTTTTTTTGCCTCACACGACCCAGGACTGGAGAGCCTTTGGGGTCACAAAGGATGTGTGTGTGTGTGTGTGTGTGTGTGTGTGTGTGTGTGTCCCTCACCAATAGTTCTGCTTCCTTGAGCCCTGCAGTCTAGACAAGGAACGAAAACATCAGACTTCCAATAGCTAGTTCCCTGAAAGAAAAACCCCTGTGAAGGCAATCAGAAGTGTGCATTGCATTGATGGCAGATGTCAAAGAATGAGATCTTACTTGGCATTATCCAGGTGAAGTATGTGTCACAGATTGCCTGTACTGTGGGAAAGGCACACATAAGGCATAGGGGTAGGACGGGATTTGGAATAAAAACAAACAAGCAAACAAATACCAGGATGGCTGGAGTTTTATTAAAATGGGAAGGAGATTTCTAAGATGAGGCTAAGGAGTGGGGCTAGATGCTTGTTTTTGTAGATGTATCCCTATACAATTTCTATACTATTTATTCCTATAGAAATCTCGGCCCAAACTCCTATCGTTGAACAGGGTCCTTGCCCATGATCCTCTACTGCTGACTTACACTGGCTGGGATAGCCAATGATACTGGGCATCTTACTTTTGCCACTCTGCCCACATCACATATACAGCTTCATTGTTTCATGCCTCGGTTTCCCTCCACCAAGAAAATGATTGATTTGGACAAAATCAGCCCTGAGATATCATCCAACACAAAACCCTTAGATTCTAAGTTTTGATTTCTTGCCAACTTCCTTGGGTGACATTCGCATTGGGACTGTCACTAACAAAGAGAAGGGCTGAGCATCTGCTCTGCCTCATTCCTGCCCCGCTGCTGTCCCTGGAAACTCTCAGGGGGAGAGCTGAGGGAGGAAGGAGAGCCAAGGCCGCACAAAGGGTTGCTGTGAACAAGGGAAACAGCTGGCCAGGATAACCTGACAGTGCTCCTGGGCCCTGCCAGCCTCCGGCAGGGAAGAGAAGCTTTCTGAGCCCAAGAACTGGAAGCAGCAATGTGATCCCCGAGGGGTGGGTCCTCTCGGAGGATACCTGGAACAAAGGGGCCTTTAGAATTTTCCTCTGGAGCCTGCTCTGTTCTGTAATCAGTTGCGCTCTTGGTCAACCAGTTCTTAGAGTAGTCAAACCTCTAGCGATTTTGGCTGGGTCGGCACAGGAGAAGTCAGGTGGAAAGTTAAGGTAATTACCCAGGTGAATCGGGGCTTGCAAAAGCAGGAAAATGACTGACTGTGGGGCCTGTCTACAGGGCATGGCTTTTTATAAGCACCAATCGGCCTGGATCTCTCCTTGGCTCTCCATGTCACCAGGCTGTGTGGCCCTGTTATACCATGGCACTCTGAGCTTCGGGCAGCATCTGAAGCAGATGAATATCAGCCAGCCAGCAAGGTTTTATGGAGTCACTATGAGCGAGGCAGCAATTTCCTTTGCTGAGAAGCTGGGACTTTTAACCTGGTTAGGCAAATCAGACCAAATACTCGAAGTCTAGTGAACTGTAAAAGTCCCTGTGCCCTGGATGTAGACAACCCTAATATTGCGGGGCTTACAGGGGAGCACTGACTGCATGGAGTAGGTAGAGAAGACATCTTGCAGGACCAGAGGCTCAAAAGAAAAAAGAGAGGCTAATTCCAATTATGATTCAGAGAGACCAAAGCTAGCTGCTTTTTAACTTCTGGGGATTCTTCTGTTTTCCCCTCTCCCTGAAGAAGCACTGAGATTACAGATGCAGGCAGAATATGGCTCCAGGTTTTACACGGGTTTGGGGGATTTGAAGGCAGGATATGACATCAGGAGTTGAGGGAGATATGTTGTCTGTCTCCCCAGCTCTAAACCTCGAACCCTTTCTGAGCTGAGATTCATTGTTTTCCTCTAACTTGGCAGCTAGCCTGGGGTAGAAAGCTGGGAAGAGCAGAGACCCCGTGTCAAAGCTGAAAGTGGGGATGGATGCATGAGGCAGACCACATGGGTGCTCAGACTCAGAAGCATGAATTTTCACACACACACACACACACACACACACACACACACACACACACATGCATGTATGTCATATACACCAGAAAAAAAGAAAGACAAGAGGGAAAGAGGGAGAGGGAGGGAAGAAGGGAGAGAAGGTGAGAGGGAGGGAGGAAAGAAGAAAGAAAAGAAGGAAGTAAAGTGTTGAAAGTTTAAAAACTCAAGATTGTATCCAATATGGATTCTCAGTGACAGTGGGCATTGGAGTCTCAGTGACAGTGGGGCTTTGGCTACAGTGCTTTGGGTTGACCATATCTCTGAGAAAAAATATATTGAAGTCACAACCCTGATTCATTTAGAAACAGTTGTTGTAGAGATTATCCAGTTATTAGAGTGAGCTCCTATCCAATATGACTGGTGTCTATTGGGCCACGTTGAGGATGGAGACATGCAGGGAGCACGCACTTGGCGGTGTCAGTGAGACACATGAGAGTGCTAAGTTCACAGGTCAACAGCACAGAGGACTTCCAGGAGGAGTCACAGAAAAGTGTAAGGGAAGGAATGTCCCCTACGGGACTCAGAAGGAACATCGTTTTGCTGATGCCTTGATTGTGGACTTGCAGTCTCCAGAAATGGGAGACAGGGAGGGCCTGCTGTTCGCAGGCCCCCAGCTTGTGATGCTTACAACAGCAGCCCCAGGAAACCAGCTCTGGCAGGCATTCCCTCCATAGCAACGATGATGCACCATCATTGTTCTGACGAAGACAATACCAGATGACAAAGGAGAAGATAACCCCACACTCCCAGAAGGAGCTTCGCGGGACACAGAAATTGTATATTTACATGAGAGGAGAACCCAAAGTCACAAAGGAGGAAGCATTGAGAGAAAGACCAGGTAGGCAGCGTGCTTAATGGGTAGAAGTACTAGCTAGCTCTACTGTTAGGCCAGAATTTGTGGGGTTTCATTTTGTCCCTTACTGGTTGTGCAAACTGGGATGAGTTAGCTCCTCCTTGGGCCTCCATCTCTTCCGCAATAAACTAGAGGCAATAATTTGCCTCATAGAGGTAAGGAAAATTATGAGCTGCCAAGCCTTGTCTCAAAAGAAAAGCTGCCTTCCCTGTCTGCCGTGTGAAACATAGAACTGTTGTTGGTATCGTGTCCCGTGTCTGGCCCCTATTCCCTGGCCCTAAGCTTTAATGCAGGGGCCTCTAAAGCTTGCAGACTTCTTCCCGCAATGATCGTCTCTGTCAGCGTGCAGGGCAGGTTCCAACCGCAATTCCGTTCTCCTTCCCACTCCTGCTCCTCCGGCCACCCTCAGCTTCGCGGGGTCTTCCACTCCAGTGCCTTCTCACACAGAACTGCCTGCACCGCCACCGTGAGACACCTAAAATCAATGCGCCCTATTCAATATTCTCTGCCTCCTACACCCAATCACCCTCACTGAGAGGCAAAGGGAGGGTGAAAGGAAGGAGAGGCATTGTTTCGAGGACTCACTGTGAACCGCGTCCTTCAAAGGCTCCTCGCCATTTGCTTTCCTTTCATCCCAGCCTAGAATGAACAACAGCACCTGACACACGGTAGGTGCTCAATAAAAGCTGTCCCATGACACGAACGCCTGCAGTTCTCTGCCTGGGCCGGAATGGGAGAGGAGCCAACCAAAGGAAGCCCATTGTGCATTTCAATTAACCAAGAGAAAACGTTGCTCTCCTTTGGAAAGAGGTTGGAGAGCCCAGGATTTCCTCCTGGAGCCTCCCAAGCCCACTTTGATTCATCTCCACCCCCAGGACTACCTGCTCTTGCACGGTTTTCCCACCTTGTTACACACAGCCTCGCCACAGGACAGCCCATTAGGCCGTCGGGCCTTATTAGTGCCGGCTACAGCACGGTGGAGTGTAACTGGATCCCGAGCCCTGTGCTAAACGCTCCATCTGGACCTGTTCTCAGATGCTGATGAGGCTGTGCCCTCCTCTCCTCAAAGGGCTTCCAAAGAAGGGATCGGGTTTCTCAAGCCTGGTCAGAGGGAAGACAGAAGCCTGCCAGAGGCCACCCACTCTTGCAGACATAACCAAGTTGATATCGGCAGGGACCTACTTGTTCCGTCCCATTCCTGTTACGGCCTTCTGGGAGTACATTTATTAACTCTCTGTTTTACGATAAATTCACTCAACGCATTTTTATTAAACTGCTTATATGAGCCAGTCATTGATCCGCCGGGGTACAGCAAAGCTTCTGCTGAGTGGAGCCTGGGACCAGCTGGGGTAGGGGTGGGGATGGGGTCAGAGAAGAAATGTAATCTTGCCGAAGTAGATTACAGAATGTGTATTCATTGGCTAAGGCTGCCGGAAGAAAGTGCCATAAACCAGACACAGCCTGGCATAGACAATGGAAGGAATTGTCTCGGTCAGGCGTGGTGGTGCACACCTGGATTCCCAGCACTTGGCAAGCTGAGGCAGGGGCATTACAAGCTCTAGATCAACCTGGGCTGTATAGAGAGATTCTGTTGCAGAGGAAGAATGGGTGTGTGATTGCAGTTATATACCACCACGCCCAGCACAAACTTTTTTCTTTACCTCTAAAAAGACAATCTCCAAATAAAACCCATGTTCAGAGATAGAGAGGTTAGATAATGGCCCAGCCTACAATAAGCTAGAAGGTAGTAAATAGTATGTACAAAATACAACTGTAAGGGAACTGGTAATGTCAGGGCATGTGGCAAGCCTGTTAAGTTGGCACCAGGAAAGAATGTTCTTGACCAGAGGAAAAAGCCATGGCCAAAGCCCCGAGGCCAGGAAATTTTTCAAAAAGCAGGGGGACTAATCTGTTTCAAGCATAAGATGCAATGGAGGCGGGGGATAGTACTAGCAAATGAGATCAAATAATAGATGGGTGAGGAGGCGGAGCCTGTGCTTAGGGCACTGTATGACCAGAAGCAGCTGGACTGCTGCGGTGGGAGGGCCGCCATCTGGTTTGGCAGCATGCTAGAGATTGTCTTCCATCAAACTTCACATATGGATAAGAAATAGGTCTTACATGACTTCCATGTGATTTCTGATACAACACAGTACCAGTGGCCTGAGAATTTGGAGGATAGAACCAGGGCACCCAGACAGGGCTTCTTGCTCCCCGGACTTCGGGAGGGCGGCTATCTCTGACCTTTCCAGACATTCAAACGCTGTCTTCGGTGAGCCGAAGTGCTTTAACATTTCCCATCATGGGCTCCGGCTGCCTCTCATTTCCCATTTTAGAGGTGAGGAAACCAAGCCTCACAGGTAGTTTGGGCAGAAGATCACAGAATTTAGCCAAGGCAGGAAGCTAGGGCTGAAGCCCATGTTCAAATAACATCAAAGTGTGTTTTCCCCTCCAGACATTTTTCTGCAATCCATAACTCAATTTGGACAGCAAGATTTCATATCTGAACATTGTCATTCAAAATGAATGTAAAAATTCCTTTTATTTCCAGCCACCACCACACTAATTAAAAGTTTGGTCCTATTCTAAAGCCCCAGACTTAAATAGTAAATTGGACCCTACTCTCCGGTGGAGAGTGTTGTGTTTCTCTGGGGCCTTGCTGATGGCTCCTTAGTCCCTACAGAACCCCGCTGTGTTGTCTCTGGATTTCACAACTCCAGTAGACATGAGCTTCAGAGTCAAATGGGCCCAGCTCTGTAACATTGAACACATTTCTTACTTCCCTTGACTCTCACTTCCTCCTGAATACAATAAACATCAAAATCTTGACTTCATATGGTTTTCATGACAATTAAAAAAACTAATGGATGGTTAACAGTGAGAGCTTATTAATTAGTGCCTTCTCCTAGGCTCCGACGAGCCTCAAAACTTTCTGCCTTCTAGAATAATTTCTCCCGTTGTCTTTGAAGAAGCATCCTACATCTTGGTCAGTTCCATAGCCGCTCAGTGGTAACTCATCGGTAATGCTCTAAAAATGCTTGAGGGATAGGGTTAAGTCATACGATTCTGAAAAAAGGAAGAAGAGATGAGGGACTAGTGGAGGATGGAGAAGGAGGAGGAGATTGAAAGAGGGCACAAGGAAAAGAGAACACGAAGTAAAGACTTTGCAAAGACATGGTACAGAAGGAAATCACGTCAAGATGTATCCCCACATAGCCGGGAGCAGTGGAGATTCCGAGGACAGGTCCCCCATCTTCAGGGTTGCTGGGAGCCGCTGCAGTGAGAAAAATCTTCCTTTGCTTTCCACATGCATCCAGCCTGCATTTTTAACAGCTAGCAAAGTGCTAAAAGAAAGGGAATTGAGGCAACACATTCCTCCATGTGTTAAAGTCAAGAGTGATTCTGTAAAAACCAGGAAACTCCCCATTGTGAGATCCCAGGCAGGGCAAGTGGTAGCATGTGACAGGCTGGGGGTAGATGGCTCTTACTTCCAGGGAAGGCAAACCTGGTTCCCAGAGGAGCTGGCCAGTTTCCTTCTCCCCTTGGTCAGCTGACAGAAGTGAAGGAGTGGCACCATCTCACAGATTGTAAGTCAATTAGGACATGCTGACTTCCCTAACAGGATTATCTGTGCCCTTCCCCAGAGCCTGTTCCATTAATGAAGCAATCAATGACCTTTCGTTTAGAGCTGCCTCCCTCATTCACACATCCAACTCCTCTCTAACAGAAATCAATAGTCTAAATAACCAAGGGTGGAGTTAGTAATCCTCACCTTTAAAGTCATCTTTATGGTCATTTCGCTCCTTTTCCAAAAGTTATACTACTAATGTAAACAAAGTTGGTGTATAGGTATGATCCCAGTGTCGTATACCTGCTCCCAGGCACTAAGGGGCATTGTAGGCAACCCACAAGAGGAGAAGGAACAGGGATTGCTCCACTCAGAGTAGACAAAGTGCTCCCCAACCTTATAGTCACAGGAACTTTGAGGTAAGGCCCTACATAAAAGAGGATCTCATGTTCAGTCTTAGCTACGTAGCCAGCTTGAGGCCAGCCTTGACAACGTAGTGGGACTGTCTAGGGCAAAAGACAAGGGTTGGAGTTGTAGTTTAATATCAGATGTGCTACTATTGATGTGGTTCAATAGTAAAGTGTTTGTCCAATGTGCACAAGGACCTGGGTTCAAGGTCTAGTGCAGCAAGAAAAATAGAAAGAAAACCTAGAAAGATAGGAAAACTTTAATCAGACAGAGCAGAAATGTTTACACATCCGTGAAAGTACTAGTAAGGATGCTGTTACTTCCCCTCCAGCTCCTATACTTGGAATTATCTCCCTAAAAGATAAATAGAGTTGATCCACACCCTGCTGACAATTTCTACGTAGCCTATCATTGCTGTCAGGGCAAAGTTTTAACATGGGGGTGAAGATATTGCAGCCTGGGGTCCCTGCCCAGTTCACCAGCTCACTGCACCGCACCTATTTCTCCTAGCGTGCTCTCCATTGCGCCATGAAATCACACACACACACACACACACACACACACACACACACCTATACAGAAACACAGATGAGCACACATGTGTATATAAGCTTGTTTGCATACATGCACACACATGTACATGTGTACTCATGTCCCTCATACCTGTTGACAGCTATTCCGGCCCAAGATTAGCTGTCACTCCCTTCAGAAAGCCAAGTGTGGAACTCATGGCGTTTCTATACATTTCTGTGTTTCTTGTCGTTTAACCCATTCTAATAAACCGGTGCCTTCTGATTTGCTCTCCCCTCTAGGACATGCCGTAAGGGTTGCATGGATAATAGTCCACTGTTGGAACCTATGTCCTAGGACAGGGCCTGGCTCAATACACACTTTCTAATTTAAACTTAATTGAAGAGACTGACTCTAATATGACCTGGAGAATCCTAAGTAAGCACAGCGTATAGTAGGTGTCCAGTAAATATTTGTCATATTAAATTATCTGTCAAATTAAATTTAATTATGGCAAATAATCACAGGAAGGAAAAAAACTGTATTGCAAGCAGCTAATCACTTGTTAAATATCATCAACAGCAATGCCACCCATGTGTGTTGCTATCTGCCAAAGGGGAAAGGCCTTGCTGGAATATGAGGAAGAATGCCTGAGGAAAGAACTGGTCCCACTCTGAGGAAAGTGAGTGGACCAGACAATGACCGCAGCTGCCACTGGAGAAAGGTGCCATGGACATGGGCGTTCACCAAGTCTCAGCATCTCTCCCGGTCTCAGATCCTACCCCCTCGCCTGGCACATTTTCCTACAGACAGACCATGTGCTGACCCAAGCAGTTCTGTCCCTTTCCCAGCTCTTTCTCATTGAGAAATGAACAAACTGGCCCAGCTCACACACCAGGCTAGAGGGAATCTGTCCCCAAACCCTGCTATAGTCTGACTTTAAGAACAAATATCATGTTTCTAAATTTATAGAACTGACAAGCAGGCCGTTGGACTCAGCAAAGTGCAAAGCCTTGTATGGCCTGACTTGAGTGATCACGGCTTCCCCAGAAAACATCGCCGTCTCGTTCCTTGTAGACACAACAGGAAGCGAGCCTGAGACCTACTTCACTCACTGAGGGCTCTGCTGGGCCCCAGAAGCCGCCTGTCCTGAGCACATCAGACAACGCGGCCTGGACTCAGGCAGGGTTAGATAGGCAGGAAACTGAGGACCCAGACCCGTACTAGAGAGTGTCTTGTAGTATGAACTCAACATCTAGGTTGGGTACTAGAGATGCTCAAGTCAGGGAGAAAGGAACAAGTGAAGCTTAAGCTAGAACCTGTGACAGGGTGTCACTGCAACCAAATGGAATAAAAACCTGGGGCAATAGTATCATACTGGTCCTGGCTTCTAGCTCCTGAGCATTGAGTGTTTCCAGTCAACATCCTGGTATCATTACAAACATTACCTAATGTAACCTTCCAACGACACTATGATCCATGTATCCAGCACCCCTATTTTATATCAGGACACCCCTGTGAAGGTAATAGTGGGTAACTCCCACCTCAAATGTCCCCCCAAATCCTAGAAGGAACTTGAAATGGTGGGACTTAGGGGGAGCTGAAACATGAAGATGTGCCCTTGAGGGGCTTATGGGATCCTGGCTCCTATTCTTCCTCTGTCTTTATTCCCAGCTGCCATAGGTGAATAACTCACCCCAACACACACACACAAACACACGCACACATGCACACACGTGCACACGCACATGCATACACTTCTACCATGATGTTTTTTCTTCACCCTAAAATAGCAGGGCCATCTATCCACATAGACTAAAATATCTAAGACTGTAACCCCAAATAAACCTTCCTTCTTTTTAAGTTGATTGTATCAGGTATTTTGGTAGCCACAGAAAACGGACAGAGCGTGATTTATAAGCAACTGTTGGTATTTGGCTATTGTTTGCTTGAAAGAAAGAAAAGAAGGAGGAGGAGGAGAGAGAAAGACAGAGGCAGAGAGAGAACCTAGAGTTCTGTGAGGGTTGGTCCATAAGTCCAGATAGGAATAAACATTATGCAGACGTGAACAGAGAAGGCAGAAGGAAGGAAGGACTTGAGGGGATGGTGGCCACAGCAAGGACAAAGCCCACCAGCATTACTGTCAGGCCCCTGCAAATAACTGTAGATTTGTGGCCTGGAGGCCTGGACTCCAGACAAGCCAGGTGTTGTTTACCAGCAAGTCACAGAAGTCTGAGGCTAAGCTGCCCCCTCCCCAACACCCAGAGGCCCAAACAGCCCCGGCCGGCCTCTCTCTGTGAACAGAAATCAGATCACATGTTGCCTGAAGTCAGATATGTGACCAGATTCGGTGCACTGTGCAAGATTTCCCCGACGATGGAAATAGCTTTCTCCTGCTGCATTTAACATCTGGTGTCACAGATTTTTGCTGAGAGCCATAAAAGCACTAACTTGCAGAGAAAACCTCATTGTGGAAACATACATTTCTGGGGGAGGGGGTGGCAGCCAGAGCCCGGCTGTGTTCCCAGCCTGCCTCAATGGCGACTTAGCGGCAGTCCTTTGTCTCCTGGGAGGATGATGGATTTCACACGGCCTTGAGAGGAATCTGGGGCTGTAGAGAAACAGTCCTAGGCTAGCAACTCTGTCACTGACTAGCTGAGAGACCTTGGACTGGTTTCTTAACCTCTCGGAACTTTCATTTCCTTATCAAAAAAAAAAAAAAAAGCAAAGATAAAAATAGCCACCTACTGGGGTTACTGTGTGGCTCCAATGAATAACATATGTGGTGGTGCCTGGCACAAAAGTAGATGCTAGCTGCTTCTTCCTTTCTTCTCCTTTTCCTTTTTTTTTTTTTTTTTTTTTTTTTCCTGATTTTTCCTTTCAGACCCAAGTCTGCCTGAACACAGTGGCATTTGTCAAAGCCTTGTGCGTGCGGAGTTCCTGCAGAGCTTGGCCCAAGTAGTGGCTAGCTGGGTCCCTGGTGCTATGCTGCCGGGAGCTCTTCCAGGATTGACAGTGGCTATTGATAGCCTCCTAGGAGCACTGCCCCAGGCAGCTGCTGAGTGTGGAGGGAACTGCAGGGCATCTGCAAGCCCCAGGAAGTAAGGAAGTTGGGCCCCCACCACAAGTCCACAAGCCTATGCTTCTTTTAGTAACCCCTGTTCTGTCCAGGAAGATGCACAGCCTAGGGATTCAAAGATTCCATGGCAAGGTGAGACCAGGCACAGGTTAACCTGGGATTAGGTGGTACCGGAGGGGGCACGGTGTAACTTAAGCTAAGGGTGAGGGCAGACAGCCTGACTAGCCACATCTGGAACATCTATCTTGTACTTGATGCTCTTGGCTGCCTATGAGAATTGTCCCATCACTAGCGAGAACTGTTCGACATGATCTGATTGACCACAGTCTGGTCTTCTCCTCAGCAAGGTCTTGACCTTTAAACCTGCCTACCGCCGCTGTTGGCTCAGACAGGCTCAGTCTTCCTCTGTACAGTCTCTGGTGTACTCTGCGTCCTTGTCCTCTGCTCTATCCTCTGCGTCTCTGTCACTGTCTCTCCATCTCCCCATGCATCTGTGTGCTTACTCTCTCCATATCTTCATGTCTGTCTTCTCCCTCCCAGCTGTTCTCTACCTGCCCGGGGTCCCCCAACTGCCCGGGGTCCCCCACATCCCAGCCACTCTTGACATAGTTTAACTCTCAGGCCACGGCAAGCAGAATGTGACAAAGTCAAAGCTAATGAGCTTCTTCAGAGAAAGTAGGGAGCCTCCGTTTCGTGTCTCGTTCCTTGGAGCTTAACTTCCGCCACTTCCAGCACGTCTCCACATGGTGAGGGTTGTTACGTTTCGATTTGCTTGGGTTGTGTAGCACACCGCAGCAACTAAAATGCACCCTCAGCGAACACCGCAACAGGGCTGACAGGACAGGTGCCATTGTGTGAGGACTCGCTTTTGCTTTTAAAATTATTTATTTTTATTTTATGGGTATTGATGTTTTGCCTGCACGTATGTCTGTATAAACGTGTCAGAGCTTAGAAGTTACAGACGTTGTGAGCAGCCACACAGGTGCTGAGAATTGAACCCTAGTCCTCAGGAAGAGCAGTCAGGGCTCTTAACCACTGACCCATCTCTCCCGACCCCAAGGACTTGTTTCTTCAAAGTTACTTTTTAAAATGTGTTCTCTGAGGTTAGCATATGCTTCAGTCAGCTTTGTGCTATGAACCACAACAGCATTTATGGAAAGCAACCACCCACGGAAAGTACCATCCATCAAAAGTCACGGCCTTGGCAGGTCAAAGACCCTCTAGGACTTCCTAGGCCTGCCTATGGTTGAGTCCAGGATTTAGGCTTGAGATTTAACTGGCTTTCCAACATGCAGTGGGTGTGGCCAAGTGGAGGCACTCACCTGTGTCTGCCTCCCTCAGCCCTCCCTCACCAATACTCTATAGAAGGAACCAGATAACCAGGAAATGGATGACTTTAAGAGGGGCAATGATGGATAGTGTAATGGATTTCACCAACCACCCTGAAATTCACCCATTCAACACATATTTACAAAGCGTTTTCCAGACATCATACACCATGCTAGCCTCGACATTTGGAAACAATCGGCTTGAAGCCCCAACTTTTCCCTACATGCCTCCTACCAAATGAAGAGAAGGTGTGTTTGCTATTGCGCACCTGAGCCTTCCATTCTTTATGAGCCTCCATGTGGTTGCTGGGAATTGAACTCAGGACCTTTGGAAGAGCAGGGAATGCTCTTAACCTCTGAGCCATCTCTCCAGCCCCCGCCTTCCATTCTTTGTACCTATGAGAAATGTTTAAAGGGAGAGCCAGTGGACACTTGTCTGTTTCCTTGTTATAAAAAGTAATAGATTTATTATAATAAAATGTTTTATGCAGACCAAATAAAAAGAACAAAGTGTAAATCTGTCACAGTCCGGCCTCCCAAAAGAACATGCTATTTTCAAAGGAATATTATTTTTAATATCAATAGGAACCAGCAATCCTAGTGTTTCAAGAAGACTATGTCCCAGAGAGCAAAAACCTGAATTTAATATGTTTATTGAAGTCCTACCTCACACAGGGCTGTGGCAGTGGTCCAGTACAACCTTATCCTCCCAGGGCTGGAAAACTGAGGCCTCTGTCACTTTACCTAAACATTTAAAGTCTCTAATTTTGCAATGGGCTCTGTATCTAGTTTTCATTTTAAAGTTTATTCCTAACTCTGCTATTCCTACTGTTATAGTAGCTTCCTCGTGCAAGCTCCCCCTTTCTCCTTGACTCCACCTCAAAGGTTCACTTCAGAAACTGTGGCCACTCCAGACCTATAGCCCCTTTCAATGTCAGAAAGATCAGCAATGGCACCTGAGGGTGTGGAGAGAAGTCGGGTCAGGAAGGCAGCCCTGGCGTGTGTATAACACCTCTGCCACGAGCACCTTCTTTCATCCCGGGATTGACTTTTGGCAAATGTTCTGAACTGGGTAGGACTGGAAGACCGTATTTTATCCCTATAGCTCAATACTGCAGTCCCCCCAGATGCTACAGAAGAGGGCAATGGAGGTCAAATAGGTTCCAGAACATTTCATCAACACAAGATTCATCAACATTCCCAAAGCCATGGTTAACTCTGCTTAAGCCATTAACTTCCAAGCTCTGTCCACAGATGTTAGAAACACTCAGGAACATCTTAGAATATTCATTTTGAGAAATAAATGCCCATTCCTTTTAGTATATGTTATTCATACTTACAACATTATATAAAAAGAAACTAGGTTTGGTGTGATTGATAGCATCCTTCTCTACTCTTACTGCTGTAGAAGTCATTATTATTAAATTCAAGGCCATCATTGGCTCTACCAACCAGTTCATTAGCCTTACCTCCCACCCATCCCTCACTTCAGTTTCCCATAATTACCTGATATACCTCTAAACACATATGCTTTCCATTGCTTCTTTGCTGGAATGTTCCTCCAACCCATCCATGTAAACAGCTCCTATCTAACCTGCAGGGCTCAGCTTTCCTCCTCTATGGAGCCACTAGGAGTAGCTGCCATGATTCTTTTCTTCATAGCATTGTATAGGTGCTTGCCCTGCTGGAGGAGATTATTTTTGCTTCCGTGTCTGCCTTCTCTGATGGGCTAGGAGTTACCAGAGGATGGGTGTGATTCAGATTCACATCCACAGACTCAGCACAGTGTGTGAGTCACAGATGTTTCCAGATGAAAGGTGAAAATGAACAAGAACCCCAAAGACCAGGTGATCCCGGGCTATAAGGGACCAAAGAGGAGACTACGTGAGAAGAGGAGATTCAGGCAGAGAGGCAGCAGCCGTCGGAGGCTACAGTTGTGTGGGACATCCTGGTGCCGGCAATGTCTCTTAAGAGCATTGGCGATAAATGAGACATGCAGGGAAGCTGGGGCCAGGAAGAGGAAGAGCAGGTTCTGATGAAACTGGACCTCAGGCAGCACCAGGGCAGGATGGAGTAAGCCACAGAGAATCTAGGGAAATCAGGATGTAGATCCGACTCACTGGGTGATAGTCATTAGTTGATTGAACTAATGGCCTAGAGTTCTTTAAAGTCCTCTTAAGTGGGGAGAGGACTGGATCCAGAGTGGAGCGGGGCTGAGCCCACAGGTGCAGACTAAGTGGCTACACCTGGGGGATTAGACAATGATGGCCCAGGAAAGCGAGCTGATGGTGACAGCTTCCAGATGCTCCTCGCCACCAGGCCCTGCTAAGGTTTGCCTCTGGCTTAGTCTATGACCTCGGGCTCCCACATTGTGGATTTATACGTTCAGTTCGAAGTCTGGAAAGTTGACTTCCACTCATTTCCAGAAGTGTTTGTGCCTAAGAGTGAAATTCCAGGATCAGACTCACAGAGTTATAACCCAAGGAACTGTTTTTCACAAGTCGCTCAAGCCAGTGGTGGGAGCCTTCCTCACACTCTAATGAAATAAAGGTCATCCATACAATAATTTTGTATGAAATAAAGATTAACAATAAATGTGAGTGAATTCTTGCAACAAAAATGGTTCCTTTTTCATGACTGAAGACACAGTCTCCCAAAACTCTAATCTGTTGTAATAGGAGCGGCGGGCTACATTCCTGGCACCTGGCCACCCGCAGGGCTACCTTTATCCGAAATAATTACACGGAAACTGTATTCTTTTAAACATTGCCTGGCCCATTAGTTTTAGCCTCTTATTGGCTAGCTCTTACATATTGATCTAACCCATTTCTAATATTCTGTGTAGCACCATGAGTTGGCTTACCAGGAAAGATCTTAACCTGCGTCTGTCTGGAGTGGGAGAATCATGGTGACTGTCCAACTCAGCTTCTTTCTCCCAGCATTTTGTTCTGTCTACTCCGCCTACCTAATTTTCTGTCCTATCAGAGGCCAAGCAGTTTCTTTATTACTTAACCAATGAAACAACAGATAGAAAGATGACCCTCCTCTATCACTAAACCAATATTAACAGCTAAGTAAAAAACACTATAGCTAAGAGGATTTGAAATATGGTTTGTGCCATTTGACAGCTTTTTAGACAGAAAGGGATTCTAAATATCCCAAAGTCCTTAGTCCATATCTGCATCACAAACATGTAAGAAAAAAGTCATTCCCATGAGTTCAGGATGGTACTGCTGGCAATGCTAATAATTATTAGGAAACTAATAAAATCAAGATGCAAAACCCATCTAGAATTCCACATTTTTCCCCCATTGGAAGTTTAAGGTGCAAGAGAAATTATTGCATGTTTTCACCTTGCCATCTTGGCCTCCAGGTAGCAGTACAAGAAAGAGTTAGAAATAGGTAAGTGGGTAGGTGAGCTGGTGGCTGGTGGGTGGATCATCTCCATGCTTCTAGTTTTCCACGACTTTAGAATCTGTTCGGCTCTCTCTTCTCTTACTCAGAGCTCTTCCTGCATGGGTCACAGGGACTCTTTGAGACTGAACTCTATCTTGAAGACATATTCCAAAGCAAAGGCTTTTCTCTACGGCAGGAACCCCTCCATTTCTCTCAGTGGCAGTTTTTCCCTCCCTTTTCACCAGCAAACGTGTCTTCCAGCAGTAATCCTCAGATAAGCAAAACCACTGTTGAGTTTATACTGAAGCAAGTACTGATGGTCTGTGTCCCTTAGTTCAGCTTGGAACACTGCCCTAATCAACACTCACCTAGCTCCTCTCCCAAAGTTGTCGGCGGAAATCTTCGGCACCTAGACGTCTGAGAAAGAAACCATCTTAGGACAGGAAGAGTAAATGGGACTGATTAATGACAGAATCATGTGACCTATTTATTCCACAGCAATCCTGTATAATAGAAAATCGTCCTCAGTTTACAGAGGAAGAAATAAATTCAAAGGGGTTTCTTTATTTCTATTCTGCTGCTCTGATTAAAATAAAAGGGCAAAAGTAACTTAAAGTAGAGTTTAATTTGAATTACAGTTACAGAAGGTTACAATCCATCATGAGAGGACAGACTTGGCAGCAGGCAGGAGATGAAGGCTGTTCCATCACAATACAGTCACACTAAGGAAGCAGAGGGTAGACAGGAAGAAGGGCCAGAATATGAAGCCTCAAAACATACCCTGAGTGACTCACTGCCTCCAGCAAGACGCTACCTCCTAACGGTTCCACAACCTTCCCAAATAGCTACACAGCTGGGGACCAGAACCAAGTGTTAAAACATCTGAGCCTATAGAGACATTTCTCACTGGATCCCAGCCATCTTTTGATGAAAAATGCTTCAGTCTAACTCCAAAGGTCCCCGTGGTATTTAACAATCTTAAGACTGCCCAAAAGTCCAAAGTCTCTTCACGCACTGCGGTCTCTTAACTGTGACCCCTGCAAAATCAAAGAACAAACTTCACGCTTCCTGTATACATTGGCATAAAATAAATATTCCTGTGTGAATAAGGAAAAACAAGGGCACAGAAGGGAAAGATCAGACCAAAGTAACACCAAAACTTCATAAGGTAAACACCAAATCCTGCAGCTCTGGGTCTGGCATCTGGGACTCTTAATGGAACCACCTCTGTTCCAAAGAGTATCGTTAGCCATGGCCCTCCATCCCTGCTGCCTGCAGCAGACATCACCTGTCTCACTTTTCCACCCACCATTCCATCTATTCGGCTTTCTTCCATGGACACCCCATGGTACTGACCCACTATCTACATTACAATTTAGGTATCATCTTCACAGAATCAGACAGCCCCCAGTGACCTATTTCCTCCAATGAGGCTCTGCCTCCAAAGGGTTACTCAGCCTTCCCTAACAGCACCACCGGCTGGGAGCCAAGTGTCCAAACACACAAACCCTTAGAGATTTTGGATTCAAATCACAGCCGAAGTATTAAGTAATTTTTCCAGGTTTTGAAACTTTCCTCCTTCTCCTAATGAATTTCCATTCCCATTATAAGAATTGTTTTCTATTACTGTGGCCAGAGATTCTTCTAAGTGGGATATCTGATGTAAGAGTTAATGTTACATACCAAGATAAAATGGTGCTTATCAAGCCCAGAAAATATTAGCACCTGTAGGTGATGAGGGGAGATGGGTAATGTCTACCTATTTGAGAAAAATATTTTTAGGACTTTCTCAGATGCCCCATGAGAGGGTCCTTCTGGGTCTACATACATATGTACATTTTGCATGTATACACAGATTTCTGTAACATTTGTTTTTGTTTCATTTTTACATTCCTTAAGACCACAACAATCAAACAGTGTGGCTCTTGATAGAACACAAGTCTGGCAATACGTTTCTACCAGCAAGCCGGTACTGATTTCTGCCTGCATTTCTAAGATCAGGCGATTTTCCCAAGTAACTTATCTAAAGTTTTTTTCCTTGCCTTTCCAATCTTCATTCAAGCTCTTCAAAGATACAGCAGAGTTTACTCAGGCTTGTGGGTTACCATTGTGTTGGTCTGTTATTTTTAGATGAACATTATATCTGTCTTTTTAGGGGTAAACATATCCACTAGCTGAAGGGATGTCTGTAGCAAGGCCATGTCGAAAAGAATCAGCATTCTGGCTGACAAAGATCCCCACTTTCCTTGGCTGCCATACTTCGCTGCTTGTGGTCATATACACATTGCCTCTCAGACCTTTCTCCAACTCCCCATCTCCTTTCTCCCTCCTCCTCGGGGTCTAGGTTCTCATCATAGGGAATTATATGTTCTTCTGCTCTTCATCCCTTTCCTCGCTGTGTGACAAGACACTGGACAAAGCAACTTAAAAGAAGAAAGACTTTTTTCTTCAACTTCTTTTTTTTATTGTTTTTATTGAACTCTACATTTTTCCTGCCCTCTTCCAAGGTCCCCATGCTCCCAGTTTACTCAGGAGATCTTGTCTTTTTCTACTTCCCATATAGATTAGATCATGTACCTCTCTCTTAGGGTCCTTATTGTTGTCTAGGTTCTCTGGAATTGTGAATTGTAGGCTGGTTTTCTTTGCTTTATGTTTAAAAACCACGTATGAGTGAGTACATATAATATTTTTTCTTTCAGGTCTGGGTTACCTCACTCAATATGATGTTTTCTAATTCCATCCATTTGCCTACAAATTTCAAGATGTCATTATTTTTTTCTGCTGTGTAGTACTCCATTGTATAAATGTACCTCATTTTCCTTATCCATTCTTCAATCGAGGTCTATTTAGATTGTTTACAGATCCTGATTATGACAAACAATACTGCTATGAACATAGTTGAGCACATGTCCTTGTGGTGTGATTGAGCATCCTTTGGGTATATACCCAAAAGTGGTATTGCTGGGCCTTTAGGAAGGTTGTTTCTGAATTTTCTGAGAAATTGCCATACTGATATCTAAAGGGACTGTACCAATTTGCACTCCCACCAGCAATGCAAGAGTGTTCCCTTTGCCCCACAACCTCTCCAGCATAAGTTGTCATCAGTGTTTTTAACCTTGGTCATTCTTACAGGTATAAGATGGAATCTCAGAGTTCTTTTGATTTGCATTTTTCTGATGGCTAAGGATGTTGAACATTTCCTTAAGTGTCTTTCAGTCATTTTAGATTCCTCTGTTGAGAGTTCTCTGTTTAGGCCTGTACTCCATTTAAAAAAAATGGATTATTTGTTCTTTTGATGATTAATTTCCTGAGTTCTTTGTATATTTTGAAGATCAGTCCTCTGTCTGATGTGGGGTTGGTGAAGATCTTTTCCCATTCTGTAGGCTGTCGTTTTGTCTTATTGACCTTGTCCTTTGCTTTACAGAAGCTTTTCAGTTTCAGGGGGGTCCCATTTATTAATTGTTTCTCTCAGTGTCTACGCTACTGGGATTATATTTAGGAAGTGGTCTCCTGTGCCAATGTGTTCAAGTGTACTTCCCACTTTCTCTTCTATGAGGTTCAGTGTGGTTGGCTTATGTCAAGGTCTTTGATACATTTGAACTTGAGTTATGTGCATGGTGATAGATGTGGATCTGTTAAGAAAGGCTTTCTTAGCCCATAATTCAGATTTTGCACAGCAGAAACTTTTGGCAGAATTCTCACACATTTTGGCAGATCAAGAAATAGAGTGGGATGGTGATGGAGGAAGGTCATTGGCTAATAAAGAAACTGGCTTGGCCCATTTTATTGGTTAGAACATAGGTGGGTGGAGTAAACAGAACAGAATGCTGGGAGGAAGAGGAAGTGAGCTTAGAGACTCCATAGCTCCTGTCAGAGGCACATGCGATGAAGCTCCGACCCGGATGGACGTAGGCTAGAATCTTCCCGGTAAGCGCACCTTGGGGTGCTTACACACATTATTAGAAATGGGCTAGCCCTGGTGAGAGAATTAGCCTAGAAGAGGCTAGATAGAAATGGGCCAAGCAGTGTTTAAATGAATACATTTTGTGTGTTGTTATTTCGGGGCATAAGCTAGTCAGGCGGCCAGGTGGCCCGGGTGCTGGGGACGCAGCCCCGCCGCTCTTATCACTACAGGATGGGAAGCAGGGCCATGCTCACAGCCTACTCCTAACTGCTTGTGTCTACCAACCAGCACCCATGCACCAAGGGTTCCACAACTTCTCAAAATAGTGCATAAGACCCTGAGGGGCATTTCAAATGCAAACCCATAGCATGGACAGTTCCAGTTCCTCCCATCTGTTTCTCTCCCCCTGCTGGGAAGAAGTGATACAGAATTTTGTTATGACTGCTATAACCTTTAATGCCAGGATCAGGGTTTGGCACTCTGAAGCTCCAGGGCTCACCTGAAATACTCCCAACCTTAATATGTCACTACTCAAAGCTTTACTGATACCACAATAAGGTTTCAATTCCCTTTTTCTATCTCCTCCTGCTGTATCTCACTGTCTTTCTGTGTATATTAGAACATTGATGTGACTAGAAAGTTTTTTTCTCTGTTTTGGTTTTTTGAGACAGGGTTTCTCTGTGTGGCCTTGGCTATCCAGGAACTCACTCTGTACACCAGGCTGGCCTCGAACTCATAGAGATCTGCCTGCCTCTGCTTCCCAAGTACTGGGATTAAAGGTGTATTCATCCACCACCCAGCCTGGCTATCATTTTTAATACTCATCTGACTTCTACACTAAGAAGTACACTTGCAAGCATGATTATGTCTCACACATCTCTGTCTTCTCAGTGGTCTTCTCAGTGTAGAGTGCACGGGCAAGTGCAGTGGGAATCACAGAGGACACCACAAAGACGCTACTCTCAGAAGTCCTGGGTTGTGTGCTTAAAAGTGAAAGGAGGTCAAATGCATTGCCTTACCCATGGGCCACAATTTTGCTAGCTAAGTCACATGATAAACGCAGAAAGCGGTATGAAATCTAATTAAAATATGAACAAAATAGTGATTGAGTGAATGATAAATGAGCAAAGTAGAAATTGGAGCTGCCCACCAGTGATTTTTCTATTTTAATGCTATTCAGCAACTCTTTTTTCCTGTTGTCTATCAACATGATGGAATTAAAAAGTGATACGTAACATTTGAAGATAGAAATGACTGAGGTAGTAAATGTCAATCGTAAGTATTCTCTAGTTAACTTATTCTACCAACTTCTGACAGGACTGATAGTTCTGCTACCAGATAAACTAGATTTGTTACAGGAAGCCCATCCTTCCTTTCATTTATTTTATTTTTGTTCTGATTTTGCTCCTGTTTAGTGTGTGTGCGCACGCACACGCTCATGTGCACACAGGTTGTACATGTACATGAATGCAGAGGACAAAGGACAACATTGGTTGGCATTCCACAGGCATCATCATCTTTTTTGTAAGACAGGACCTCTCACGGGCTTTCAACTCACCAAGAAGGTATTGTGTGACAACTTTTTCTGGGGAGACACTACACACACATCTACTCACCCCAGACAGGGAACCCACAACAGACCAAAATATAGATACCAAAAAAATCAACTTGATGAACCAATGAGTTTTATTGGAATTACTTTTAGGAATGTGCGAGGGATTATAGGATCAGAAATGACTCAAAGACAGCTAAAGCTCTAAAGCCTACCCCCAACATGGGTGACAGTTCCACCAAGTTGGAAACCTAAGGCAACTGCACAGTGTGCCAGCAGCTCACCACATTGGAGAGCGTCCTTTAAGTGACTTGGCTGGTCTAAACCTCTTCCTTGCACTCTGCTGCTTTCTGATTCTTCCAGCCAGCTGGCCTCCTTTTCAGATTCTTACTTGCAGGTCTTACTCTTTGGAGGAAAGGGCCTAGTGAATCTGGTCAGTTTCAGGAACTTTCTGAAACTCTTTTGAGTTGTTTACCATCTAGTTTAAGAAGCTTCCCTGATGGTTAGAATGCTACCCAAGATTAGGATAGCCGGGCTGACTTGGGGATTCCTCTGTGTCTGACCCTCCAGGGCTGGAATTATAAAAATGCACCGCCATGTCCAATGGTTTTTTTGGTTTGTCGTTATTTTCAATGTGGATTTGAGCAGTCAAACTCAGGTTCTCAGGCTCAGGAGATAAGCATTTTACTGACAATTATTTCTCTAGCACCAAATGATTATTTTTGGAGTGGGTTCTCACTGAATAGCCAAGACTGGACTCAGACTTTGGATTCTCCTGACTCAGTTTCCTAGAATCATGGGTTTAAGCCACCATGCTCCCGGAGACTCCTCCTTTCTGTTTCCCCACCAACCGATTCCTCTTCAAATGCCTTCCCTTCAAGGCCATCTCACAGGATAATGCATGCTAAGAAAAAATTGTCCATGTTCTCTATGTTAAAAGAAATTTTCCCATCTACCTTATGAACTTTTCTGTGGTGGGCACCCTGTGGCTTTCAGTACAGACCACTTTGTCTTAGTCTCAGGAGAATGAAAATCCCCTAAGTGACTCTGGGTGTGCCAGTGGGTGACAGTCAATCCCCTAAGTGACTCTGGGTGTACCAGTGGGTGACAGTCAATCCCCTAAGTGACTCTGGGTGTACCAGTGGGTGACAGTCAATCCCCTAAGTGACTCTGGCGGTGCCAGTGGGCTCCTATAAACCCCCTAAGTGATTCTAGGTGTATCACAGGGTAACTGTAAATCCCCCTAAGTGATTCTGGATGTGTTAATGGGTGACTGTGAGTCCCTTAGAGAATCACAATGAATAATGAATACAGCCAGTAGTTCCAATTCCTGGTATATATAGTTAAAGCCATGTTTGGGAAGAAATTTCCTATTCTCTACTATTTTTAAAATTATAGTCAATCCTCTGGGAATTGCAATTTTGTATTGTTTAATGGGCTGTCATCGGGATGATGTCTCCAGGACCACAGATGGTAACAGGTAAAAGGAAGGGCCTTGGCTTCTCTAAGGGGCTCCTCTGTGCCAGGCACCATGTCCTCATTATAATTAATCCTCACCACAGTCTTAACAACTACAGATCCCATTTACAAGAGAAGAGAAGAAGACTTTCAAAATGGGCTTAGCCTTCCCAAAGCCATTCCATTGATTGTTCGGAACTTGAAATTCAAAATTAAGTGAGATCTCAAAGGCTGTGCCACTTCATTTCCTGATCATAGATTTTTCTTCACTTTTTGACAAATTACCTTATATTAAAAGTTAAATTTGTATACAAATTGTTTAAATAACATAAAATATATTACATACTATTCAATCATATGTAATATAATAAGAAAGGTCCTGTTTAAAATGTGAATGCCCTCTTAGATATAGAGTATAGTCCAGAAAGCCAGGATGGGAGAGTTTTACTAGAAGAGAGAAATTGTGAAAAGGAACAAAAAAAAAATCACTGAGTGTTCACTAAATATAGCAGGTTTTCTTGTTAGGTTCATCTTTAATCCTTATTAAGTCTTTGATAATTTCATAGGATACATTTTGATCATATTCACATACCCGACTCCTTTCACTAATCCTCCCATGGTTGTTCACTTCCTATAACAACCCTAGAGGTCATTATTGTGAAGAACCTGAGGTTTAGAACGCTCAAAGAAATCACTCAAGTTTATAACCAAGCGGAAGAGCTTGGGTCGAGTCAGGTCTTTCTGACCCAAGATCCTCTGTCCTCCCTTGTTGTTGGACTGCTTCTCCTGACTCCAGGCTCCCCAGTGGAGCCCTTAATGCCAGTAACATCAGGATAGGGAAGGAGTAGGGAGTGGCGCAAATGAAGTGGAATTGAAAGAGACTCTGTGAAGAGAGCTTTCTGTCCTGTCCCTCTCCGACCTGGGTCTCCCACCCACTGTGGCACCTAACAAAGCTACACTCCGCTGACCTAGGCACCGAGCAGCACACTTGAGACCACGGTGGGATGTCTTTCTCTTTGGTTCTCTGTGGTGCTCCGTGGATCTTCTTGAAGCCTGAGGTTCAAGAAGCTTGTCATTTAGGAAGTGGGTAACTTTCTCACGACTTGGTTTCTCCATCTATAAAAATTAGTTTGTTAGACAGGATAATCTAAAACTCATCCAGCATAATGTCTTGAAGGTCTAAAAAAAAAGCAAAAAAATAAAAAAACAAAAACAAAGAGCAAGCTATAGTGTTCTCCACTTACCAGCTAGCTGCTCTCTGGGGTCCTTCATGGGGAACTAATCATGTCCGGACTGATTGTGGCTATAAAAGTGCTTCTGTCACAGTTTCTTTGTGAGGGTTTGGAGGAAGTGCTTTAGGATTGGCTACACATTTTATTGAAGGGCCTATCTCACACCCTGTAGGTGGCAGTCCACCTTAGTCATTCCTTTGACAAAGACTTACCAAGGCCCCACACAGGGTCTGGCAGAGTGTCCCCTGCTGTGGGCTCCCTGCTATGGATACAGTAAAAGAAACTGGCAGCCAAGCAGGCATTAGACAAATAATTACACACATATACACACACCAAAAAAAAAAAAAAAAAAATACCAAAGAGCAGTTGTGTTCTATTCTGAGCCGCTTAGGAAGCCAGCAATGGTTAGGCAAGGAAGTCGGTTGTTGAGTTTCTATGGCTTTAGCTACTTCATGAATTAGAGCTGGCAAGGTTGGATGCAGTTAGAAAATCCATAGCAACCATCCAGGAGAGAGGCTTGTTGAGGTTTCGCAATAAATCAGAGCTGATGGGGACAGCGATGGACTGACATTGTTGGGAGGCAGAAGAGAGAGCGAGGCAGGGATGGTATTAATGATACCCCTATTGCCAGTGTTGCTGAACAGGAGGGGGAGAATAATACTAATCACCATGCACGTGGTTAGCTTGGTTTGCCTGTCCAGGGAGGCAAGATGCCAAGAGGCACAGGTGTTCCCTACCATTGAAGGAGGCTGCTCCCTCTCTTGATTGCATAAACAGGCCTCCTGCTTTCCTGCCTCCTCAACATCCAGTCTCACCCCGGGGAGTCCTGGCCTCCCATCCAGGGTGCTTACCACAGGGAGGAAAAATTGGAGGGGTCTGAGAGAGGATGCGGGCTCCTTCTGGACAGCACTGAGGAGTTGCCCGGACCCTACAGAATCTGCAAACGCTGCGGGTCCACCTGGGGCAGGATCGGCTCTATTGCCATCTGTTTCCTATCGAGGCTGAGCACGCTCATGTGTGTGTGGTCACAATCGCAGAGGAAAGTCATTCTGCCAATAAATATGGAACATTAGGTTTCGTTTTCTCTTCTTTCTAGCTGACTTACAAAATGAACACTGAGAATTCTGACTCCTTCTACCGTGCCTCCCCCCCATAGCATGACGTCACCTTCGCCTTGAAATCTATACTTTATTGAAGGCTTGGGAAAGGGGCTCCTTGCACATGTACAAGGGCCAAACCCAAGGAGGAAATGTGAGCAAAGTGGTTGCATCCTTTTGCAATCAACTATTTTAAAAGCTGGCCATCTCCCGTGCTTCATGAAGACATACAGTTTCCTACAGGCCTAGTTTTACTTTACATAATTGTAACCATCTCAGTATGTCAATTAGCATAGAATGTTACCTTTGGGATGGGATCAATTAGAGACCTGAAGATTGAATTTGGAATCGTGATTAGCCTGTTTTACATTTTGCCTTCATTTTCTAAACTATACAATTGTCTGATTCAGCTCCATTAAAAAAAAAAAAACATATTGTAAACTTATTTATTTTTTTAAGCCAAAACAGACACAGGAGGCTGGTTAGTAACAGGAACCATGGCAAAATGGAGGATGGGGGTGCTATTTGATTAGGGCCTATTCTTAAATTTCCACAGCAAGAAAATATTGAGAGTAGCGTAATGGTTGCTGGATTTTCTTGAGAACTGAAATCATTACACTCTGGCGGAGTTCCAAGTTCTTCCCTTTTTTAGGTTACAATTTGAAACGGTGCAGAACATGCTATAGTGTTGTAGTCATTCATGTAATGTCATTGAATTGAGCTTCTGGAAATAGACAAAGGGCTGTGTGTCCCAAAATGTTCTCCTGGCGGAAAACTGATAGCAGCATGAGACACGCTATTACTAGCTTTGGTTTTGCCTCCAAATTTGTGCTGACTAAAGTGGAGAGAGAGAGAGAGAGAGAGAGAGAGAGAGAGAGAGAGAGAGAGAGAGAGAGAGAGGTTTCAAACAATGCTGCGCACATTTCCAAGAGGCGCTTTAGAAGTTTTCCCCGGGTTACGATAATAATGTGAACCTCTTTGTTTGCTTTTAAGTTGTTGTTACCCAAACGAAGACAATGAACAGACAAATGCATGACACGAAACCTTTGGCTACATTCTCCCAAGCCCTCTCCCTTCCCCCATTCCAGCCCAGCAAAGTGTTTCCCGTTCATTGAAGCCCTGAGTCTGGAGCTCTTGCCAGATTCGTCAGAGTGACAGGCGAGTCCAGCTTCAGCAGCCAGAGATGCAGCCTGAATGCAAATCAAGCCTAGGCCTGGACTCTCCGGCCAGGACACATGGTGTTGGGCCTGCGCCCATGCCCGGCCAATTCTTTGCCCTAATGACTTTCTAAGCTTTGCCATCTTCGTTGCTGCTCTCCCTTTTAGAAAGAAAAGTTAAAGCTGTTTGTGAATGATGTGAAAGACACGCCAATAAAGCCCCTTTCCATATAAATAGCACATCAAAATATTACCAAATAATGCTGTTGACTTTGCCAGCAGGCAGAGGACTCCATCTGGAGATAATATCTTCCAACTGAGAGGCGTCCAAGGTGCCCTTCCCTAGGCAACAGGCACGCTGACCCACATGGGGCTAAATCCCATTCTATCTGAACATGAGCGGGCCTCCTCCTCCTCTTCTGTCTCACTCGAGCCACCTGTGCCGGATCCTGGAGCAAACAGCTCCAGTCCAAAATTAACTCATTGGTCATTTCCTCTGTGACAACAACAGCACCACCCTTTCCTGACCACAGAACGATAATGCCTGCAGATTCTCCAGAGAGACTCAAAATAGGAAGCACGGGACTGAAGGCAGGTTCCCACTGGACATTTGCCTGCCTGCTCTGGTCCCCGTTGGGTCTGCTCTCCAAGGCATCTAACCTTCTAAGTCAAGGGCAAGGGTTCCTGCGAACTTCGTAATTAGAGTCCCAGGCAAATGTTAACCTTTCAACACAGAAGGTGAGATTGTCCCAACTGCAGACAGTTTCAAAGGCACACGGAGGCTCTTTCCTGTCCTCTCAGGGTGCTCAGCAGATTCCTGATAAGTTGTTAAGTGTAAAAACAGCAGAGGAGCAAGGGTGAGCCAAACATGGATGGGGTTCCCCAGCTCGCTGTCCTCAGCACAGCTCTCCAGCTCTTATGGTTATGACTAAAGAAAGGTTCCTGGGGCTTCTTCGAGGACCTATGTTCTCTCTCCACCATGGACTCCAGGCTCCTTTCGTAAAGACCATTTCTGACTTGATGTCTGCCCACTTCATCATGAAGCCACCATTTCTCTTACGTTGACGCACAAAGCGTTTGTGGGCTAAGGAGCCTTCTGGAAGATCTCACTGAGCTGTAGAGGGAAGCAAGCAAGGAATCCTATTGCACACTGGCATTGTCCTAAGCGTAAATAGATGACCTAGGACCCTGCACCAGGGCATTCAGAGGCACCTCCCTCAGACTTCCATACTACACTTTATTCTCCCCAGCTCAGCCTCATCTCTTAGAGTTCTGAACCGCTGGAGGAAAGCTTTCTACCTATGCAAAATGCACTATTTGGAACTATTCTCTCTTCTGGGGTCCTAGAAAGTGGTGGCTGGACATCAGATTTAAACTTTCATACCCTCCTATGTCATAGACTATTAGCAATATATTCATTTTTACAGAAGATGGCAAAGTTAGGTGATGAAGTTCTGTTTTGTCACATTGTACAGAGGTCTGATGCTATTCCCTTCAGTGCCGCCTACCATTTCCGGAATTCCCTCCACACTCTGGGCACTACTGTCAGGCTTCACAGCATACCTCTGCATGATTCCTCATCTTTTTACCGGGAGAAAAGACTGAAGGCAGGAAGAGCCACACGCTGAGCAGAACATCCCCCCTGTCTATTTAAAGCCAGTCTCTCAATCAATCAACCGCCGAACTTCTCGCAGTTGAGCTTACTCAACTCAACTGTTAATTCCTTGCAAGCTATAAAGACAGATGCAACTATCAAAAGAGTGGCAAAGAGTGCTAGGACATAAACCACAAGTCAAAACTAGAGTTACGGCTTTGCAGCCTGAGACCTGGATTTGAATCTCAGCTCTTAAGAATGCGTTGGATATGACTGGACAGGTTACCTAACTTCTCTGGGCCTCTCATTCCACAAATATCCAACGGAAACAATAGAAGAACATGCCCCATTCAGTTGTTGGGGGGTCTAAGGAGATAAAGCATCCAATGCCCAAGGAGTCCCCTGAGTGGGTGCTTCTCTTTATTTTGTTGAACATGATTCTACAGCTTGCTTTTTTAATTCAGCATTTTATGATAAGATCTCCATGGTGCTGAATACCTTTTCTAAGAATCATTTGGCCAGCTGGTCAAGGTCTTATCATATGGACACACCATACTTGACCTCACCATTCCCTGCTACAGTCATACACTAGGGGATGATATGGTTTATTTTACCAAGATCTTTATATATTAAAGCTATTATAACTTTGTTTACATTTGTGGCAGATGAGATGTTTCTGTGGGCTTTTGTTTGCTCTCTGATTTTATATAAAATATTTTCTTCATGGAGTTGTCCATTTCTGATGTGATCTAACCTATATAAATCTTCCTTTGTGGTACTGCCCCTTAATTTTAAGCTCTAAAAAAAAAAATGCCTCCCTATAATACAGAAATTAGAGGGCTATTCATGAACATCTTTTTCTAGCATAAAAATACACTTTGAAGTTATTCACCAAGTAAATTCGAACGGAGATTTTCTATTGGTGATTTGGTCTCTTCACGAGCAACCTTGTTACCTAATGACTTGTACTAATTTTCTAATAGTGTTAATGATTTTCTCATAATCTGGCTTAAAGGATTAGTTAATCAAATTTAATTCATTCATATCAGGAATTTTTCAGAGCCTAGTCCACTACTCCCTTCTCAAGTGAAAAGATCTAGAAACTAAGAACACACTCAACTCTCTAAGGGTCTAAGGGTGGTAGCCACAAATTTCAAAGATCTGCTTAGTGTGGCCCTGGCCCTCTAGGGACCTTCTTTGTCATTCCCCAACCCCCATGCCGTGCCCCATCCAGATAATGTGGAGGAAAGACTTTGGCATGAGGCTGACTTGGGTCACTCAGGCATTCATCTCTGTACTCAACACTGTGATTTCTGGACCATGAAAATCTGGGCTGTTTTTCTCATATGAAAATGGAAGGACAATCATGAAAGTGATTTCTACTTTGGAGACTGAAAGAACACATAGGCGTCTCTCAATCTCTTAGCACAATACCTAATGAATAAGTGACCTATTTTTCAATTTTCTCTGCCACAAGATGACCGTAGTTGTTCCCAAAGATCCCAGCGTTCAGTATAAACTGTGGAATAAAATCTTCACATCATAGCAGACAGGCTCATATCTTTGAAGTCACTTTTCTTTTTAGCAATTTTCTTGAGTACATATTATCCCCGGGGACCATGCTATTTACTTGCTGTTTAGGAGAAACAGATGCATGTCTGGAGAGGGGCGCTAAACCTGGATTCCTGAGCCCTTTCTAGATGCCTTTCAGTGATGGATGGTTCTTCACTACCCATGCTATTTTTGATCCCTCCTATCAAGCACAAGAAACAATCAGAAAATTTGGGACAATGCAGATTTCGGCAGCTTTTCCTGAAGATATCTCTGATTCAGCTAGTCTGCTGTGAAGACCAGGGACCTGCAGTATCATACAAATGGCCTCCAGTGGCTTTGACAGTGTGGTTCCTATGTGGACCACATGCCTTTTTCTGAGAGCCATAATCCATGTGAAAGAAAGACTCAGGCATAGCTTATGCACTGGAAAGGCTGAGCCTTCTACAAATTATAAGAACAGAATGGATCCCTCAGACAATCTCCTAGAATTAGCACCTGCTGTCGTAGTTTTGCCCTTCTGAAACATATTGAAGAAATTTTAGTTTATTCACCCATAAAGTGACTACATGGCAAATATGTCCCATAAATTTCTTCCCATTAGCCTTTTCTTGGTGTTAATCATCCAAAGTTCAAAGTTCACATCAAGTTATTCCTCCCAGTCTTACTGTTCATCTTAAGTGAACTGAACTGGGAACTTTCCCACGGTCTTGGGAGAGCATCCTACTGGAGTAGAGCTCACCGACTTAAACCCACCAGTCAACTTTGTTTTCAGAGGCTCAGATCAACTACTCAAAATGAAGCAAGTTTTTGAGACTCCCTGGCAGAAATTCCCCCTTGCTGAGTAACTGAATCTAAAGTTCATATAAATCATGCTGCATCCTCTGTCCCACAGAGAACGAGAGTGGGCTAAAGGTAATGGCTTTCAAGTCTAAAATAGAGGCTACCCCGAGCAACAGAGTGGAAACAGATTGAGTGGGTAGGGAAGACACAATTCAAAACACCTACCCAGAGGGCTGGCCTCAGCACTACAGCACTCCTGTCTCATGCTATGTGGCATATCGGCTGTCCCTTCACCATTCTGTACACTGTTTAATGGACCCAAAGTGGTTAGTGGACCTGCGATCCCCTTAGAGCACCGTGATCTGGGGCAAAGTGTCTAGGTGCCATCTTGAAAGGTCCTGAAAGTTTGGACAGTCTACTGTGTGTGAATTCTTTCTTTCATGCTTGAGTATAAATAGTTCCTGGATGTCCCAGAGGATCTTATGTATGGGCTGTGATATGTACCACCAGGTATATTCTGATTGTTTCTCAGTATTTTAAACACATGTTTCTAGCTAACAAGATTTGGAGTTTTAAAGGGACTAGCGTAATGACATAAGCCAGTAGTATTTATTTCCTACAACTTGAAACCCTGGTCATATTCTTTGGAGGGTCACATGCCGGATTCCCCATACATCCAAGCTGTCCATGCATATTTTCACTTGGCCTCATTCAGAACTTCTAACAGGTGATTTAAGTAATGAGTCCTGAAGCTCAACAGAAATAAATTTCATAAATTATCAGTTCTGAAAAACTAGAAATTTAAAGTCTTCTACTTCTTTTTCACAGCTCAAATTTAGGTATGATTATTTGATTATGTATATACACAAAAAAAATCAAAGGTGAGGCTCTTTTCTATGCATATTAATGTCTTTTTGTGGTTTTAGGTTTTTCAAGACAGGGTTTTCTGTGTTGCTTTGGAGCCTGTCCTGGAACTAGCTCTTGTAGACCAGGCTGGCCTTGAACTCACAGAGATCTGCCTGCCTCTGCCTCCCAAGTGCTGGGATTAAAGTCCTGCACAACCACTACCTGGCTGTGTATTAATTTCTTGATGAAGCCGTCTGTCATTGTTGTCCAGGTTTTCTGTCCTGCCCAGTTCCAGCGATTGTTAAATCACAAAGAAATCACACAGAGGACTACATTAACTATAAACTGATTGGTCCATTAGCTCAGGCTCCTTATTAACTCTTATAACTTATATATTAGCCCATTATTCTAGTATATGTTAGTCACGTGGCTTGGTACCTTTTTCAGAACATGGCTCAGTAACTTTTTCAGAGGTGTAGTCACATTTTATTTCTTCTGTGTCTTGACATGACTGCAGAGGGAGCTTCCCTCTTCCCAGAATTCTCCTGTTCTCATTGACACCTCTACTTCCTATCTGTTGTCCTGCCTATACTTCCTGCCTGGCTACTGGCCAATCAGCATTTATTTAAAATATAATTGACAGAATATAGACAATTTACCCTCACCATGTCATCATTGGAGGTGAACAGAACTCTTATGGAGAACTGCTTTTACTTAGGTAACTCTAAGCATGCATTCACCTCTCCAGGGTACTTGTCAAGTGAGGGGGAAAATGAGTGAATAAAAATAAAAATGTATTGCTTAATAAACTCACTCATTGAAAACCAAAAAATAGAAAATAACAAATAGATTCATTATTAAATAATGTATCTGATCAATCATTTTGCACATAGAGTATGCCCTTGTTCAAATTACCAGTCATCCACAATGTGAACACATATATACCATAGCCAGAACACACACCTGGAAACATTTTCACATGTGAATATTTCAAATCCAAGTGGCAGATCTTTCTTAAACCAACATGATTACCTTGATAGTAGCGGTGCAGACTCATGTGACAAATTTGTCAATTGTCTTTCTGCTGTTAACTTCCACTTTGATGTTCTGCTTTATCATGAAAAGCCTTTTTATTGGGAAGTGTGCCGGGGGCCTCCCATATGGAAATCTGCCACATGCAAACAAAGGCCATCTAATTACATAGCTTTTCCATGACTTTCCTTTTACAGAAAAAAAAAAGAAAGACCAACAAGTTGGCCATGATATTTCCCCTCCCAAGAAAAAGAAAAGACTAACCATAGAAATCAAGTTCAGTTCTTGTTAACTGGGTAACTACTAGTGGAAGAGATGGGGCAGGGAAATACAAGAACATTTACAGGAACTGAGTTGAGTAATTTGTTTGGTATATACGATGCACTAAGACCATTTGTCAAGCACTGGTGATCGATATGAATAAACAAGCATGCTCCATTATCAAGGAAAGTTTTTGCCATAGTAAATCAACCATTGAGTAACTAGCACACCAACGAATATAAACTGCTGAGAGATTATGGGGAAAGAATGAGATTCTAGGCAAAAGGGAAAACATTCTCTTTAAAGTTTGTTCCAGAGACTATAATCTGGATTAGAATCATATGCAGATTTCTATGGCTGTACTACCTTAGCTATGGAACCCTTCAAAGGATAGACACTGTTTGGAGGTCTTTATTCTGGGTGGATGATTATAGAGTCAATATGTGGAAAACTTATGAGCAGGGTTATGGGATATGCAGACCAATTCTTTCCAGAATCTTCATAGCATGTGGGAAGACATGATGACACAAAGGTACTCTGGAGATGGGAAGGACCACTTGATGAGGTGTTGACTTGGGGCAGCAGCTGCAGCAATGGAAAGGAGTGACAAGTGGTAATGTTAGGTGATGCATCGCCTAGATGACACAGCCATCTCTGGACTCACCTTGGGAAGGTGGTGGGTGGCTTTGGTTGTCATACCAAAACCTTGAGTCTCAGAGACTGGGAAGATGATAATGCCACTAAAAGATATAGTAACTAAGAAAGACGATGTCCAAGAAAGAGATTAGGGTTGGGACCTGGTTTGAGTTTGAAGACTTGCAGACACTGCTGTCCAACCGTCAGTTCAAACCTGCCCAGGTTCAGGATGACCAAGCTAGAAGCAAGTGAACGAATTCCATGAGGCAGCCTCAACTACATCAGAGGGCCCCAGGTGCCACCTTTGCTTAGTTTATCTGGGAAATATTATATAAAATATTTACTCTCGTTGAGTTTGGACCTGAGAATGGGGATCACAGCACCTATTCTAATATTCTCCGGGATTATTACTGCTAGTAACTCTTTATTGGGGACATCAAATAGCTATAACTTTTCACAGTTGTTAGAAAAGCTTACGGGGTGAGTCACTGACTCCCCATAGAAAAGCTCTGTCTACACGAGGTAGGTAGTAAAATTAAGTTCCAATAAATGCTTCAGAAGAGTGTTTCATTTCAGAAAGCCTTGCATTTTTCCCTTACTGGAAGTGAGTGTTACAGGACATTAAAAGTCTCTGTGCCCTATATGGTGTTTAATATAAACACTCCATTTCTTTCTTTAATCTACCCAAGATCAATACTAAAATCTGTAAGCAGGGAGACGTGGTGGCAGGAGCGCTGGCATTCCCAGCACAGCGTCATTAATGAAACACTTCAGACAACACCTCTCTTCTAAACAACCCAGCAGTCGGCACTGCTGACTCTCATTTAGGAAAACCAAAGCTCTGAGAGGCTCCAGGAGGTAGTCAAGGTAAGGGCCAAGGCTGTGTCTCTAGATCCCATTATTATCTCATGTGCATTTATGTAGAACCCCATATTAACTGTTAAGATACCGTCTTCAGTCTTCCCCAGACTGGAATTCGGAGTCACTCTCAGACCCATTCCAGTTGGACTGGCCAGGAAATTGAATGACTTGGTGACAATCACAAGGACAGTGGCAGTGCTAAGACACTAGCCAGTACTCTCTCTCAACTTCCCACCATACACAGGCACTGTCTCCTGGATGTTGCAGGACTAGCCCAGCCCCTCATGCCCCATGTGCCAATGAAGAAGTAGCCTAAAAACATGTTGCCCTTTTTGCTAAAACTGTCAAAGACTCCAGACTTGAAAGCTCCAGGTGCGACTGTATTACCTTCACCATAGATGGCTAACAGAGGTCACTGCAGGTCAAAGGTTCCTTTTACTCTGGCTCACGTGCCCCCATTGCAACAGCTGGAGGTTCCCATGTCACTGAGCAACCTTAGGAGAATGTGGAATACCCCTGCACGGTATAAAGGTTCTTGAAAGTAACTTAAACTTACTGAGCCCCTTGGGGCCACCTTTGCGCTGCAGGGCTTGTCAGCAAAGGAATCACACACTCTAACCCTGAGTGCTGAGGTGTCAAGATGGAGGTAAAGGGCAGACAAAGCAAAGCCAGGCCTCATCTGATTCATCTCTGCTATGCCCAAGGTCCCTTTCTCCACAGCTGCTACAGTCTCTCTCTTGCCCTGCAATCTCTACGCTGCTCACCCGATCCCTGCCACCTCCTCTTCATGGAGGGCAAATGGCATCCACCTCTGTCAAGATCACTGAGGGAAACTAAGAACATTCTTCAGGACCTGTTTTCCTTTACAATTCCAAGGAAAATGTCTAAAAACTGTTGGCTGGATTACTCCGATCCAGAAGGAAAGACATGAGAATTAACGTTTCCCGTTCCAGGTTCTTTGCATGCTTTCTCTTTTATTTCCCGAAAAGTTTTACAGAACAAATTATGGTGCCCATTGTATAGATAAGAATAGTGAGAATTCGAGGTACTAAGCTACTTAGAAGATACAGTGTTCCTGCTTCAGAAGTCCCAAGTCTGTCTAACTCTGAAAGTGCCAGCTAGAGCCTACTAGAAGAATCAGGAAGAATGGACTTCCACCTTCTGCTCAGGCAGTTGGAGTCAGCTGCAGCTCTCCAGCCCCGTCCCACCCTGCTTCCTCCAGCCAGAGGAGAAAGGAAGCTTGTTACCTTGGAGCCTATAGACCCACTTCCTGAGCCAGCCTGGGGTGCTGAGCATGCGCAAGATTGGGCTTCCCCACGCCTGTAGACCTGCCTTACTACCTGCTAGCTACATCTGGAACATATTTTAAATTATTTATAACCACAACTGCAAACAACTCTGTGTGTGTGTGTGTGTGTGTGTGTGTGTGTGTGTGTGTGTGTGTGTAAATACTAAGCTAGAGGCCTGGACCACTGGCGGAAACTCTGCACTCAGACCTGTGTCCCCACTTCCTGTGTCTCCCTGGCTCTGCACAGGACACCTGAGCTCCTGGCTGGGACTGTTGCTCTGAGGGCATACACAAACTCTTGGGTCTCTTTTAGACTCTCAGACTTTATTTTAAGTGGAGTAGTGGGAAGTAGTATAGGGTGAGCTGGGGGGCAAACAATCAGCTTTGGAGCCAAACAGCCACATGGGAATCTTAGACTTCCTGGATAGATGCTGACCCTGGGTGAATCACTCAACTCCGCAGCCTCTACCCCGATAAGAGGGCTGCCAAGAACAGTAAGATTATGAAAGGTAGATGTAACTGATCCTTCCTAATCTTTCCAAGTACAACCTTTCACTTTCTCCTGCCCCCTCCCTAACATTGGGATAGGCCCCAAGTGCCCTTCCTTGGGATGTTAGCTTAGGTTTAACCATGTTGACGATTACTTCCTGCTCGTATTAGCTACGAAGCAATCTCGATTTTGTGTTTATTGTCCCCCCATATTGGATGAGAATAAAATTGCTCATTCTCAAAAACCCTTAAAGAAAGAATTCTGCCTTGTGTATGCTCCCACTGATGGAGTTTTTTCTTCCAGAACAAGGAGTGTGCAATGCTTGGTGTTTGTTCAGAGGGAGAGAGAAGTAAAAATTTATTAGAGTATCTTTATGTGAAAAGGTATTTGGACTGTAGGGAAAGGAATTTTTCAATAATCAGTCTATAATCGTGGGCTCTGATGGGTTTCCTGCTGTGTGGCGGCATTCCTAGAGTCTACACCTGGGTGTGAGGAAGGAACAAGTAGAAAGGTATTGCCAAAGACTGACACCCTGGAAAACTCTCCCAATCAGAACCCAGGAGGTGACATGCAGTACCAGACATTCCCATTAAAGATCAGGGAGATGATAAAAATAGGTATTAGTTTATGGGGTGAGTAGGTGAGGGGTATAAAATTTACTCTAAAATCAGCCAGGCTCCTCCTGTTGACCAAGAAAGCACACTTTAGCCTGCAGCCTCCTAAAGGCATCTCCTGCAGCCAGCCCCATCAGGACCCCATCCAGGAGCCATCATTAAGAACAAGTGTGTATCTCAGCTTTATTGGGGCTACATCGATGTCTTCCTAGCCTACCCTTCTTAGAGTTTTCCCATTCGAATAGATTTTCAGGGTCACTTTCCGACCCAACTCCTGAAAAGCAGCAGTCATCAGAACCCTCCTGACTGACTTGTAAAATGAAGAAAACCATACCATCTTTATTCAAATTGTGAGATGCTATCCAATCCTGGACCTCATCTTGTCCTAGACCTCAGAGTTTTTGAGGAACTTTGCTGCTTGCCTTGTGCCTGTTCCCCTCACCCTTTGGCCATTCCTGGAAATAAGTGCCCTTCCGGTTAAGCATACTTTGACTAAATAATTCATTCCAGCTGTTCACTCCTCTGGACTGCTCACTGCAACACATAACACACACACACAACTATGAGACAGATTGGGTCTTATATTGATAACCAGGTCACCCCTAAGAAGAAACTAAGGAGGGCTAAAGATATGGAGTAATTAAAATATTTTTCCTCTTTAATTTGCCTAGCTTTTAGACAAATCACTGTCTTACCTGGTACATGGTAACATCTAGGAACTACATAGGAAAAATGCTAATATCTATACGGCAAGAGAATGCTTCCAAACTAATCCTTCCCAGCTTGCTGGTGGCTTGTCATCCCAACTACTTAATAATCTGAGGCTCAGGGACCACAAGTTCAAGGTCAGCCTAGTTTACACAGAGTCTGTTCAAGGCCAGTCTGGTTAACTTATTGAGGCCCCCCTCTCAAAATAAAACATTAAAAGAAGAGTATTAATATAACTCTGTGTCTGAGCTCTTGCATAACATCATCTGTGAGTTCCTAAGTTCACTCCCAGTACTAAACAATACAATAAAAAATAACCTTGCTGAGTCCTTGGTAGAAGGGACAGGAAATAAGAGAATAAACAAATGGCTGTTAAATGGATGAATTAACTAATTGAGCACAGAGCATGAGTTAATTCCTTGACCAAGAGGCCTATGTGCTTTTAATTCTCAGAATAAGCTTGTGAGAGGGTATGTTAAAAATAAATATTCTCAATATCCCACAATAAAACACCCAAACAGAGCAAAATAAACCAAAAGGTATGCTCTTTGTAGAAAGGGAGTACCGCAACTCGGGCCAGGCTAGCAAGTACACAGGGCAGGAAGTTCTCTTCATTTTTATACTGAATCAGGCAGTGCCTGCAGCTCGTCATGTTGGTGGGAGCTAGACCTCACAGTCTGGCTCAGTGGTTGATTTGTCATGGGCACCACGGGAATGAAGGAAATGGAGAAAAGGACGAACCACTCCGGGTCATTAAGCTCCAGCTACACAAGGAGGCTTTTGTATAAACAGAGGTTTTACCAGTTTGGGGAGATTAAAAGATTTGCTTAAAAGTTGTACAGTGTTGGGGAGATTACTGAATATTGGTCCTTGGTGAGCTAACCACGTTGGATGGTGGGGGAAAATGTTTCATACAGGTAGCATGGTTCTGAGTCACAGGTGAGAGAAGAATACTCCAGAGAAGTGCAGTAGCTCGCCTTGGGTCATTCTGACCCAGACCAAGTACAAGAGACAAAACCCAGACTCAGGTACAATACTGCTGAACTGCCCTAAAATCTACTAACCTTCTCAAACTACACCCAGGTCTCCACTTGGTTTTGTCTGTGCGCCTTCAAAAGCCCTAACGGCGACTTGCTGCATTCATCAAGACCTTACTGTATCTTCAGAGTAGGGAAGATCAGTCAAAATGTCTAACACAGAGGAGCTGTCCCTGTGGCTCCACAGGAGGCAGTCCCGCTGCCACGTGTCAGTTTCTTTCGTTCAGTTAGCCAGTCGCCTTTATTTGCAGTCGACAGCAGGTTTCTGATCAAATATGGCTGAGATTGCCTGTAGGTGTGAACCTGAGTAGAGTCCTCCACGTACCTTAGGGTAACGCTGTGTGACTAGAGGCTAGGTGAGCTTGACTCAAGGTGACAGCTGTCATCAGAAAAAGAAACAGCTCCTGTCACCATGGCCCACATGCCCCATTCATGGCTCTATACTTCCAACCCTGTCTGCAAAGGTACTGGGAAAGGTCTCTCTGGTCCATTTTGCATCGGTTCCCAGCTATGAATCTCTATTCAAGTAGGTGTTGGGCCTCTCTGGGATGGTAACCTTCTGGGAAGACTGGAAGGACCGGGAAGTTCTTATAGAGGGAGAGAGCCAGGCCATGGGCTTGTGTGGAAGCGATACTTGTGCCCAGGCCTCACAATCTTGTTGGCGCAGAACTAATGTTGGGGTGGTCTGGTGGCTCAAGACGCATTTTCTACAGTGTTAAGAAACAATGGCCACTCCAGCTGGAGCGGATTGAGATGGCCTTGAAAATCGAAACAACTCACAGCACATCCTTTTCCTGAGGCCTCGCCGGTCCACAGAAAGATCTCTGCCAAATCTCTTCCTCGTGCCAAGGCGTCCAGGTGTTTCTTTGTGTTCGCATAGAGAGCACACATCATTTTTTCCTTCAGTTTGGAAGAGGTGATCCAGAGTGCTTCAGCGACAGTAGTTGCAACATGTCAAAGTGGGAATTTATTATCTCAGCCCCAATAGGTCTTAATAAGCCTTACACAACTGTTTAGGCATTTATTCTATTAACGGCTGTTCATTCTGGTGGCTTCACCTGAATATTCATGATCTCCATCTCCCCAGAGCTCCAGCTCAGCAGCTGTTGGAAACCCGCAGCAAATGTTCAGGAGAGTTCCACAAATATAAACACCCTCACAGCTGAATGTTCCAGCCCTGGCCTCACCCAGGCGAAGACGTGAAACATTTATGCCAGAAGGATTTTGAAGGACAGTGTTTCCAAAACTGCAATAACCCCCACCTCCAAAGCATCCTTTCCTCTGACTGGGTCATGGCCAGGAGGAGGAAGGGTCCAGGAGAGCTTGACTCCACAAGCATCACAGGCCCCCTCCTTGCTCTATCCTGGAATGGAAAGTTCTGAATAAATCCAGGGAAAAGTTATGGACCCTCTGGGAGATGGGAGGGGATGCAGCACAGACTCATGGGATTGGGCCAAGATGGCACCTGTGAAGAGTGAGGGGCTTAGCAAAGGGAATATTTTTAGTGTAAAAAAAAATACCCAAAGAGAGAGAACTGGTGGTGTCTTCTCCAAAGGGAGGCAACTAGGAATGACAGAATTAAATTAGCAGGCAGACAACCTGACATGAAACTGCGAGATCTCCCCCTCGAGCATATGTTCCCTGCCTGCCAAGGCAGAATACAAAGTAGGAGAATTTCAGGCCCATCTTTATGTTTGCACGAATCTCCCCCTCGGGCTAGTCACTTAAGCACCTTGTGCCTCAGTGGCCTCGTTTACAAACTGTGGCGGAGGGGCTATAGCAAAACTAAACCACAAACCAATTACAATATCCACGCGTTATAAATACATTTTTATTGTGCCTATCTGAAGAGGATTTTTGAAGGGTCAGTTAAAGATGTAAGCTAACGGTAATAAACAAGTTTCCCAGAATTCTTGGGAGAAGCCCCGGTCACTTCACTTTTGAGTAAGGACTCAAAACGGAGATGGAAACACAGGAGAACATATGTTGGGTAATACAATTTAGTGTAGTTTTTTTTTTTTTTTAAAAAAGAACCAAACAAACAATACATGTGCTGTGACATCATGTTGGACAGGAACTATAATCCAAGTCCTACAGATGAAATTTGAACAAATGATACAGCTTTTCTAAGCTCTGGTTCCTTCCTCAGTAAACTATAAGGAACTTTGCCTTCTGCTTTAGTCCCAAAGGCTGCAGATGCTGGGCACAGGACAGTGCCTCTCATGCCCGCTCAGCAGATGTGCCTCTCTTCTATTCTCTACCAAACTTGCCCTTCACCTTCCAACAGCTCTCAGCCACACCCCCAGCCACGCCCCCTCAGTCAAGCCGGAATGGGCTGAGTGTCAGCACTTCCCTTCAGCGACTTCTCTAGCCAGGGAAAGAGCAGGTGGGAGAGGACAATGTGTCTTTTCAATAAAACCACTGGCCTGGCAGACTTATTCTTTCCTGGAGAAGAGCATAGAACTGTGAAGAGTAAGTGGGGGGGGGGGGGCTTTATTACAAGGTTTTTCCAGAAAGAGAAAATATTTTGACAGATCTCATGGAGCATGCCCATGCTAGACAAGTTCCCTCCCCTTGGCCTCAGAGAACATGCCTGTATATCTTTTGCCATCTTTTAAAAATTAACATCGTGTCCGAAATTTTTGCCAAAGCTGTCTAGATTCATATGACAATTCTGAAGTTTCCAGTAGATGGTCCTAAACCCATGCAAATACAGACAGCACTGAGTGGGTTTAGCCTTGAAAAAGAAGGAGGAGGAGAATAAGGAAGAGGAAAAGAAAAACTCAGAGCGCATGAATGTGAGGGGAAGATGACAGGGTATAGGGGAGGAACTGTACGGAAGGAGATAGGAAGATCGTATATGCATGTATTAAATTCTCAAGCAATATAAAGAGGGTAGGACTCTGGGATGTTTTATGGTACCTGGAATTTTAAAACATAAGCAATATAGTGGTTTACAGCAAATCAATGCTATAATGGCAATATGTTCTTCCAAACTCCAAACGCTTTCTCTCTGATGCAAATTCCTATCCCAAGCTTGAAAATCGCCATAATTAGCCAGGTGGTGGTGACTCCTGCTTTTACATTCTAGCACTAGGGTGGCAGAGGCAGGCAGATCTCTGTGAGTTTGAGGCCAGCCTGGACTACGAGAGCTAGCGCCAGGACAGGCTCCAAAGCCACAGAGAAACCCTGTTTTAAAAAAAAAAAAAAAAAAACTGAATAAATAAAAATAAAATTAAAAAAATCAAAAAAAAAGGAAAAGAAAATTGCCATAATACCAAGGAAGGAGAAAGTGGATGACAGAACAGGCACTGAGTGTTAGTGGTGTGGGGACCGAGCACATCCTGGGGACTGACAAGGGTGTGAGCAGGATTCTGCTGGCTTGGTAGAACTATAAAAGAGGCACAGCGGAGAGCGGCGGCTTTCTGATGGCAAAGCACCAGCCACTACATGGAAAGGGCTTGAGGGAAGGAAAGGGAGGCTGGCAATAGGAAATAAAGTTTTCCTTATGAATAATGTGATTTAAAGGAGGAACGGTGATGAAGAAGGTTCCGTCCCTTTACACCACACCAAGATCAAGTCCATATGCAGGACAGAGTATAGTGGCACCGTAAGCGTTTTATTTGCGAGAGAATGCAAGTGCATATATGATAAACAAGTGGGGTTAGAAGAGCAGGAGAAAGGATTGCTGGTTGTTAACCCCACCAATTGCCTCATGGGGTGGTGATTATTTTGCTAGGACAATGGAGAAACTGAGGCTCAAGAGCTTATAATTTGCTCTATAGCTGCCATGTGGCCAAGCTGAAACTCAAACACAAAACTTTTGACTTCAAGCCCAGACTTATTTTTATTTCGCGCCATAATCAACAGCTATAATCACCTAATGCAGGCGTGAAGCTGATTTCTGGGGGTGTCATGGACCTGATAAACAAGCTGATGATTCATAGGGCTTTCCTTGGGATCATTTTTTAAATTCATACAGGACCATGCATTGAACTACTAGAGATACTTATTGTGTTTTCAGAAAATATTTATTAATTATCAAAATACATAATTACCAACGATAGTTGCCAAGAAATTTTAAGTATTGTGTTATGGGAACCTAACTGCATCCTCATTCATGCTTCCAGGAAAGTGAGCTCCATTAGACAAACTAACCATGGCCCAAATTTCGAACGGCAGCCAGTAATATTCCAGGACCCCTTCCACAACTGCAGTGTGATATGAAGACAAGCAACTTCTAGAGTGACAGAACCACGGGTTTTGTGTTCCTCCTGTGTCTTACTTCTGATCACAGCTCATGCAAAAATAAACCAAAAGGATGTATTTCCAATGGTAGGCTAGGGAGCATAATGGGACAGGAAGAATTTTTCTCCCCTAGATTCATAGATGTACACGCATTATTTAGATCTCAGGTAGAAATCTGGAAGATATTTCACACTGACGTTATCAGTAAGAATGTCTAAGATATTTAGGAGTGGGGATGGAGCTTGATTTTTGCTAATGAATTAAGAACAGAATTCAGCAGACTCAGAGGTTCACTCTCTGGCTATCCTCTTGGTGTCCCGTAAGCCCAGGAACCCCTGGTGGTGTTGACCTCTGAGATCACTCCTCCCAAGAAAATATTTGGCTCTGGCTTCAGACACTTGCTGGCAGTGCTCAACCTTCTCAGCTCAGCATTCTGCAACGTTTTCCACTGTGATAACAAGCCTTTCCCAAAGCGGGCCTCCATTCCATTCTCAGGGAAGCAGACGCTGTAGGGTCAATTTGTGGAGCAGCCAAGGGTCTCCAGTCTCCAGGAATATTCCAGGCGTAGGATTATTCCTCTCTAGCCCACAGTGAACAGTAACGGTTTCAAGCTAATAAGGGGATAATGCATTTTTAGCAGATGGGAGAAGAGGATCAGAAGGTAACTTGAGCTAGGGCAATGACAGTGCCAAAAACTCACAATGGAAACTATCTGAGGCATCCAAGGCCCTTTGTGAGATATGAATGATTGCTTTTTTCTGGTGGAAAGTGTATGAAGAACTTGAGAAGAAGGGCCTGAGTGGGTTTTATGAAGAAAACCTCTGTCTGGGAAAGCCGGGCTGGGAGTTAGGTTGCAGCTCCAGTGAATCCTCCGTTCCCAAACAGGGAGGGAGCTGAAAGATGCTCAAACCATGACAATATGATGTGTCTGTCTTTGAACTCTTTCCTCCAGCTCTTAAGCACAAGTTCATGCGTGTTCCCCAGGAACACCTGTCTCAATGTGGAATAGGAAGCAAGGACAGAGACAAACATAATTAAGAATTCTCAGGAGGCTCTACATATGTCTGGTAACCCCCCACTCCCTTCTGAGAGCCTGAAGCAGGCGATTAATCAGGAGCAACACCCCTACTCCAGATACCTATATTCAATAAGACCTTACAGTTTTTAATGGCAGGATTTATTTTTGAAGATTTGATAGATTTTATTGAAAATATCTTGCCCTGTTCTGAAGCATAAACTAGAATCTGAAGCCACTACTAATGAAGAACAAAGAACTGTAAATAACTATTAGTGAGCTATGTTATTAGTGTGTGGCTTTTCTTATCCAGTCATCCACCCTTGATTTCAAAATCTACTTATTGAGTGATTTTTACAACTGATGGCTAAAATTAGATGCTATAGATGCACTGCAGAACAAGATGTGCGCCTCTCCTAATGAGGAAACAGATGAGAAACCTATAATTATTCCTGTGTTCTGAAAGGGCTGAGAATCACCCAGGAAGGTTATCAAAAACGACACATCCCAGACTTGAGTGCATACCTAGGAAGTGAGGCTAAGGACTCAGCATCCCTACCAAGTTCCACAGTGAACCTAAGGCAGGTGGCTGACACCCCACATCTAGGAGAATTGTGCGACTAAGACATGGAACACTCTGACTTTCATGGGACTCCTACAACTGGCGGACCCATCTCTCTGCAGAGGAATGCCCATCTCTTACTTCTAAGCCCTGACTTTTTAAAGCCTTAGCCTTTGCTGACACATTCTTAAACAGAGGTGAGTCTTTAAACCCTAGACCCTAAATGCTAAGGAACCAACAGACTCTGAAAATTCCATCATAGCATAGGAGTTCTATGCTCCAACTGACCCACAGAGCTCCTAGTTTCCAAACAGCTGTGTTGCTGTCTGTGAGCTTCAGCTGTGGGACCAGGGTTCCTACCACTGTGGGCAGGAAAACCACCGTCTCCTTACGAGGTGATTTAGTACTTCAACACAAAGCCATGCAACGACCTACTCCGTGCAGTATCTCCACGCTCATATCACAAATGCATGTGTGCATTTGTGGGGGAAGAGGGAGCATGCCCACGTGCACTGAAATCTGTCTGCATGTAAAAGTTGGCCAAATAAAATCTGTCATCTTCTTGATGTTATTTTAAAAAGTACTTTCAAATTCTTGGGTATAAACCATATGTAGCTAGCAGTTCATAAGAAAATGTGGGTTTTTCCAACTCCATGTGTATAAAACTACCACAAAGTGAAGAGCACCAGACTCACAGTCCAAAGGCCCTTCCTCTTCCCAGAGAGGGCAGGTTGAGGTACACCCTTGACTTGACCCCACGCCAGGATTTCACTGTGGCTTCACCATAAATCAATCAATTGAAGTCAGCTTTTGTCCCCCTTCCAAGCACAATACTGTCTGAACCAATTAACTGTATCCCAGTGGATTCCATTTATAGTATTTTTTAAACTTAGTCCCTGTGGGGTTTAGTTTGGCTATTACTTATGATTGCACTGAATTAGTGAAAACTGGATAGTAGTAAATAGTAAATGGCATCTTTTCAGAAAATGTTCCTATAAAATACAATCAAACTAAATTAAGTGTTAGAAGGCATACTATCGTGCCCTGATTTAATGGTCAGGTAAAAATTACTTGCAGTTAGCATATATACAGTTTGCTCAATTTTTTTTAATGCTCTTAGCTTAGGACACACATATTTTTTTTGTATATATCAAAAGTTTTCAAAATTCTTCATCTTAATAACTCATCAATCTTGCTGAAGCAGATCTAAGTTCTGGATAATTTTAAAAATCAATTTGAGCCCCCAAAACTCCCATGGTTTGTGATTACCTGAATTTTACATCTTTCTCTTAATTTGGTTCAACTCCTTCATGAGTCAGCCTAACTCATTGGTAGGTATTTTTCTGAATGCAATTACTTTTCTTTGTATATTTTTACAGGAAACCTAAGAGTTTCCCTTCATGTGTGGAAGTAATAGCTCTAGAACTCCATCACCAAAATATCAAGACCCACAGATACTCGAGCTCCTTCTATAAAGAGATGTGAATTTTATATAACCTACACACACACACACACACACACCTGTGCACTTCAATAATCTCTAGATTACTTACAATTACTGAAACAACCTGCATGACCAATGATGTGCAAATATCTGATAGTCTGTATTGTGTTAGGAATAATAACCAGGCAAAAGTCTGCACACATTCAATAGAGATACGAGTTTTTCAACTTCATTTGATCCATTCTTGATGGAAACCTTGGGTGGGAAATTCGCATCTCTTCAAGGATTTCACATTCTGAATGAATAGCTGAGAGAAAAAAGAAAGCACCTTTCTTCACAGATGCTGAAATAACACCAGAAACAAAACATCCAATTGCTAGTGGGTTATGACAGGGTTTTATTACTGCCAAGTGCTTTAAATATATTTTTTCTTATAATTTATTTTTTTTAAATGATTCTCTAATTTTACATGCCAAATTCATTTCCAACTCCCTCCCCTCCTCCTGCTCCCTTCACCTTCTCCCCTTCTCACCCCCCATTCTATCCCCCATCCACTCCTCAGAGAGGATAAGGCTTCCCCTGGGGAGTTAACAAAGTCTAGCACATTGCTTTCAGGCAAGACCAAGACCGTTCCCACTATGTCTAGGCTGAGCAAGGTATCCCTCCAGAGAGAATGGGTTTCAAAAAGCCAGAACAAGCAGTAGGAATAAATCCTGGTCTCACTGCCAGTAGCCCTGAAGGCTGCCCCAGTCATTCAACTAGGCCCACATTCAGAGGGCCTAGCTTGGTCCTGTGCTGGTTCCCTCGCTGTCAGACCGGAGTTAGTGGACTCTCATTAGTTCAGGTCAGGTGTTTCAGTGGGTGTCCCCATCATGGTCTTGACCTCTTTGTTCTCACTCCTCCCTCTCTTCAACTGGACTTTGGGAGCGCAGCCCAATGCTCCACTGTGATTCTCTGCCTCTGTTTCCATCAGTTGCTGGATTTCAGTTCTATGATGACATTTAAGAAAGTCATTAATCTAACTACATGGCAAAGCCAGTTCAGGAATCCTCTCCACTACTGCTTAGGGTCTTAGCTGGAGTCTGACCCCAGCAGTGTATCTTTTTTAAGTCAGTTTTTCTATACAGAATTAACAATTATTATTAGTGGCAAAATAATATTAATAATACATGGTAAAACAAGAGGATGCAAAATTTGATGAACTCTTTCTGAACTTGAACCTGGACCTTTCAAGTCCAGAGTATAAAATAAATATCCTATATTTATAAATATAGTATAAATAATATATAAAAATATATAATATATAAATAAAGCAATTAACAAATACACAAGTTGCTCAATCCATAATCAAAATAGTTGGTAATAAACTAGATAATAAAATAAAGCATTGATGTGCAGAACTTAGTTGGCATTTAGGCAAAAAGCATCTCTTAGATGCTTAAGAATACAGCATATATACCCCAATACACAGCCAAGACTGACAACAGAATTCACAGCATCTGGAGTAAAATGAAAATGCAAAAACAATGAAGAAATTCAAGACAGTAGCACCAGAGCTTGGAAGGACAGGACCCCTCTGTGCATGGGGAGCTCTGAGACACTGTGCTGCTGCCTTCAGGAAAGGACTGCATATGGCATTCTAACAGTTTGAACTGCAGAGGCACTAGTTCCTGGCAGAAACGGCAACATCCTGTAAACAGCATTTCAAACATGTGCTAGGTGGGAAGGTGTCTGTTGGTTCAGTGATTGAATGCCCTGATGGTATATGGTTGGTAGACGGTATGGATTCCCCAGATACTCAATGCCAGGGATAAAGCTGAATTACAGATAGCATGCTGTCCTGCTTCCCAGAGGACTTTTGAATGTTCACCAGATAGTTTCCCAGGTGAAATGCCTATTGTTATTATCAGTGCTTAAATTCTGCCTTGTTTTATACATTCCAGCAATGTGACTGTTATGTTGGCTCTAGAAAGGCTACATGGGGCTACTTTAAAATTGTAACAAGTAACATAAAACCAGTTATATAAACAACAAAACTTACATACAGTACAAGTATGCCAGTGGTGACCCCAGTTCCCACACTATAGGAGACACCTGCTTTAGAATGCATTTGCAGCTGAGACCTAGCTCAAAGTGACTAGAAGAAGTTCACAAGTATCTGATTCCACCATGTGTCTTCTAGCTGGGTACTCACCTCACTTTTGTGAAATGAATACCTAAGATTTTACCATAGATTATTTTCCTTTTACTTCATCTTGTTATTGCAGTTGGGCATGTTTTTCAAACTGGATGAAGTCACTTCTAATACTGGGACATTTGGTTCATGTTTAAAATGAGAGCTTTCTAAATATATATTTACCTACACTGACTTTGGACATCAAAGAATTGGGAGCCATGGACTTAGAGGCATGAGGGTATGAAATGTGTGAGCCAAGAGGAATTAGAGGATTAAAATACTTTGTGGAAAGAAAAAGAAATTGAGGCCAGAACTGGTTAAAGATGCCCAGAAATTACAGGCCATGTCAAGATTAAAATCCACACTGACATCCAGGACTAAATTAAATAATTATTTTCTTTCCTTCTCCCTCATTTCTTTCCTCTCTCCCTCCTTTCCTGTCTCCCTTTCTCCTTCCCTTCCTTCCTCTCTCCCTTCTTCTCTCTTTCCTTCCCTTCCTCCCTCCCTTCCTTCCTTCTTTCCATCCCTTCCTTTCAGTAAGTACATGGGAGTCATGTCTGTGTGCTAGGTAGCAGGGTGGTCCTGATAACGCAGATGATTAAGCCACAGACCCAGACCTTAAGGGACTCTCAGCTGGAAAACAGGGAAGGGTGGAAGTATGGTGTCTCTGTTCAAACCAGCACAAGAACCCCTGACCCCTCTAGATGCCACAGGATGCTTCCTGGGAAAAACAGAATTTGAGTATCTTTTGATTCTTGCATTTTAGACAATCAATATGTCTATTTGGAAATAAATACTGTTACATATAATGGTAGTGCATATATTTCTGGGGTACAGTGAAATCACTCAATATATACATAGTATGGAATAACCAAATCAGAAAAAGAAAACTATCTCCTTAAACATTTTTTATTTCATTTATTGGGAACATTTTAACGCTTCTAACTCTTCATAAAATATACAACTTGTTTTGAACAAATTGCACTTGTTAGAATTTGAATCTTGATGTTGGAGAGCCTTGAACCTAGAGGGACGGGGTAATTGTCCAAGCAGGTGCACGGAATATACAAAAACTCAATAGCCGAGACAAAAGCATTTACAATCAAGTATTGACTGCCCCTGGCCCAAAAAAAAGTATGCTTTCCTTTCAAAAAGAACGTTCCAGAAACCTAGGGTCGGTCACCATCTTGCCAAGCACAGCCCTAAGGCCAAGCAGACAGTAGGGCTTTTCAGAGGACTTGGGGCTCCCTGAGGGGCACAGGAAGAAGGAAAATGAAGAGGCGGTCTCCTCGCGATTCTATGGGTTATGAGGACCTGATAAGCCTTTGGATTTCTGTGGGCCTTGGCCAGAGTGCAAACTAAGAGAATAGCTTGTTGATTGCTGAAATGATTAAGTGGATCACCTTATTGATTCTCACCTAGCTTGGAACAGACCTCAATAACCAGCACCAAGTGTTTTAATAAGAGCAAAGGAAAGATTTACTAGACACAAATGCTTTTTATTAGAGGGGAAATAAAGCACACTGACCCACCAGCAAGGGGCCACGGAGTGGCTCAGCCTGGAGCCTGCCAACCAAACAGGAAAGCAAGACAGAGGAAGCTAAAAGAGACAGCCTTGGGCCTGCAGGGCTCAACAAAGCCCTAGAAATGAATTTCTACTCATTGCCAGGTTGTTTCCTTGGCCTCTTCCTCCCTGCTCTTTAAACCCCACCACCCATCCCGAAAGCCAGGGTCCAAGCCAGACAGCGTACTGGATGCAGGCACTGGGCCTGCTTGAGCTTTGTCCTACAGACTACTTCTTATTTTCCGCTCAGGCCTATAACGGGTGTACAATTGTCTTTATGACTCAAGAAAGGATACTTCTCAAGAGGACTGTCAACCAGCACCGGGCCTAGATTTTAAAGATGTTTCTCTTGGAAGTAGGATCTGTGAGCCCGTACTAATTTTTCCTCTGGAGGCTTTGATGTGAATCCACTCTTCCTTGTATAAGCTGGCAAAGTTGTTTTCCTTAAGCAATGGCTTTGTGATTGTGACAATCAAATATTATATCATTCTGTTTTCTCATCCAACTTAGTTAGGAGTTGACCCTTCTGTCATTATGTCTGTTATAGAGACGAGTCAGTGGAGGCTTAGAAGTTAGACAAGGGTTTGCTCAGCTCACAAATGGTAACGTGGGACCCTGAATGTGTTATCAGATTCCAGATGCTAAGCTCAAACCCACTTAAAGAAAAAGTAACAAAAGTCATAGTGCCTTCGTGCCTTCAACACACACACACACACAGAGAAAGAGAGAGAGAGAGAGAGAGAGAGAGAGAGAGAGAGAGAGAGAGAGACGGTTCCCATCCTTCCAATCCTTAGTGAGTACCTCCTAAGCCCCTGCTTTAACTTAGCATTTCTAAGCCAGTGGAACACAATGTTGAGCAAAAACGTTGTTACATAGGGCTACTATGCTTGTAGGAGCAGTAGAAAATAATAGATGAGGCCCCAAGTTTATAAATAGAAGTCTTCTGATGGAAAGAATCACAGCGCTAAAAATAAAGCGAATTGCTCTCAATAGTGAAAGGTTCCAGTATGCAAAGGCTTGGCTGAAACGCGTTCTCAACAGGAAACTGCAAGGGCAGCAATACTAAGGCATGGCTTTGGTGTTTGTGTCACAAAGAGGTGACCACCACAACCAGTAAGTGTCAGAGCTCTAGAAGGAACAGCAGCAGGTCATCAGGCAGAACTAAGGGGGCTTTAAGCGTTTTTCATGAATTGCGTTTTTAAAAATATAGTCGTGGCTGTGCTTTGGTGGGACAAGAGAAGATGTACCATTGCTAAGAATGGCCATGGAGGAGCAAGGCTGCAACAACATTGCTGGCTGCCACAGGTCTGGGCAGATTTGAAAGGAGATGCCACATCCTGAACATGCTTTGAGAGAAGCCTGACCTCTTGTCACCTTGCACTTTTGCAAATGAACAAGACCTATGCTTCCAGGGTACCCCGGATGGCGCCCTTGCCAACTGATCTCATTATACTCTGGCTCTGCCTGTTAGATACTGAGAACTCGACTTCAGTAACAGAATGCCAGGTCTCATCTCTACAACACCCAAGAGAGGGTTTCAAAATGTTGTACCAATCATGCCTTCAAGGAAGCGATGCAGGTCCCAGGTCAGTGTTTACAGGAAGCCCCACCTACAGAAAACTCCCTGCTTTTCATATATTATGACCATGCCTTGTTCCCTGTGGTCAAAGAAGCAGTGACTTCAGAAAAAAAAAAAAGCACAAGATGAGGCTGACTAGACATACATTGACAGCTGGGGGCAGGCAATGGGCTCCACTCACTGCACAAATGTCAAAGCAACCAACGATCTAGGCGTCCTCATGGTATGTCAGTAGAAATAGAAAGGACTACTCACTAGCACCATGTTTGGAAATGAGAGAAGACCCTTCAGAAGGAAAATGTAAACCCGGCAGGGAAATGTTCCTTTACGCCAGGCTCTCAGGAGGGAAACAGCTGGGGGCAGGCAACTGTCTGCAGGCCCGACTCCCAGAGACAGAAGGTTGAGTACAAGGTGAATTCTCAGGAGAGAAAAGACATGTGGGGGAACCTTAGAGAAGATGAGTCTTGTCCATAATTGATCTGACAGACATCACCCACTCAGTCACCACGGAAGGGCCACTCTCCCGTGTAGGAATGTATTTGCACTGAGAGGCACCAGATGCCGCCTAGTTAAAAGTGTGTTCACAGAAGTACCATGGCTGTCAGCTTGAGCTAGGGACTTAGAAAACCCAAGCACCGTGTCAGAGACCCATATTCTTCATCTTCGTCTTTGTCTGTGTCTTTGTTGTCTTCTCCTCCTCCTACCCCTACTCGTTTTAAATCTAGCTCTAGACAAAACCAGACAGAATTTTATTCACTAAATGATTGAAGGAAGGCCCTGAGTCTTTAACCTTGTGATTAGTTAAATACTTTCAGGGAAAAGATTTTTTTTTCCACTTTGAGAAAGTTGGGGGGAGAAAGTGATGCAATAACTGTCCTTAGCCAGTTGAGTTCACCTATCTCCTGAAGGCAGAAGAAAGGATGTCTGTATTTCATCAGAAAGTATTTGTTTAACCCCATCCTTGTCCACCATCCTGCTGGAAAAAAACACTGGACCAAACTGACATCCTTGTTTCATGTATATTACAATTCAGCAAATTTCCATGCATGTGAATAGGCGTATCTGTAACAAAATACTAAGATCAGCTTAGTTCACTAACATAAATAGCTTGCTCTTGAACAAAGAAGTTTAAAGGTAACTTACAACTTTTCCACACAAATAAATCTTTGTAAAACAACACGCGGGCCTTGTAAGAGCGAGTGTGCAGAGAGGCGGTTGGTGTGGATGCGGACGGAGTCTAGAGGAAGCTGCAGCATGACGGGGATGGAAAGACTTACTCAGATAAGTAAAGCCAATGATAGAAAATGATAATTACAGCCCGAAAGACAGACAGGAGTGCTCGTGCAGGTCTTTGACAGGAAGACTAGCGGTCTGGCCTCTGGGAGATGAACAAAATCTAGTTCCTGTCTCAGCTTCCCAATTCACCTGCTCATTTGTATGAAAATAAACTTGAATTCCTTGTACAGACCAGATACTGTTATGATCTGGGATGAAAATCAGACTAGATCAATGGCGGTTAGGAGGATAAGAGCTTTACTGATAGCTCCTAGAAGATACCCTGAAAAAGCAAGCACACCCAACTCAGCGGGTGCAGGGTTTGCCACAGAAGGCACTGACAAAGGAATAGTATTTTGTTGCAAGAACAGAGGGAGTGTAACACTTCGGGACAAATAATGATGAGGACAGAAGTCAAAGATAGTCACGGGGGCACTGGGACACATGTGGGAGCAGGAGGCAAGGTAGGAGAGGCCAACGGGGTAAGAGGAGGGGGACTGCAGTTGAAGGGAGGAAGGGTCTTCCGGGGAGAGGCTGCAAAAGTAGGAAGTGCTGGATGGCTGTTCTCAGCGAAAACAAGGGACATTAATAAAGAAGAAACAAAAAGCAGGTTGCAGAAAAATAAAAATAATAAAACAAGCCATACAGACAGTGCAGCGGCATCAGGGCATAAGTGTGGGCAGCAGACAGCACTGGGCAGACGCACCTGTGCAAGAGCGGGGAGATGGCCAGGCAGGGCCATGAAGGGGGCCAGCTGGACAGGTTAGGAGAAAATGGGCCAAAGAGCTGGCACAGGAAGAGGGAGCTGGTCTGAGTTCCAGCTCAGTCAACAGGCTCTGCACTGTGAAGTATTTGAAAGGCACCTCTGACTTTGGCAGGGGTGGGCTACAGACAGTCAGTAAAGTCGAGGCCAGGATGCAATCTCTAAACTAGAGGCCAGGTGAAATTGCAAGTAACCAAAGCAAGACCAGAGAGGAGGGTGAGAGAAGCTGAGATGGCCACAGTAGAAACCTCACAGTTATGCCATGACCTAAAGCATTGTCATGGGGTGGTTGGGCTGAACACAATACAAGACATAGTCTAATATCCAAATATTTAAATATAGCTGACATTTTTCTCTGAAGAATGTAACTTCAAAAATAGATACTTGTTACTAAAGAGATGGATAAGTGATTCTAAAAGTCCTTGCCTGTATGAACAGAAATGAAAAAAGGAGAGTGAGTACCCCCATCTGATCAACAGCTGCAGCTTCCTCAAAACTAGTAACATGCAGCCACACACAGGCGTCTTCCAAACTCACAGTTCAACTGAGCCCCCAGGCTCACCAAACAGCCATGGACCATTTCTTCCAACTGGGCAAGCAGAGTGGAAGTCAGCATCTTGTCTTTCAATGATCAGATCCCAATGGCGTGTGTGTGTGTGTGTGTGTGTGTGTGTACTGTATGTGTGATTCATGTGCATGCTTGTGTATATATGCTGTGTGCAAAAGTACGTATACATATATGCTCATGCACTCATTGTGTATATGTTTGTGCATGTACGTTGTGTAAGCATTCATATATGTGTGTTTGCGTTTATGTGTGAGCATTGCTGTGAACTGACCCATATCTCCTGCAGACTGAGGCAGTGAATTACCACTGAGCTATTCCCCCTCACCCTCCATGAGTGATTTCAACTGCACTGAAAACCTCTGACATGGGACATGTCCTATCCTAAGCACATTTGAGGTGTAAAACACATTATCGTGGAGCATAGGCACAGTGGTACGTAGCTGACCTCTAGAACCCTTTCATCTGAATAGTGATGTTATTGAACTAGCACCTTGCCATCTTGTCTTTTGCTCAACTGTTTGTGGCAACTGCCACTCGACTGTTTGATTCCCAGAATTTGATGTTCAGATATTTAAGAGTGGAATTGGACAATATTTCTCATTCTGTGCCAGGTTCATTTCACTTAAGTTTTCAGGATGAGTCCATGTCAGCGTACAACCGCCTTCCTTTTAAAGGCTAGATGGAATTTCATCTATTCTTTTCTACTTATCCATCCGGGGACACAATGTTTCTGCATCTTTCCCAGTTGGAATAGTAGTGAGCTAAGGAGAGTTGTTATCACTCTGATATCCTGATTCAGTCAAGCTTTTTGGATAAGCAGTCAAAAGTGCTGAATCCCATGGGAGTTCTTTTTTCATTTTTGCGGTACTTCCACACCATTTGAATTCTTACCAACAGTATACAGGGTCGCAGTTTCTCCGTATCCTTTCTTGACTCTCCCCACATCCTCTGCCGAGCCTCTCTGCTTCCTGGACTGCAGCATCCCAGCAGCAGGGCAGAGAAGGCCCATCCAAGTCACTGCTACTACAGGCCTGAGCGGCAGTTCTCTGTCTGCTCCTGCCTGCCAGCTGCCTAGTGGCTTCACACAGAAAAAGAATGGGAACTGAGAGAGAGCGAGAATTCACAGCCAGCAGAACCCCTCCCAAAGGGAAAAGGCTTTGTCACCAAAGGAGTTAATGAGCGCTTCTCCGCAGGAAGCCCTAAAGAAAGGAGTGTTCTGAGTGCAGAACGTTCGCTTTACAGTAGGTGGTGTTATTGTTACATGCTCATACAGACAGTGCTAATTAACAATCCTAAAGGCCACATCATTAAATTACCCTCAGCTTAAAGCCCTGCGATGTTTAACATATCCCAGCAATTCAATTATATCCAAGACACTAGCCTGAATGTCAGGTACTCTTCTGTGGCCAGTGAAGTGCAGGCAGCTCTCAGTAGTGAACCTTAGGAGAGCAGGGCACTGGCAAACCCCTGCCTCTGACGCATACGCTAGATGGAAAGCTACAATAAATTGCAAAGAAAAAAATCTAGAAGTGAAACATGGACCTTACCAATTATATATGAAAAAAAAAAAAACAGGAAGGACGAGATCTTTAAAATCTGACACAAAAAATCAGCTCATCACCCTCCTTTCTGCTCAGGGTTCACTTTCTCCATTTTCTCTGGGTCCTCCCCCCTCCCTTGTGATTTCCGACTGCAGCACACTGTGTCTAGGGGTTGAACTTGGACAACTTTGTAGCTTGTGGCTGGGCTTTCCCTACCAGAGAGCACCCTATGGAGCACACAGAGCTGCTCTGTTCCTTACCCTAGAAAACAGTTCATGTGCAGAACAGAAAGGGCTTCCTTTCACGCGCGCGTGCTTACACACACACACACACACACACACACACACACACACACACACACACGGAGTGGGGGAGAGGTCCAACCTGACCTGAACTTCCCTACGCAGAACAGAACAGTCCTGTGCATAGACCCAGGGCATCTCAGCATGCTTGGCAGACCACACCGTGACAGAACCTCCAGCTTGGAAGGAGCCAGTGAGGAGGCTGCATGAGGGAGAGGCACATATGTGGTCCCACCGGTTACCACACAAAGAGATCGTGACCGCCACACAAAGAGATCGTGACCGTGGTCAGCGGGCCAGCTGGGCACTCATCTGCAGGCACAGAAGCAGCAGTTAGGACAGCCTGCCAGAGACTCACTGAACCGTCTTCCTCAGTCCCCGTCTCTGAGAAAAATTTTTCTGCCTCCCTCGTTACTCCAGCACCATCCCACAGTGTTCCTTGGGAAGGCCCCCACTCAAATCACATGGGATCAAGCAAATATGAATCCCCTTACCGTCTATTACACAGAACACGTCCCAGTAAAGGCTTATGGATGGTGTGAGAGATGGGCAGGAAACTGAAGGACAGACAAACAGATGACAGACAAATGGACAAAGGAGTGCGTGAAAGAATAGAGCACAGCAATCTGCTCTTGCTTCTCTCTGTGCGAACTGAATCCTCCCAACAGCACCAAGCTGGGCGCCAGCTCTCCAGAGAGAGGAACGCAGGGACAGCCACCCATCTCTGTCTAAGACAAGCATCACCATCTAGTCACAGCATTCTTGCCACAGACCCAAGAGAACTTCTCTCAGTTTGCCTGGGTATGGTCCAGCCACCAGCCAGCCAACCTTCTGTCTATGGGCTTTGTAATCTCTTAGACCATTGCTGAGCTCCTATCTCTATCTACCATGATGTTTTACAAAGCTACTGGTGCTTTGTAAGAGAGCTCCAGCACAGGCTTTTGGTGTTTCCCTGTGGAGAATAATAACAGAACTGACTTCGCAGGCTTGCTGTGCAGATTAATGTTTACTGAGCCCCTGACAGCTCCAAATCAATGGTTCTATCCGGAGACTGTCTATAGATTGGCAAGTCCCTTATTTGTGTAGAGACTTTTTTTTCTTATTACGGGGAAATGCATGGCTCAGTTGCATCACTCCCGAAAGGATGGCTGAGAAAAGCCAGCATCCGAGGCAGCATCTGGAGGGAGTGCCATAGGGGCAGACCACGGATGAGTTGGCTGAGGAAGTAAGTAGTCTCTGATGTAGCTAGCTTTGAATGACGTTAGCAGACATGCAGCAGGACAGGACTTAAAGAGGGCAGGAAGAGAAATAAGGAGGCTTGGTTTACAGTTAAAGCCTTGCCCCAAGCAGCTGAACGTGAAGAGGCTGCCCAACCCCATGAGATGAGATTTCCTCTAGGAGATAGAGTCACGCAATTCCACAGACGCTGAAGTCCCCTCCACCTCCATTCTGCAACGACAGTGCCCTCTGAGTCTCAGCTTACATCTCGCTTCCCCGCTGAAGCCAGCCTAATCATCTCCACTGAAAGTGAATCCTCCTTTCTTCTGAGGACCCTCAGCGCTTGCGTGCGCTACACACCTGCAGATTTGCTCATGCTGGCCCCTTATAATAGGATAATAACAAACACTCCAGTCGTACTAAATGTATGAGGAGAGATTGTTTGAGGCAACACACCTGCACACACACAGCCAATTAACTCGTACAACAACCTCCCTTTAACTATGAAGGAGGTGACATCAAAACTCCCATTTAACAGATAAAAAATTGATGCAGAAAATTTAATTAGCTTGCTCGAGGTCAAACCACTTTGAATACACAAGGCAGTAAGGGCTGCCCTCATTATGTAGCTTTCATTTCTCTCCCCAGCACGGAGGCAGTGCTACCCAGCGCACTGTGGTGGTAAAAGCCCTAGAAAAAGCTCTAGAAGGCTGTTGGATTCCTCCACCTTCCCATGCACAGCCTGAGAACGCTGAGTGCATGCCCCTCACTGGGCTGTTAGGAGAATTAGATGGATTGTGCTAAGCATTCAGTGTGACTCCCATAAGCACTGTCTCCACACACCTTGCCACTGTGACTAAGACACGGCTATCTCTTCTCTACACCTCGTGCTTCAAACACAGGAAGTGCTCTTGTGTCCGTGAGCTCTCACTCATGACTAGCTTGAGAATGTGGGAGTGGAAATGACAGTCCCATTTCAACACCGACAAACGTTGTAGCATGACCATTAATGTCTTAGTCTCGGCCTTCTCAGTTAATAAGCCGGGGATCCCACATGCTGCTCAGGGACTCCTATCCAATCAGTGCTGGAGAGGCAGTGTGTAGCATTATTAGGAAAACAGAAGGGACCATCCTGAATTTACCCTGGTTGGCCATACCTCACAAGGGTCTCTGGAGGTCTCTGCTCAAGGCTCTTTCTTCACCTTCTACAAAAGCTGCTCATAGACTTCTTGATAAGCCAAATAATATCCTCACAGAGCAGTTCGCATAGGACCCTTCCTGTTCTTATCAAGCTGGAAAAGCTACTGTCATGTGACAGGGTGGGCTAAGTCAGCATCTGAGGCCACAGGTTATTACTGCGAGGCTTCCAGTACCAACCAAGTGCCCGCTAAGTCTGTTGAGAAGCGGGAAAAGGTGTGGCGGGTCCAACGCTCTACTGCATGAGCCATTAACTTAATCGGTACTTCCCCTTGTAGTTGAACACATTGCTTAGGTGTTCCATGCCCTATTTGATTTCTTCTGGAACTGCCCAGGAATTTTCTAAGGATTGGAGACCCAAAACAGCTTCTGGTACATAAGAAGCGCCCAGTGAATTTCATGATCATTACTGTTTCCCTCCTTGCAAATGTCTGTCGTACCTCATCTCATCCTGAATACAGGGAACCCAGAGCCCACTGCAGGGAACTCATGCTCTGAACTTTTCCTGACATCTTCCAACACACACCTCTTTGCCCTCTGATGCCCCAGTGCCTGCTGAGACGTTTCCTGAAAGATGCTTGCTATGACAGCTCATAAAGACCCAAAGTGCAATCCCTCATCATTTTACCTTTGACCCCTTTTTTCCTCTTCATAAAGTAGCATCCCGTGGGCTTGCATGATAACTAAGACACGGCATATTCCCTGGATATCCACCAGCATTTGATACCTAACAAGTTATCCCCCAAACTGTTATCTATAATAACATTGTCCTTTAGGGTCACAATTCTACGGGCTCACAAATGGCGAGGTCTCAGCTAAGCATTTCTTTTGCTGGGCCCTCCAGACCTGAAGGCATATGGCATACAACATCATTCCCCCGAATTCAAATGATCATAAAATAATAATAATAATCACAAAGCAAGCACAGATTGGAGGGAAATGGATCCGGCCTCTTGATGAGAGTTGTTTTGATTGTTATAGCATAATTATGTTTTTGTATTCTGCCATGAGTGATGAATAAAAACACCTTTACAAAGCAATTCAAGTTTCTATCAAATTTTCTAGTTCAGAAAATATTGCAAGACCTCTTACATCCAATGAGAAAATAAATGTTGGGAGCCTTTAGTGTGTCTACTCTGCTAGGTACTGGAGAGAAAGGAAGAGTTCACATTTTAACATGGCAACGTTTCTGGCCTCCAGGTACTTGTAAGCAAAGCAGGGAGCTCTACAGGGGCAAAGACATATTTAAGACCTGGTGAAATATCCGCATCCAGCAACAATATAGCTTTTGAGGGGGCAGATACAATTGGTCATTGACCATATTCTGTTCATAGCGGCTTCTAACTCAGCACAGATCTGCAGTGTGGGCAGGATGTAGTACTGAGGAAGGCCAGGCGAAGGAGGGAAGGTTTTAGATGGATCTGGAAAGTTGGTCAAAGTTGATCCAAAACACCACAGTGAATGACTCCTTGGTAGCCACTTTGTACTCGGCCTCCCCTCTGGGGAGCTTTATTTCAAAGGAGATTCCCAATAGCCACAGAGTACATGACAAAGCTCTGTTTCGAGTATTGTCTGAGGGAAAGAAGGAGATCCTCATTTTTGAAGCCATTTGTTAAAGGGAAAGCCTCTCTTTTGCTATGGCACAATGGAAAGACTGTAAGTGTTTTCATTCCCCAAAGCTGGCTATATTCTTTTGTTATTCTGTTCAGGGATTCCATTCCTCAATCTTTATCTCTAAGTGGGTTCTCCTTGCAACCGAACATAGAATATCACACTGGACTTTAATATTATGCTTCTGGCACATATAAGCTAATCAGTGTAGTCCCTGGTCTCTGCCATCTTCATCAGCAATTCTGAAATGTCTACTCTAACTAATGACTAGTAATTTCCATGTTACCCGACCTCCTCTGTAGGAGCCATGCAGCAAAGCTCACACCAGAAGATCCCTGTAGAGCAACCTGTCACAAGAAAGGTACTAAGCGGTACCTGGTTCAAGCTGCTTTCATTCCTGGAGTCACCATGTGTTCTCATACCTGTACTCCACATCTGTGTGGGTACCTAGATCCTGGCCATCACTACTCCATTTGCCATTTGCTTCTTCCTTCCATCTTCCAACCTAGATAATTCACACCCCATCGTTCCATTCACTTTCTACTCCTCCAACACGACGTTCCTTCCCTGGCCTCCCATCCCAGCTTCAGCAATCAATCCTCATTACCTCTGTGAACTACATGGGGAAAAAAAAACATGGAATTTCAGAAAATTACTGTGGATTAAAGGATGGATGGGAGAATGGATAGATAGATGGATGGGCAGATGCCCCATCAGGATATCGCAATCAATCAATAATTTGCCAAAAGCTCAGTCGAGTACTATAAAGCTCCTCCTGTAAGACACAAGGTTTCTCAAATCAGAGATTGTAGCTACATTTTCTACTAATGTGTAGGAGATGGTAATCGAGGCTTAGTTTCACAACACTATGACTACAACATACAAAAATTATGCTCGGCGTACACATGCCATTACTCACCAGAAACAACACTTGGGCACCATAATTAGAAAAAGAATAACAAGGTCCAGCAAAAGGATCCCCCTTGGGAGTTTCCACGACAAGTTTGAGATAGGGTCCTTGGGAATGAGACTCCTGTCTAACTGTCACACATCATGAGATTCCAAACCTTGACACATTTGGGAGGGAAAGGTTTCCTGTGCATGGAAACCAAAGTTCACTCTTCTTAGATCCTTAACATAAAGCATCTTCCTCCTACCCAAGGCCAGAGCCAGCAATGGTACCAAAAGACTTCACTTCTCAGCTTCCAAATACCTACTTTTGCTCTCATCACTCATAAAGCCTCCATGACTCCCTCTCCACCACCAGCAATTCATCAAGCAGCATATCTTACATGTTTCTGAGATCACAGAAAAATAATTTAATTTTTCAGAACCATGAAATCTTTCTTTTAAAAGCACCCATGCAACACAAGCAAAATAAAGTAATAGATTCAACCTGAAGCCAGGTATCCTGCTGACTTTGATCAAAGAATTGGTATACAACCTGTACAGTAGCTTAAAGTGCCAAACAAGAAAAAGCCACGTTCGCTTCCTGTCATTCCCACTGTTCTCTCATCTTCATCCACATGAACCACGTTTACTGATTGTCATGTATCAGGCCATCTGCTGGACCCCTTGACGTATAATTCCTGGAGCACAACTGTTTCCCACGTGCAGAGGAAACACCGGCATATAATACACAGTTGTGCTACAGGATGAAAAGTATAATAAATGCTATGTCCAGAGTGCAACACAGACATGGAAAAAAAAAGTATCCAAAAAAGGAATGGATTCCAAAAAGTTTCCCCTGAGGAAGTATCTAAGGGGTGACAGTGATTTACAGGAAAGCAGAGCCCACAGTGCTAGCATGGCATGCACAAAGGCAGCTGGATGAATCAACATTTGGAGAACCACAGATCATTCATTCATTGTGACTTACGAAACAAGGGGGATGAGGCTACAGAGCTATATTCGTAAGTCACATCTTAAAATGCTTTGGTTACAAAGTGAGTGTATTTGTACTAAAGGCTTCAACCTGGTACAAGGCTGTACACACACAATGCCATAATCGAGTGCATTTACAAAACTTACTCTCCCGCAGCATGGAAGATAGGGAGCTGGTAGATGAGAGTGGAGGTAGAAGGACCACCTAGATAAATACTAAAGTAACCTTGGTGAGAAGTGGCAAAGGCCTAAAGGACCAAGACAATGGCTGTAGCACATGGTTGCGGGCCTTTGGATATAAGCCTATACTTGCAGATGTAGCAGCCCATCAGATAATATATGTAGCAGTCAGCACTACCGGTGACATCCTTTGCCCATGTATCTGGTATGGATAAGCTGTGTCTTTTGCAATCAGTGTGTTCAGAAGCCTGTGTCATTATACTATCCCCTTCACTTACTAGCTGTGTTCCTTCAGGTGAGTCTGCTATCTTCTCTGGGGCTTGTAGTTCTTACTTGTAAACTAAATCACAAAGCTTCCCTGCTAATTTTGAATAGTGATTGGTCTAATATTATTATTTACTCAGATGGATTCTAAAATGTGCATCAGTTATTACCCACTATATCATATCAGGAATGTGTTAGAGGCAAATGACAGAAAACCAGTCTAAAACTGGTTCAAGCAGGAGAAAGATAAGAGATTATGTGAGTATTGCTATGGATTGAACAGAATTCATATTTTGATTTAAGCCTATTTTAAGGACTCGATACCTGGGACATTTGGAAGAAGAGAATTTAGCATTTGAGTTTGATCTCGAGAACCCACCTGATTCTGCATGTCTGTGGCAGTGCAAATTTTTTATCCCAGCACAAGGGAGACAGAGACAAGAAAATTCCTGGGTCTCAGACTAACCTATCTGCAAATTTCAGTCCAATGAGAAACCCTGTCTCTCACATACACACACACACAAAGTGGACATAATTCCTGAGGAATAACACCCAAGGTTTTCACATACAGATGCACACACATGCACAGGTACTCTCAAACATATGTGCACCTGCGCACGTGTATGTGCATGCATCCGCACGCGCACACAGAACAGGACTGAGAATCAAGGAGGTATGGTTGTCCTGACTCAGAATGAGAGTCCCGTTAGAAAAAGCAGAGGGAACCCATGCTAGATGCAGAAACCACAGGCCTCACTTACATAGCCTCCCACAAAGCCACCACTTTAGCTACCAAGGGGTTCTGTAGAGATTCCTGACTTTGCTGTTGCAGACACCATTTTGGGCTGGGCACTGAAGACAGGTGGCCTTTCTTTCCACTTATATCATAATCATGAAATGGTTATTTCTTGCTGAGGCTTCAGGTACCCCTGCAAATACTTTTCTAAATGCTATCCAGGGATCATCTGGATTCCATGGAATCCATCCGAGAAGCACTTGAGATATTCTGAGGCAGACAGGGAGGGAGAGCTTCTAACTTTGAAAAGAGGCTCAATGGGCAGGAATCAGATAAAAAGATCTGACAGTAATGAATATCAATTCTATTGTGATAGGCATTTTTTTCCTCCTTGGAAAGTACCTTCTTGTCCCCAGGGGCTTCCCCGTGACTTTCGGATTTAAATCATTTCATTCATATTTTCTATCAAACCATGTCAGCAGTGAAATCCCAGACTCAGCTACCAACGTGTGCCCCCATCCAACTATGTCCGCAAACATTTGAACACACAAAACCAGCAGTGTGTAAACATCAAAAGAGATGGTCACCTTTCTTTCTTCAACACAGGGGAATGCAACACAGAGAGGGAGTGTCCTGCTGCAGTCAGGACAGCGGTCACACACAGGACATTATCTTGGATGCTAAATCCCAGTCTTGGTTTTCTTTATTTTGTTCTGGATACATCTAGAGTTCTCTCATCTAGTAGGAGAAAAACACCTGTAGGGAAAGGCCACATCTCTTCTATCCCCTCATCCCAACACTTGCCATTTATGCCTGGTCTATAATTAGTCTCTCACAACTATATATTGAATCAATGTACTTACTTTGCTAGGCACTAGTAAATAAAAACATCTAAAAGATTGGTTTGTACTTAAACATCTGATAGTGTTGTGGGGTACAAGGTGAAAACATAGCTCATTTGATGGTGTAGGAGGTCCTTCTGTCTTTGTGTTGCTTTCATTGGTTAATAAAGAAACTGCTTTTGGCCTGTTGATAGGGCAGAACTTAGGTAGGCAGGGAAGACAGAACTGAACGCTGGGATGAGGAAGGGTGGAATCAGAGATACACCATGGATCTGCCAGAGACAGACACTGGAAATTTTACCCGGTAAGCCACTGCCATGTGGTGATACACAGATTAATAGATATGGGTTAAATTAAGTTGTAAAAATTAGCCAATAAGAAACTAGAGCTAATGGGCCAAACAGTGATTTAATTAATAGTTTCTGTGTGGTTATTTTGGGGCTAAGCTAGCTGGGCAGCTGGGATAAACAAGCAGCCTCTCCTTGCAACAATTTGAAATAAAGCAAAATGTCCTGAATGTGCCTATAGATAGGTGACCCCTTTCTCATCTAACTCAAAGGTAGTGACTTAATATTTATGACAGCTTCATTTTATAAATGTGAGATCAATTAGTTGGAATGCAAGGGACAAAGACACTCAGCTAGAATCAATAATATGCTAATCACAGTCTGGACCTGTCCCCTCTTTCCCAGGTCTGGGCTTTTCCATGGCATCTTCGCATCTTTTCACAACACTAAACACAGGAATGTTCAGCTATAGGCATCCAGGACAGGGGACTAGATATAACTGCTAACCCAGTGTTTTTCTAGCAATCAGTCTCCTATCATGGGAAATGCTCTCCAACCCCTCTTCTTTTTTTGAATATATAAAATACCTTTTTAATTTTTATTGGGCTCTACATTTTTCTCTGCTTCCCTCCCTACCTCTCCCTTCCCCTTCAACCCTCTCCCCAGGTCCCCATGCCTCCAATTTACTCAGGAGATCTTTTCTTTTTCTACTTTCTACTTCCCATGTAGATTTGATCTATGTATGTTTCTCTTAGGGTGGTCACTGTTATCTAGGTTCTTTGGTATTATAATTTGTGGGCTGGTTTTCTTTGCTTTGTGTTTAAAGACCATTTATAAGTGAGTACATGTGATAATTGGCTTTCTGTATCTGTGTTACCTCACTCAAAATGATGTTTTCTAGCTCAATCCATTTTTCTGCAAAATTCAAGATGTCATTATTTTTTTCTTCTGTGTAGTACTCCATTGAGTAAATGTATCACATTTTCCTTATCCATTCTTTGGTCGAAGGGCATTTAGGTTGTTTCCAGTTTCTGGCTATGACAAATAATGCTGCTATGAACATAGTTGAGCACATGTCTTTGTGGCACGATTGAGCATCCTTTGGATATATACCCAAAAGTGGGATTACTGGGTAATGAGGAATGTTGTTTTCTAATTTTCTGAGAAATCGCCATACTGACATTCAAAGGGGCTATATCAACTTGCATTCCCACCAGCAATGCAGGAGTTTTCCCTTTACCCCACAACCTCTCCAGCATAAGTTGTCATCAGTCTTTTTGATCTTGGCCATTCTTACAGGTGTAAAATGGAATCTCAGAGTTGTTTTGATTTGCATTTCTCTGAGACTAAGGATGTTGAGCATTTCTTTAAGTGTCTTTCAGTCATTTTAGAGTTCTCTGTTTAGGTCTGTGCTCCATTTTTTTATTAGATTATTTGTTCTTTTGATGACCAATTTCTTGAGTTCTTTGTATATTTTGGGGATCAGATCCCTGTCTGATGTGGGGTTGGTGAAGATCTTTTCCCATTCTGTAGGCTGCCGTTTTGCCCAATCCCTCTATCACCACCCAAATTCAGGCAGATACTGATGGATGCGGAGAGAGAACATTAGAGTCTGCTTTTCTTATGGCCCTAAACTCTCAGAGCCTTGGAATCTTCCTAACTACAACAGAAGACTACCTTTTGAATGCGGGGGGGGGGGGGGGCTTCTCCTCATACACTTCCAACATATCCTGTCCGCTCTTAGAAATCCCTACCTTTGCGGTTGTTCTCCAAATAGAACTTTGACTCTTTGCCCTCTCCACTCATCAACCCGCCGCATCAGTTCAACTTCACTCACTATGCGTCCTCTGAGTACCTGCCATGGGCCAAGTACCCCCCACAGATACCTATGACTGCTAGCCTCAGCCTGCAGGCAAAGAAACAGCCTATGAGAGTTTGGAATATTGAAATATTGTCAGAGCTGAGGAGAGCTGGGACCAAGTCTCTGTAAAAGTCTGTGTCTCTGAGGCTTGAGTGAAGGATCCCACGAATGAGGCTGCATCCCCTCCTCCCAATAGAGCAGAGAGCCACTTTGCCAACTTGGTTCCCTGTGCAGCCCTGTCCTGTTTTACAAGTCAGTAAATGCTCAGGAGCTCCCGTGTAATGTATGAGGTTAATTAATAATATGTAAAAGTTATCATTTATACAGCAGAATCCCATAAACATTTATTAGTATGCTAATAGAGAGTAATGGCCATGTGAGCATAAAATCAGATGGGGCTGTTGTGACGCAGCAGAAAACTGTCAGGAAAAATGACAAACAGTATTCTTCTGTCTAGCAAGGGTAGGCAGGCATGGCCTCCTGTCAGATTCTATCCTCTCCACACGGACCTGGCCAGGTTGAGAAGAAGCTGGGTGGGATTTTGGAAGTCTGGATCTGGTCCTAGCTCTCCCCTTCCTTCTACAAGGAAAAGACCTGGCATCTACTACAGACTTTTCGGTCGCAATATTTCAATAGTTGCCTTTCCACTGATTTCCTCATTCATTCTGCCTTGGCTCCATTTCTGATGAGTCTGAGCAATTACCAGGCACCTAACACCTATGCAAATACATTCTGCAAAGGTGAGATGAACCCACTCTCCAGGTATCAGTCTCCTCCCTGGATCTCTAAGGTTCTTCACCTGTCTTGCTCTCCCAACTCCCAGAAAGGTGTCCATCTTCTCCAGCAAATAGGCACAGCCAGTGGTGTCATTCAGCCAGCCCACTTCCTGCAGCTGCGTGCAAGGTGGCTTATTGCAACAGACTCTCTCCAAAAGACAAGTGACTTCAGTCCTTAGGCTCCCACTGTTTCAGGTGGCCATGAGGCAAGACCCTGGATTTTTGTCCCTCGCTGCCCTCAGTGATGAAAGGAACATCACTGGCGGAATGCACTGGTGTCAATTCCTCATTGGAAATGGAGATGATAAAGCTCTCTGGATAGAAGATAGTTGGAGATGTTTGGAAACAACATATGTGTGCTTTTTTCTCCCTGCAGAGCAATTATTAATATTGTTGCCCATCTCTAAGATGCAATAATGCCCAAGATGGAGTGCTTATGGCCACATAGCTCATGACCAGCGTGATGGCAAGGGAAGGGTAGAAAGTCAGCTGTAAACAAATGAAGTTACAAAGTCCTTTTTAGTTGGCTTGTTGGTTTGGAGAGAAGAAACCTGCTATGTAGATCTGGTTCTGCTAGAGCTCATTGTGTCTTGAGCTTTGCAGCAATCCTCCTGCCTCTGCCTTCCCAGCACAGGAATTGTAGGCATGGATCACTACACGAGGCAAAGACATTATTTATTTACTTACTTATTTACTTACTTTATGGTACTGGGATTGAAACTAACACTTTACACATCAAGCAAGAGCTTTACAGATAAGCTACATTCTTAAAGAGTATAAAGGGCATATGATCAAAAAATCAGCTTTGGGGGGCAGGCATTGTGACACAGCAAAAGACTGTCAGAAAACTCACAGAATTCTTCTATCCAGTAAAAGTATTACTGGATATAAATTGCAAAGTTATAAAGCTCAATGGGAGAGAAAAGGCAATTGATTTCATTTGGATGGGGTTTTTCACAGGGTGCGTCATTAAAGAGAAGGATTGTATCTTTAACTTGGCTATGAAAAATGAGCAGTTATGCATCCTGCTTCTTTTTTATATAGCATTATAGCTATAATGCATGTAGATCTTGTTTAACTACTGTGTGATATTTCATATTATTGAACCATAGCTCTTTTTTTTTTATTTTGGCTACTAAGGGACAATTTGTTTAACTACTGTGTGATATTTCATATTATTGAACCATAGCTCTTTTTTTTTTATTTTGGCTACTAAGGGACGATTGAGTAGTCGCCACCTTTGCTCCGTTAGACTGACTAATTTTCTATATGCTTGAGGCACACATGAGCTCTTTCTCAGCACCAGCAATCACAAGTGGAATTTCTGGCACATGTCTGCTGCCAAATGGTCCCCTAAAGACCATGCAGGGATAAATATCAGCAATCCCATATGTACATATCATTTTATATTATTTGTGTGGGGGGTTAGGGTTTGGGGTTATTGCATGTTAGCTTTACCTGGTATTTTATTGACTGAGTTTTCTGTCCTGCCTGGTTTCTGTCCCCCAACCAGGTCCCACAGCCATTTAGCCCCAAAGAAATCACACAGAGGTCTATATTAATGATAAACTGATTGGGCCATTAGCTCAGGCTTCTTATTAACTCTTATAACTTGCATTATCCCATTATGCTAGTATACGTTAGCCACATGGCTCAGTACCTTTTTTGGCGGGGCAGGTCACATTGCTTCTTGGGTGTCTGGACAGGACTGGGGAGGAATGGGCTTCCTCCTTCCCAGAAGTCTCCTATTCTCATTGACCAGCCTCTACTTCCTGTTTGGTTGTCCCACCTATACTTCCTGCCTGGCTACTTAGCGAATCAGCAATTATTTAAAACATAATTGACAGAATATAGACAATTGTCCCGCACCAGTATTTGCCACCAGGATTGGGAATGCTTAACAAACATTAGTATCTCCCAAAGCTCAGGAGTGGCTACTAGAGTTCTAGTCAATGTTTTCTGTCCATTTCCGAGTGAAATGTGAAGTGGTTCACAATTAACCCCCATCTAAGCAACAAGACCTCACACCTCACAAGATGAGAACTGCTCCCTGGCAGTTCAGCAGATGGAGGACATCAGCATAAAGAGAGCCCTCCAAAGATAACTGGCTCCAGGAGCAGCCTGCAGTCATTTGGACTGAAGGCTGGCTGGGTGGGGAGAATGGGGGAGATGGTAGAAAACCACCACATCAAGCATCTAGATAGGTTCTGAGGCAAATGAGGAGCCACAGGCATCACTTGAGGACCTCAGCCCTCTGCATCTGCTGTCCTCTCCCATCCATCCAAACGCCACAGACAAAACACACTGGTCATGGCCCTCCGACCCCCTTCCTCCTCCCACTCTTCCAGACTGCTAGCAAACAGCCTGAGTTCTGCGCAAAGGAGCCAGGAAATCAGGAGGTCGGGGTTGCAGTCCTTCCAAATGACTCACCTCCAAGCTGCCAACATGAAAAAGACATAGTCTCACACCCAGGTGTGAGAACTGGAGGAACTCTGAGCCAGCCCCGCCCGAAGCTCCATGAGAGTTCAAACAATCCCCAGAGCCAGCAAGAAGAAAATTGTCTCATAAAATTTCCCATTGATTTTAGTTGGATCCTTATAAATCCCATGGGGCCAGATTGCTTTTAGCATGATTAATATCCTGCCTTCCCCGGCCACGTCTATGTTCTGTCTCTTCTCCTCTCTACTCTCTAACACTTGTGAACATCCACTCCCCATGCTTGCACACTGTCACACACCCAGCTTCCAGCCCTGCAGGGACCCAGGCACACAGAGACACCTTAAATAGAGCCGGTTCTCTTGTCAGGAAACGTTCAGTTTGTTGCCTTTTGTAATGTGTTTTTCACACTTATCTCAAACCTGGCCAGCCCTTGCCTCATGACCAGATTTTTCCCTGGAAAACATCCCAAGCTCACATAACCCAGAGCACAGACCTCCATCAATCACCAGCCTGCTGACTGGTGGGTCGGCGCTCTGCACCAAAGCAAGCTACTCCACGGCTTGTTCTCTGCACAGCTGGGGCTTCCCAGGGTTCACAAGCCAGTAAGAAGACACCTCAGTGAGTCCTCATCCAGCACAGTCTGAAGCTGTGGCCTTTTAGGATTACAAAGGAGTATGCACGGAGCTCCTTTGTTCAAAGGAAGACTGGAGTCCTGGGAGGCAGCCGCCCCACACAGGGCAAACTCCGAGTGAACCTACGACATAAAAAGCCCCAGTGGACTCAGTAGGGGCCAACCTTTATCAATGACCATTTTAGTGGGGAAATCGGTGTGCGGATGGGAGAAGATCCATTGCCACGTCTTCCAGACACGTGGTTTACCTGGCATTCACAGTCTAGTTGCCCCCTTCAGTTGCCTCTCCCTGAGGACTTCCAGACACTTCATTAAATCTAAGCCTCCTTGGAGCCAAAAACCTACCAAACAAAGGCAGACCTGAGAAGGAAAACTCTACCCTAGGATGACAAGGGGCTCCTCGAGCAGCACAGAGGACGTTCATGTATCTCGTGACCCTCAAGAGTATTGTGATTTGTGCCAGGCCTTTGACTACCACAGAGAGGGCAGAGGCATGTTCCCCTCAGGTTTGCAATGGCTCACCATACGCCACAGGCCTCTCTACTGTTTTTGCCTCCTGTATATGGAGCCTCACAGATTCTGAAAGTGCAAACTCAGACACATGTTTCCAGTTCACCTCAGCTCTTAGCATAAGCTTTACCACACAGGGTAAATGCCTAATGAAACGGCTGTTATGGGAAGGTGCATGCCTGGTCTGAAAATTGCCGCTCTGTCTCAAAGGTGGCCATCTTTTGATGGGGCCCTGCCCCATCCTTGGAGTTCAAATCCAAACATAGTGATACAGAAGTCCTGTATCACCAGGCATGGCAACCTTCCCTAGTGCCCACTGTGCCCTAAAAAACGATGCCACGAGCACATCTTGAATACACCATCTCTTTTACATACAGAAGTGGTTGCAAGTAGACACCCTAGACATCTTTGCAAGTCATCTCTACTCAATAAGCCTCTTTGGGGCCAGGGACATGAACAGTCTGGATGCTTCGCAGGGCGGCCGTGAAATGAGGTGACCTGTTGCATCTGTATCTGTTTGGAATGGTGGCTGGTATGTTTATCTAGCAATCATCACGCACCATGCGGCACACGCTGCTCTAGTCGCTAGCATTGCAGCAGGGAGCACAGACAGCCATCACAAACTCCACGTCTTTGTGGAGCTCACAGTCTACGGGGGCTTCATCCTAAACAAGTGTCAGCAGCCCTTAGAGTCGTGTCATCTGTTCCATTCCTATCACTTCTCAGCCTCTTGGCTAAGACCAAATGCATTTTTTTTTATTTCTATGGCATCACCCTTTGTCTGCCCCATGGGTCGTATCTCCAAGACTGGCAAAGTTCCAGGCACAACGGGCATTCGGTAAACAGTTTCTCGATTGCCAAAGAGCAGATGAATCCATATTTGTAATGTGGCCGTATTCCTGTCGGTGCCCAGGTCACACCAGGCAGCGTGTCCCAAGCTCTGGACTAAGGGCTTATCTGTTTAGACTCCATCATTACAAAACACCCTTGCCTAGGATCCCTAGCCCTAACCACCTGCCCAGACTTTGAGCTCATCTCCCCAAGCCATCTTGCCCCGGCCAAAGAAAATGGATGTAATTCTGAAAATGCACAGGACGATCTTTCATTACTGAAAGTGAATAGCAGCCATGTTTAACTCACCCACTTGGCTTGGTTTCCCCTGCAGACTCTCCCAAACCACTAATACAAAGTAAAGAGTCAACCACCCTCAGTGGCAGGTTTGATATAGTAATCTGGTTACGTTCCTTGAATCCAATGAAACATCTCCCACCCACCTCTGTGACATCCCTATTATTAAAAGGGTTCTACACACACACACACACACCACAACCCAAAGTTTCCCTCCTTGTGAAGCCCTGGGTTGGGTTTCTCATTTGCCCCTCCAAATCCATGCTCTTTCTTCTTCCCTCACCCCTGCCCTGATCTGTGTTAACCGTTGGCCTTCCACAGTCACTTAGGAGACATGGGACCACAGGCAAGTTACTTAACATTGGTCAGCCTCAATTATCCTCCCTGGGAGCAGCCAGCTAGGGCAGCACTGGCTGACTATCTCACACATAAACTTCTTCGAGTGCCCTGTTCACAGATATGCTAAGACATGTTTCTCCGTGTTAGCCATGTGTTGCAGAGAAAGGACAGTTTTTACTAAGGTCATTTAGTGCTAGCTCTGTTTTAGCGAGGAAACACACAGACAGAAGACATGTGTCCACAATCTGAAGCTACACAATTAAAACAATTACTTTAGAAATAAAGCCACCAGCATGCTGGAGGCAACTGTTAAAAAAAAAATTCAGATTCATGGCTCCACAGGTCCCAGTTGTCCGAGATGTCATGCTAGGACACGGCTTTCCAGCAGAAGAGCAATCTCATCTCTGTATTCTGAGATGCTCAGAGTCACAGACTTCAGGCTGTGACACTCCTGACAGAGATGAACTGGGTCATGTGACTTAGTCGGCAGGGACAGTGGTGGTAGCCCTGGTGTGCTGTATGAAATACACTTTTTTGTAAGCTTAGCATAGGCTCTTTATTCTCCAGAACTCAAGAGTGTTCCTGAAATACAGGCAGCCGGGTTAACGGCCAAGTCCTAAAAGGTGCCAAAGCAGTCTATTAGGAAAAGGAAAAATCCCAAGTTATAAGTCACTTGAAGGCAGTTTAATTATAAAATGTGTGAAGCCGGGTGGTGTATGTGAAGGGTCACACTGGCTGTTTCCTCGGAGCCTTTGGAGAGTGTTAACTAGTTATCATTTTATGAAATTTATGAATGCGCCAAGCCCAGGACTATTTATCATTCCCTAGGCTCCCCAACAGCTCCCAGTGATACCAGCTGATAGTCACCCTTAGACATACCAAAGCAGGCACCGGGCAAAGGCTTTAGATAGCATTGACATCAGAAGTCTACCTATCAAACATCTACCTTAAAGGCCTGTTTGGTATCCATAAGCCATCCTCCACTCTCTCGTCCCTTCCCTCCTATCATCCCCAAATGCATGACTCCTTTACCTACACTACTGTGTGCTCAGTTGCATGGGTGGGCACATTCACGCAGACAGACCCCCCCCCTCTATTTTGAAAGACAGTTATTACTGACAGGCTCTCTGTACAATGAGGAACATACCCCTGCTGGAAACTGGTGCCTTGCTGGTACGCTGTTTCTTCCTGTCACACTGTGAGATCACAGAGGTTACCAAAAATCCCCCCTTTCTTGGTAAACCTACATCCTTATCTTCTTTCACCAAATAGGCTAGGGGTGGGGCAGTATTGATAAAGGAAGAATTCGCAACAGGGAAAGAATAGATACTGATCCTCTGCCTGCAACTGGTGGCGATCCCACGAGGGACCAAGATGTGGGAGTAACTTTGAGTAGCCTCCAAGTTGGAGCAGCCTCTGAGTACCACAGTGAAAACACTGTCTTTTAGTAACATGCTGCTAAGCACTTACCGGTCCTCCGCCAGAAAGCCTGAGTTTGTAGTCCTGCCATGCTCGTACTATAAATGTCCCCTGCCAGTCTGATTTCAAGTGGCTGCATGATGTCACAGAATGGACTGGAAAGTGGTACCAGTAATGTCACCATATTATTACTTCTTACCCACAGGTAGAGATACTCTCTAGTCAGGAGCTTTTGGAAACAGGTTTCGGCTGATGCTAACTCTGGTTTGGAGGCTCTTTATTTAATTGCAGATGATGTGACTTGGGTTTTAGCAACAGCCTCACAAAATCCCTGCCACTTTTAGCAGCTGAGCTCAGACAGTTGCAACTCACGCCCGCGCATGACTGGGTTGGGAATCTCTGGGACACAGGGTCAGAAGTGTACCACGCCACAGTAGGAACTCCAGGTGGTGATTCAAGAAGCCAGATGTGAACTGAGAGCTTGCTTGAAGCCATCTGGAATGGTAAGAGGGAGCCAAGCCAACATTTTCAGTGAGCTGGAAGCCAGACGCTTAAGAAATAAAGTCTTGACACTAAACCGAAAGGGCAGCAGGCAGACTCCACAAAGAAAGCGCAGCAGAACCAAGTTGAAACCAAGTCTTGGACAAAAAAGAGACGAGGTCCCAGACAAGGGAAGATGTTTTGGACTGTGCAGTACATATCGGTAAGAGCTATGCTACTTACCTTTACTGGTGAATAATAACTGCTAACGGAGACCTTGAGCTTTCTTAAGACCAACATCTGGTGCTGTTCCGTTGCTGTACCAAAATGCTGGTGATAATCGAGCTGGAAACAGAAGAGGTGTAACTTAGACCATAGCTTTGGAGGTTTCTGCGTATAGTTGGTCCCATTGTTTGGGTCTATGGCAGGACAGCTGAGTACAGTGGGAGCTGCCCATCTCATGGCCAGGAAGGAAAGAAACAGAAAGGGATAACCTAGAAACTGCCCACCTCTTAAAGCTTCTGCCATCCCTCAGCAGTGCCATCTGGGGGTCTGAGCCCTTAACACGTGGGCCACTGGGGGTCATTTAAGATCCAGACCCTCACACCTGCTTTCTCTCGCTACAGTCCGCTTCACTGTAGAAATGTAACACAGTGATAACTCAGAAGAAACCTGTGGCTGTCACCACTGTGCAACACAGGTGCGTGTGTGTGCTGGGCCCTTTTAAAGTTGTAGAAAGGGGCCAACAGTCCACGGGGAAACTGTTCAAAATGGAATAAACACACGTTCCCAAGGCACTGGTCAAATCGTCGGCACAGATAATACTTTCAGAGATGTTACCATCACACGTTGCCTGTGGGCCAGCGTTATAAGCCATATGAGACCTCTCCTGGTGACCAGAGCATTCTGAATATATCAACGGAAAATAGAAATATAGCCCTGCCATCATAAGACTCCGGTTTCTGCATTCTTATTCTAATACCCAAAGCTTCCAGTTTACAGGATTGTCATTGCTCCCGAATCTCTCCCTCTAAACACAGTGACTTTGGTTTCTCTTGCGATAAAACCAGCAGCACCTACACCAACCCCAGACTCAAGTCAGCTCTCTGAGCAGAGCCCAGCTCTGGCCTTTCTGGGGAGACACAGTCCAGTCTGTGGACTCCTTAGAATTTTACAGACTTTTCTAGAGTACTGAGTACACTGCTTGGTACAATAAATGACCTTGAGCTGTAAGCCAAGGATGCCTGCATGAAGGAAGGCATTCTCACAGCTTCATATTTATTAGACTTCCTTACTTTATGATTTACTTCATGGGACCCACGCCAGCAATCCTGTTCCTTTAGGAAATGGCCCGAGGACTCAGTGACTTAGTGTTAGGTATCCCCAACCTAGAGCTACAAATCCCTCATGGATATCTCGGGCTGGCTAGAGGCTTCACAATGAGGACTGGGCAATGTTTTCTTTGCATTGTCTCTGTCTGCTTTGTACACACGAGGAAGGGCTGTTAGCATGTGCTCCAGGCTCCAGGGACGTGAGGGACCAAGTCTCGCTGCTAAGCTGGAGAAATTTCCATGACTTCATTCTCTTACCCACAGGACTCTCCTACTTGCAAGCTCGGATGAGGGGAGAGGACTGCCTTCAATTAGATTTACCCTCCCCCCCAAAAAAAGGTTTTTAAATGGTGTGTAAAAATAATTCAATAAAGGCCTCGGAGGTGTCAGCTGTTGTCATCCTTCTGCTTGGAAAACGTCACTCAGAACGTGCCCAGAGTCAACACAGGGATGTGACGCCCTGAAAAATTAATTTGTGAAATGAACCTTCGAGACTACTTGTCCTTTGTGCCCAGCTTCATGTGTCCTCAGTTGGGAAATCCAAGGCCCTGGATCACGTCATCCAGTTTGGGGTTGTAGAACTCACACTTTTCATTGTGCCTCTAATCCTAAATGTCACCAGGAAGGTTAGCCCCCAACACAAAACGATACTCCGTGGCCTTACTGTAGACAATTATCAACTCATAAATCTTGGTCAGACAGTAATGAGAGTGTAAGAAACGATTAAATTCAGTCCAGTAACACCATGTGAGAGGGAGGGTAGACCTGGAGGGGGTGAAGCTGGAAGAGTCTCCAGGGAGATAGGAGTTAGCTCCCTAGTACTGAGGACCTGCTACTTGTCGAGTGGCATTTTGGAAGGCTATGGGTGATGTCATTCCAGATGGTAATAGTTCAATGAGAGCTCAGATCCCAAGCTAAATTGGAAAGAAAAACTGGAAATAGGATGGCGGATTGGGGTATAGTGTACCCCTTCAGTCAACTACTCTATTGCATGGTCCCAGGGACTCAGGGGCCTCTTTGTGTTGGAGGATCAGGGCTGCCAGTCCTTCATAAAAATACAAGGGAGGATTCTGGGAGGTAAGCCACTAAACGGTTGTAAAAGTCATAAAACATGGGCCAGTGAGATGGCTCCACCAGTAAAGATGCTAACCCCCCCCCCAAGCCTGACAACCTGGTCTCCATCTCTAAAAACTACATGGTACAAGGAGAGAACCCACTCCCACACTTTTTTGGGTAAATGTAATTGAAAGCAGATCTACCCCCTCATCTGAGCTTGCAAGCAGGAGAACACTGCCATCCCGACTGTCCTGCACACCAGACATGCACGGCCACTCCTCCCACATGCAGGCACAATAAATAAATGTAATGCTGAGTCATAAAAGAGACACTCCGGTTAAGGGAGTTGACGTTGTTTCATTAGGCAACGATCATGTTGAACAAGTCATGCTGGCCAGGCCTTCTACTGATGCTAAAACTGTGCATTTCTTGCCTGTTCTGATGCTGCCTTCTGGGAACAACCCAGCCGCATGAACCACCTGGGGGACTGAGATGAAGGTCTTTCCTCCCAAGAGGAAAGTGTCCTCTTCCCCTAGACAGAGTCTGTCCAGACACTGTACATGATCCTTGAAGCGTGTCACATGACTCTTTGGAGCAAAATGCCTAGAGACCACAGGTCAGAATCAGTTCTCAGGATTTCCTGCCAAATGCTGCAAAGTCTAGCTCACATTTCCTGCCCCCTGGACTCACTTCCCTCGGTTCTCTAGTCCCAAGCCCTACTGGACACATTTGTCCTACAGCCTAGAATGCCCTTCCCTCAGTAGGACTGGCTTCTCTCCTGCTCTTTGCTCAGGCTTCTCAGTCCCCAACTGCTCCGTTGACAGTTGTACCTTGGCCACCTTCCTAACTTGCTTGATCCATCCTCTGTCTGCCACACACATACACACACACACACACACACACACACACACACACACACTACTACTACCACCACCTGGAATATCAGCTCTGCGAGAACTCAAAGTCTGGCCAGCTCTCTGCTGTGAACTAGTTCCGATAACTAGAGAGTCCATGCTTGCCAGAGGGAAACTCAGAGCTCATGAGTCGCTGGCACACGGATTGCCATACTGAACTAACTGACTTCTGCATCCGCCCTTTGGGAAAGTCTCGTGTGCCCAACCATGTACTTACTCTGCAAGGCACCATATCTGGTCTCAGTTCTATTATCTATTGGCTCTACCCAGTTTGCTAGGTCCTTATGGAAAGACATGGGTGTGGGGTTATATAACACACAGGAATGTGCACAGTGATATTGTCATTCCATGTGAGGATGGTATTATGGATGCTCCAGGCTCCTCACCACTTCAAGGACTTGGCCAACATCCTCCCCCTAGGTGGTAACAGAGGTCAACTTTCTTCATTAGGGGCCAAGAAGATGGATTCTGACTTGACATGGGCTTTAACTTAGTGTGTAAGCCTCACCATTTCCTTCCCTCTTTGTACTCAATTTCTCAAATATAAAATCATACACAATCTCAGGATTATGAGACTCACATGAAATCAACTATCTGGATGAACTTTGCAAAGTTGTAACAGGACTTGTTCACTACACACTATTGGTAATCAGCTCCTTAGTGGACTGGAACCTGGACCACGGCGGTTCCCAGCAGCTGCGGAACGCTGACTCTGTGCCCTTCATAGTTCTAAGTGCCCTCCAGGAGTGACCTAGTTAGCTAGCCCACATGACAACCCTTAAAAGCCAGTGTGGCCGTCTTCTCTGCTTTCCAAATGAGAACAGAGAACGATGAGACAATGCCCTTTGCCAGGATCACACAGGCCATCAGAGGCAGGGGTGGAAGTTCACATAAGTCCCCCAGCATCAAAGCACTTGATCTCTACTGGTGTTCAGTCTACGCTCACATCACAGACGGCAAAACTCATGCGGTCACAAACCTGAGGCACCACAGGAATTAGCATACGCTCTGAGACTACCGCACGTCAGGTTCCTCTTATGTCGTACCTCTGTTCATACTCCTCGGATGTCCCCTGACTCCTGTGACAGTCACTGAAGGCAGACACTAGACCCAATCTGCTATTGGGGCACTCAAAGGCATATAAGCAACATAATTAACTTACTTGAGGTCTCCAGCTTAGTAAGTACAATAATAGTAAGACTAGATGTCAAAACCTCTACTCTTTCCATCTCCTAGACTTGGTTGGAGATGCCAAGCATACACACACGCACGAAGGGTTGTGGCACCTTTTGCCAACAAGTTCAAAGTCTCATCTGGATATAAGAAAGTTAGCACAGTGTATGTCTTGTAGGCTACAGAGTGTGCTATACTGGCAAATACTTCTTTTAGCCACTGAGCAGGAACGGGCCCATGACATGATGAGTTATACATCACAGAAAGACAAGATCCCGGATGGTGATGCTGGCAGAGTCTGCCCTGGTGAAGCTAGGAGCAGGTGGTGTGGAAATTAAAAAGCAACTGGAAAACAGAGGAAATTGTGGCATACTTCATTTGGACTGATAGGCAATTTTTGGTCCACTCCCCTGGAAATCACTTGGGGATAACCGAGCCGATATTAAATGTGGAAAGACCCTTTCATTACTAAGAGCCTGTGCCAGAGTTTCTGCTTAGCAGCATGTCAGCTTCACAGAGCCTGATTTAGGCCTGACAGGAGAGGCTGCAGTAAATCCTGTCACTTAGCAATAGGCCAAAGAAGAGAGTACCTTCTGGAAAATATAATGGGACTGCAGATGGAGTACACAGGTGCCTGGAAGCGTTGAGATATGAAAGAGACCAGAGTGACTAAGTTACTCGTATCTTCCAGGAAATAATGTTTCAGTAATGAGATTCCAAGCCTCGGACTCTGGTAGGAGCTGTGGTGACATGTAGGGAGAAGGGCTTAAACTCCAGGCTCTCGCTCAGCTCATGCAACACCAAGCCCATTATGATAAACGCTCAGGCTGTGGTCCTTCGAGTCACCTTGAGTCCCTTTTTTATAGTCTGCATCTAACTCAGCATAATGTGAGAGTCAGAATCTGTAAGAGTCAGAATCAATCTGTGAGAGAGTCAGAATCCAGCTGTGTGCTCTGCTTCTTCACATCTCAGCTGCCAACATTGCTCATCTGGATTAGACAAAAGCCTCTTCCGTGTCTCCTACTTGGTCGTTGACATTCTAGGATTCGAATGTGTTCCCCAGCAATCCTTTGCTGATAACACCATCTCCAGTGCAGCAGTTGGGAGGTGGTGCCCACTAAGGGGTTCTGCTCGAAGTGGATTGATGGAGTTAGCAAGGGAGTAAGGCTGTGATCGTGGGCGTGAGTTCTAATATATTCCAACATGGTCTCTTTGTGGTTTCACTCTTGACTTCTCTGTTTTCCCATGGGCTGACACAGCCTGAAGGTCCTTGTCAGATCCATGACCTTGCTCCTAGACTTCCTAGACTTCCGCTTCCAGAGCTAACAGATAAATACACGTGTCTTCAGAATGCGTTACTCACTCAAGTGTTCTGTAACAGCAACAGAATAGGACACCACACATGTGTCAATCAAATCATGACATGTTTATGCATGAACCTCCAATGATTCTCCACTCCAATAAAAGCATAAGTTCAGCAGGTGAAGGCACTTCTTGCTCAGCTTGACAGTGTAAGCTCGTTCTTCACCATCACGGTGAAGGAGAAAACCATCTCTGACCTGAACGTGGGAACCATGTCGCTTCTCCACACATATGTGGACACGCATACACACAAAACATAGTAATTATTTAATCACTATGCTCCTCGTTTCCTCCCTCGCCATCTAGATTAATTCTCCCCTCACCCTGTCTGCTCCAGCTGCACTGGGTGCCTTGCTATACATCAGACAGTCTCAGTGCTGAAGTGGAGCACAGAGGCAGAGGCCAGCCGAGCTGCCACAGTGCAGGAAGAGCTGTAAAAGGTCAGGTTTTGTCACCGACCTCGAGGACGTCCAGTGCAGTGGCTGGGACACAGTTTGTCTGGAGGAGATAGAGAACAATAAACGGGATGTTTGCAGGGAGGTTGAACACAAATCGCATGTCTCAGAAAACCTTAGGGCAGCCTAAGCACACAGCATGCAAGGGGGGTTTTCAAGAGCACTGTTTATGGTGCTCTATTTATAACCTTCAGCTGCAAAAAAAAAAAAAAAAAAAAAAAAAAAAAAAAAAAAAAAAAAAAAAAAAAAAAAAAAAAAAAAAAAAACCAACAAAAAAATCCATCTAATTCCTGAGCTCTGTGCATCAAGTCTCTCATCTCATGAGTCCCCAAATCCTGGCAGCTGCACCCCTTCCTCTGTCTCCTTTCAGGTCCCCTTACTCTAGCTATGACTTTCTAAAGCCACCCAAATGGACCCTGCAGTCCTGGATTTGAGCACCTTCAAATCGCTGTTCCCTCTGAACAAAACACTAACCCTTTCTCTTTCGCCCACCCTCTTGACATTCAAACATTGGATTGAATCAACCCAAGCTTTTTCCATTTCCCAAGGCCTCTCTTATTCCCAGTATACCCGCATGCAGAACACATGCACGCACACTCATCTGACTGAGGAATTTCTACCCTTGGTTGCTATAGCTCTGCATCTTTCAATACAGAACCACTTGACTCGTACTAGAATTGTTACCTTGTGCAGTCTCTGCCCGGCAGACGGTGAGTTCTTTGTGACAGGGACCAGCTCTTGTGCTTCAGTGGAACTCCAGTTGTCAGGCTCCTCTCAACCCCACACATAATGAACAAGTGGCCAAAGGGATGACAGCAGGTGTCCCATCCACCCATGCAGACTCCACATGCTGGAGAGATAAAGACAGAAGGACCAAGCTCACAGGAGATGAACTGGTGATGGGAAAGTCAATGCCCTCTGAGTCCAGGGAGGTGGGGTCAGGCATGAGAAACAAAGGAGAGAGGGACCAATGATAGATCCCAGGGCAGGGTAGGCTCCTGTTGAGCTGGGCAAAGACACAATAGCTGGGAAGGAGGTCAACTGTTCCCATTAAAAAAGAAAGAACAATTCAAGAAGCCGGGCCACCCTCTATACCCTCCAGTTTCCAGAGCTGGTGTTTGCCCTGCCAAACTGGAATGAGGCCCCTGGAGAGCCTAACTGAACCATAGCAAATGTAATAGGCAAAATGCAATTCCCACGTGGACTTTCTGCCCCTTTTTCTTTCAAGCTTTCCAGAACATGCAAGGCGTCCCATCACACTGACAGTGAAGCACACTCTCGAGTTAGAACGGTGGGACTCGCAGCCTAGCTCCGCCACTCGCCACCCACTTGCATTGGTTTTTCTCCTCTATGCAGTGGGACTGGTCACAGGAGCACCTGTCCTACAGGGCTGGGGCAGCGATGCAGCAAGGCAAAACCAGGATGCAGAGCCAATAGCCAGTAACTGCATCGCTGTTAAATTGGTGGGTTGTTTACAGTGGAGCACAGGTTCGAGCTCTCCACTTCTCAGTAGCTTTGTGACCTTCAAGAAGCTGCTTTTACTACCCACCCCCTTCTTCCATAACACAGAGATAGTGATGGTCTCATATGAGAGTGTTATTAAGAAAAATAATGTCCTGAAAATGGTAAATAACTCAAGACATTTACTGGATTATAGTAAGTATCATCTAGATATTTGCAGAACGAATGCATTATTGTTTTTATTGGGAACCAGGAGTCAATAGCCCCCCTCATGATTTGCACCCCCCCAAACCATAACAGTAACTGCCATACACACAAAAGGAGTATTGGAGCTCCCTGGTGCACTCTGCCCCCCAGTTAGTGACCTACAAGCCCCAGCTCTTTCTCTCTGCAAAGCTTTCTGGCTTCACAAGAACCAAGCAGCCCCCAGCTTTCTGAGAAGGTCCCCAGAGGCTTGACAGTATGTAATAAAGTGGTGGGAGGGAGAAAAGCCAGCAGAAAAGGGCTGACCCAGTGGGCTGGCTACTGCCCTGGGATCTATTTCCCCGTGTCAGGGAAGTTGCTGACTTCAGCCATTCCAGAGTGAAGCACCATCCATGGTCAGAGACAGCACCGAGCCTGGAACACGGCACAGCCGTAAATCTGCAAGCCGATTATTTAAGAGAACTGACTTTCTGTGTTGCGATATTAAAGCAAGTCTGCCTCCTGCCTATAAATCAGCAGAGCTGTTTCCAGCTTCAGACACTCTGTTGGGCTGGCTGGAGATGCACATGCCTGGGAGGCATGGAACGAGAACGACTAAGAGATGTACTTACCTCCTCGCCAAACTGTTCTCATGACCCTGCCTGAACTGCATACTCCTTCCCTGTCCCGTGACTTTGGGATCTCAGCATCGTCTAGGTAGCTTCAGAAACATCACAGAACACTTGATGCTGGCACAGTGCTCTGGGATCAGATGGAATAGATAGCCTTAATCCGTTTAGAGTTCATGAAATCAAATAGCAAAGATATGAAGTGAATTTCCTTCCGAGGACCACACAGTGAGCAGGCAGAGTGCGAATTAGACCACGTCTCACAGCTCCCAACCCAGAGTTATTTCAATGACATTAAAGTCAGCCTTATCCAGAATGCCTTCATGTGAGGGCCTGGGGATATGGCTCAGTGGGTAAAGTTCTTGTCACACAAATGTGAGGAGCTAAATTTAAATCCCAAAATCCGTGTATAACCAGGCATGGCAGCTCATGTCTAGTAGGAGCAGAGACAGGAAAATTCCTGTAAGCTTATTGGCTGACTCGCCTGCCACTGACCACCCATGCGATCTGGCACATATGTACCCCCCCACACACACATAAACATGCAAAGACATACACAGAGAGAATTTCTTCATATGTATGATCCTAAGAAATGGAAATCTGGGTAACAGCATAGAAAAAAAACTATGTCTTCTCAAAATGCCCAATGGACATTGCCTCGGGCCTACAAAGCAGAGGATGCTTTCCAACATTGTCAACAAACCCCCCACTGCACCAAACCCATCCTTGGGTTCCCATCACCAGGAACAAGACTCAGGTTCTTAGCATGATACACAAAAGTCTCTGTTCTTGGTCTTGCATTTGCCTTTGACTCTGTGTCCTGCAAATACAGAACATGACCCTCACCTCACCTTTCTACCCTAGGAGAAGCCTCCTGTGATCTACTCCCATCCCCAGGATGAATGGAGGCTCCCTTCGCTATCCTTCCATCTCCTTCTACTTGCCCTCCTGTGGCATTTCCCTTACTAGATCACCGTGCTCCGTGTGTGTATGCCCCTCTCCTTTAGATGAGATCTTTACAGACCGGAAGACTGTACTATGGCTTTAGGTAAAACAGCAGGAACCCAATAAATACTCCTAGATTTGAATTTTCATCAGCATCCTACACAGGAAACGGTTTCTCAATGCTTTGTGGAGGGGATAAAAGCTCAAACACAATAAACAGATGCTTTGAAATGGTTGCCAACTAAGATACAACTGGATTCTAACTACCATGTTACATCCAGCCCTCATAGCTTTCTCTCCTTTTCTGGTTTTATCTTGGACACTTCATTGGAATGGCTTTTGCAATTCAAGTGGACACACTGAATTTCATCTTGCCATTGAGGGTCATCCCAGATAGAAAAAGGGATGTGTCCTAAGCATCTCACCCCTCTAGTCAGCATGCCTCCATCATCTCTAAGAGACGACCCTGTGGTTACCTTTGAACAGCTTTTGCCCTGTGCACTCACCTCCTCGGAGGGTAGACTATGACTAATAGGTAAGAACAAAGGCAGAATGTTTGTATTACTCAGAGTTGCTGAGCTTAGCTCTGTGCCACTCACCAATGAGGGCGTAGCAGGAACGCAGCAGGCAGCAAGATGACAGCTAGGAACTGGTTGGCTGAGTGTTCTGAACCTAGAGTCCTGAGCCCATGTGCTGATCTCCCTCTCTCTCCTTCTCCCTTCCCCTCCCTTCTAAGCACTATAAAAAGCAAAAGGCTTGAGAAAGGTACTGAATTTTTTTGTGTGTGAAATATTCCAAAAATGTTACTTTATGTACTTAGGGCCCTAAGTGATTTTGTTTCCAAAAGTTGCTGACAATACATATATTCCTTGAATTTCAATGCAGAGAAAATAAGCACACTGTGGCCAAATTCATTTATTTATTTCATAAAATGACTATAATTTGGAAGTCACTCATGGTATTCTCTCCCAATTCAGGTTAATGTCTTAGACATGGCCCCTAGAAGGGCATTTCTTGCAAAGACAGTTATTGGCTTTTTATTTAAAATGTTCTGGATGGGTGATTTGTGGGTATAACAAACCTAAATAATTTAAAGTGTCTCTATTTGCTGAGAACTGCAGTGTCTTTTTTTTTTTAAAGCAGATTTTAAATCTTTAAAGTTTCAGGGATTAAGATAGATTGGACGGGGATTTATTTGTTGCAGGAATTTCTTTTTCTCCTGCTGCTCCTTTCCCAGCATCCCCTCTTTTTTCATGCCTCTGTCTAGATCCTCGTAACATCAGAGCTGGAGACCACTGGACCCCCTTTATAATGTGGGCTTTCAGACTTTCTTCATGGTTGAATCCTCTATGCAAAGTTCATCTTGGTGCTTTAGCCACAAAACAGAAAGGAATAGCAGCCATGACGGGGCTACGTTTGCTTCTCAGCTTTTGACGCTTATGCAGAGTCTCCCAGAGCCCCTGAGCAACATATGATGAAGTCAAGGGTGAGGGTCGATGCACCAGGGTCCCTCTGTGAGCACAAGGCTGATCCAGCCTAGAACAGCTTGATTGACACTGCATACCTCCCAACAGTTCCGGCTTCTCCTTGCTCTCTGTTTTTGTCCTCTTCGTAAATCCGTCAGCCATCGTTCAGATTCCCATCTCTTAGCAGTGATGCGATGAGCCAGTCCTACCCAGGAGGACAGCATGGAACAGCCCTCACATGTGGTGGTGGCCATACGGATGCTGGACCCAGGTCACAGACTCTGGGCACGGATTCCTAGAGTATACCTGCCCTCCACAGCCATCCTGCCTCAGCAAGGCTGGGTGAGCATATCATTCCTAAGCCAGGCACGTTTCTCTGCAGTTCCTTTTCCAAAGAGCAAGTGGTGACAGTGCCTGAAATGCAAAGTCAGCAAAAGAGCAGCCACTCTGCCTGCAAAGGCCTTGTGGAGACCCCGCAGAGACCCACCCCACTGGCTCTGTCCCTGACATCCTGGGAAGATGCTCAGCCTTTCCCCTGGGAACCGCTATCGCCTATGTCAGCTAGTAACTACCACAAGGCTTTCCTCAGTCCCCACAAGCCACATGGATTCCAAAAGAAACCAAGGTTTTTGGTCCAGTTTCTTCTAACAGCAGAGGCATCTAGTTACAGGAAAGGGTATTTGTCCTGCTTAACACTTTAATGAATTTAGGTCTCAGTTTAGACAACACAGGCTTAAGAAGTTCCTTTTCACTCACTGGGGATATTGGCAGCATTTGATGCTTTTGTGTTTTGTTTACTACAGATAGTTGAGGGGACAAGACAGAAATGCTTCCGCCCATCATGAGCCTGTAAGTCTTAATTTGTCAACATGGCTAAAGAATTTTAGAGAGAAAAACAAAAACAAAGAAACCCCTTACATGCTATTTTTAAGTCCTGCCTTTGCAGGCCTAAGCACCTTCATTGGGTGGTTTTCCTGGTAGGAATTAGAAGAGGCTGTGTCCTTCTTCAGGTAGGATTAGAGGGAATGAGACTCGTGATAGGGCAGAAAAAATGCATACAAAAGATGTTTAAATTGAAACTAGAACCCACTAGGGTTAAGAATCCCTCCTCTTGGGAGAGCATGATACTTTCATCCACCTTGACATGAAAGCTATGTTGGTCTATCCGGTCCCTATTTCAAATGGGTAGACACTTCATTTCAGGTCAATTTCCTATATCCTCTCCATAAAGCAAGTAGCACTGTGGAATTATGGGTTTTGCCAGCACTGACAAGAGAAGTCTGCAGGGTCACACATGGTACAATCACAGCTTCAAGCTGTTCAAAGCTCTGACTCACTGGCAATCACCTTCCTTCTCCTCAGTGCATGTGTGCTTGCCCAGATATGCAAACTACTGAAAATCCCTCTAAAACCAAAATGTCCAGGTTCTCCCGGGGCCAAGTGTGGTTAGACACATCCCAAGGCCAAACCATTACTCACAATAAAGAACAGCAATAGCCACCATTGCCAGTCTTTGAAAACCATCTCAGGGGTATTAGAGAATCCTAGAAACAGATGCGGGGACTACATGGGTTAAAATCCAAAGCAGAGAGCTCAGCCTTGTTTGAGGGATTTGTGTATTAGCCACCATAGGAAGCAGAAAAGACACTGGAGCTTAGAACCACTATTCTCGAGATGGTAAGGGAAATAAAAAGGCCTTCCTGGGAGAGGCGATGGGTCAGGCAGAAAGCCAAGGTAGGGCTGGGATGGAGACCGTGATGAAGCCTGTACTGGGAACTGCAATGAATTAGGGCTGGCAGTGTGGAACTGCCTAAGCCACACCCATCTAAGGTTTTCTCCAGCTCTCCACCCAGTTTAACTTCCACCCATGGCATCTCCATGAATGGTCAGTCTGCAAGAGGTAGAAAGCCGATGACTAGCCAGACAGCAACAGAGCAGGTGTGCACCCCTCTTCTCTGTTCCCTCCATCTTCGGTATGTCAGCTGCTACAGATGTAAGCAAAGACCTTTCAGAAGATTCTGGTTGTTTTCCCTCCATAGAAAATCCTTTCTTCAAGTTGAAAAGAAAAGAAAAGAAAAAAGGAAAAGAAATAGAGGTGCATCTCAATGGCAAAAATAGTTATCTATCGTTTGTGAGGCCCTGGCCTGGATTCCCAGAACCACAAAACAAATTAGCAAACAAAAAATGCTGAGTGTGGCGCTAGAGAGATGGCCGCTTCACAACTCTGTTTTGAGGAGCACACACACACACACACACACAATTCAAGTGTATGCTTAAAATAATTTGTAATAAAACCTGCAGTGTTTAAAGAAGCAGAAGCAAGTGGGGAGGTTGAGGGACTCTAGGGAAAGGGTCAGCAGGGGTTCAGAGTTTGAGGGCAGTTAGGGGGTACTCGAGGGAGTGACGGTGCTTTGTGTCTCTGCTAAGGCTTGGAGAAAACTGAGAAAATTTGTCATCTCAATTTCTTATTAGCCAACATATTTGCTGCTGCTGGATAACAGTGAATGAGAAATAAAAATATCAAAATACTGAGGTCTTCAGGCCTACCTACCTGCACATAGCCAGGGGAGAGGAGGTGTCGGGATAGTTTCAGAACAGCTGAAAACAGTAAAGGCCTGGGGTGGAAGGCCCTCCTGAGGTTATTTTTTTAATGCATAAATGACTGGAAGAAGAAATGATTACTAGCCTTGGCTATTAATCCATCAGCAACTCCATTTGAAAACTGAAAACGAGTTAAAAGCCCTAAGCATAAGGTTGAATGGCTCCAGCTCCACACCTTTGCCACTCATACCCTCCCTACTTCCTGATGCCCATCTCCTGTCTCTGACAGCTGTGGATGTTGAAATGGCTCTTCCTACCGTCAAAATCCACCTCTCTTTGAGTCCGCCACAAATCGCAGCTCTTCCTTTTCTGGAGAAAGAGTGAGCCTTGTCTTTGTGAGGGAGTCTGCCAAGGACTTCCTACCTCAGTCTCCAACACGGAAATCACATCTGGGTTTAAGACCGTGAAACCGGAGCTCTGTTTCCAGTGAGAAGCCTGACTTCTCAGGTCCATGGGCACTCTGCACAGAACCCATGGGTAGAATCTGCATCTCTTGTTCTATGATGTAAGTCTTTATATAGGGAGTTCGGTTTAAAAAAAAAAAAATCGGACTCTCAGCAAGTAGGGCTTGAACTCAGTTTGGAGTCTCCTGAAATATGTCGGGTGGTTTGAACTCTGACACTGGCGAATATTAGCTTGCGCAGCGAAGCCGTCGTGACTAATTGAATGCAACTACAGGAAGTTATTCGGGGGATGCCGGTGGTAGGGGTTATTGAGAGCACTGCTCTGTGAGGAAGGAGCCTTGCACTATGACTGAATGATTTATTAACCCCCCGAGAAGGTGTTACACACAGGGCAAGCCAGAGTTCCCTGGCAGGGCAGCAGTGGTGAGGAGCTCTGGCTGCAGAGTCATCTTATTTTAATGTTTATAACAACAGGGCTAAGAAGAATTCAAAGAGTGTCAAAACTGATTCAATAAGGCTTTTTTTGTTATATAGGTCTTCCTGAAATAGGGTCCTTACCTCTTTTTTTAATAATCAAACACTGTAGGACTTGGGGACCCAGTTTCTTGCTCTGGCCACAGAGATTCTGTCTCCCCAGCCTTAGGAGGTAAACACAACTAGAAAAAACTCCAAGCCTTGGGTTGGCTCTGTAGAAGGAGCTGCGAGCAGGCCTGCTTTTCGTCTCACCCGGCTCCCTGCATGGCTAGCTTTACATCAAAATAACAACACACAAACTGTATTCATATAACACTGCCTGGCCCATTATATCTAGCCTCTTCTTGGCTAACTCTCACATCTTGATTAACCCATTTCTATTAATGTGTGTAGCACCACGAGGTCCTGACTTACCAGGAAGATTCTAGCCTACGTCCATCTTGGGTCAGAGCTTCATCGCATCTGACCTCACATCCTTCTTCCTCCCAGCATTCTGTTCTGTCTACTCCACCCACCTAAGGGCCTTGGTGGCCCTTCCCAATGACCTTCCCACATCACAATACAACATCATCACTACAATCTTTAGATCACCATTTGGGTTAACAAACCCACTTGATTTTAATTCTACCCCAAATGTAATCTTCCGTAGCCTCCTGATATAGTTTCTTAGGCTCTCTAATAAAATATAAAGAGGTCCCTCAAATCCAGTGACAATTTCTATTTCAAGTCACTTATTGGGCAAGTGGATTGAACTTGATGCCAATCATTACAAGACTGCACTATAGCAAAGATCTGAGCAATGAGCTACTTCCCCCCGGAAATGGGTAGCACCAGGAAAGGAGAGCATCTTGACAGAGGCGCTTGCATATCTCACGCAGCAAAATAGATAAAAGAGGAAAATGGGGAGTCACTGAACAAAGGGGCAAAGCTGTGGTTCTCCAAGACCGGAGATTTCCAAAGATCTACTGCAGTGGCGTGGGGGATCTTAAAAGCATGTTCATATCGCTAGTCTGCTAGGAGGAGGGATCTTAAGTTCAATCTCAGTGCACACAAGCAGTAAGTACACATAATAAGGTTGTGTGTTAATTACCCATGATGACCACTTCACAGTGCATGTGCACGTCAGAACATCGAGTTGCACACCTTAAACACGTACGACTATGATGTGGTAGTAACATTTCAATGAAGCTGTTAAGAATAAGGCTTTAGAGGGCTGGGGAGGTGACTGCATGGTTAAGAACACTTGCTGCTCTTGCAGAGGACGCAGTGACCTCTTCTGACCTCTGGGAGCACCATGCATTCATGTGGTGCAATACATGCAGTCAAGACACTCTTGTATGTAAAATGAAGCAACTTTTAAAAACAACGAATTTAAAATAAAAATATAATAACAATGCTTGTCCTCTGAAGTAAGTCTTCCGGCGCCCCAGAGATTGATGCAGCAGGCTCTGAAGGACACAGGTTGACAACAGCTGAAACCTAGCATGATGAAGGCCAACGTGGAGCTCAGCAGGGCACCCTAATCTTGGCAACTACCACAGTGTAGACCCAAATAGTCACAATCTGAACCAGACGCCTCTAAACCAAGACAGGCCAAAGACAGCGCATCCATATCAGAAAAATTACAAGCAGAGCTTACCCCAGCTCTATGTGTCAAAAGGTACGCCATTTCCCTTTACTTCCTCACTCAAACCATGGCAGTGCCATTTCTAATTCAGTGTTAGGCTGGGAAGGCTGCAAATTAATTGCAATTATGCCTTTTTTGTGCCAAGTGATAATTTACTGCAATTAATTATCAAAAAAAAAATCTACTGCCGTCAATTATGATGCGTGCTTCTGAGAGGGGGAGGAGCTACTTGTGAGCCCAGGGAGTCTGGGACGAAGTTACGTTTTGCTCTCTCCCCACCCCCCCCATTTCCAGTTAAGTCATTATAATTTGTTTTCATTGTGCCAAACATCATGGAGAAACTAACAATGTTACTCTAACCTCATTCTCAGTCTAAGTATTACCTAGGCTCGCCCTGCCCTATTGTGCCACCTGCAATGGGCACCGAGGGAGGCACACTTCAGAGTTAATGAGTGCAGCTGTGGTCTCTCGTATGGTGGCAACTTGTGAAATAACCTCTTCAAAGTGCCATTACCACAATATTGACAGAGTTATTTATAGTACCACACACGCCCCCCACCATAACAGAGGACTTGTCACCCGCCGCAAGCTCACGATGCTCTCACGCCCTGGCCTTCATTCAGAACCAGGGAGGGGGGACGCCAGGTAGAGCCCATCTCACAAGTGACCTTCAAAAGATACCCAAGAAACTTTGCCAACCTGAGTCTGATCATCATTAATATATCCAAAGGCTGAGGGACAATTTGTAGTAAACAGATCCAAACTGAACCCTACCTAGTGCCTCAGCATCCGGATTATGCTGAAAGAAAGGCAGGCTGTGCAAGGATATGAGACAAATCATGGATGACTCGATCCACCACAGTTCTGCTGGGACACGGGCCCGTCAGGACGTGACGTCTGTGCTTATGAGGCAAAGAGATTCCTGGGCAGACAGGCAGGGTCAGCAAAGTTCCTTCACGACACCTCTCACGCTGTTCTGCTCAATAAACGGGCTAGGTTTTGTCAGCAGGAGGACCAACCTATGACCACTGGCTAGGTGCATGAGTCCCAGGACATCTAGGGATGAAGCCCAACACGTGTGTGGATGACAATGTCATATCACAACGAAACCTGGAACATTTCTGATTATAGCGAAATTATCATTAGCATATTTGGGGTAGTAAATATTAAGGTCTTGGTGGGTGAAGAAGATGCCCTGTCTGTTTTTCATTAGCTCGGTGCTGACTATTTTAGTAGCAACCACCATGTAAATTTTAGACGTCTCTGCAAAAACTAATCAGTGTGGGAGGCACGCTTCTGGGCTGTTGAAGACATAGGCATGTAAGTCCGTGTTTCTCCACTTAAGAATATCGCAGGGTAGAACGAGAGAGCTTTACTTTTGAGAGTCACAAAGGCATTTGCTAGTCTAAAGGAAATGCCTTTGGACCACTTTCCCCAGAAAGTAACAGGTTGTCAGGACAGAATACTGAAATCCAACCTCATGCCAGGGAACTAGAACAGGAGTTTTTGGACACCAGCTGCCAGCACTGGGTGGGGATGCTGAACACAGGCCCCAGGCCTGCTCCTCTTTGGCTGTATATTAATCTGGGTAATAGAGAGAAAACTGAGTCTCTAAACAGAGATGAATGTCCTATCCAGGACCTCCCCACCCAGACAATAGCAATGAGTGAGACAGAGGAGAATAAGTCGGCGTGGGACCTGAAAGACCCAGGGTAGGGCACATTTGAACTTAAGGAAACACCACTTTTCAGTTTGCTGCCTTCCCAGAGTGGTGGGCCTGCCTTCCTGGTATACTTAGGATCAGACTGTAATTCTGTATAAGCTTAGATGTGGGTCAGGCTTTGATTTCTCTTTCCTACCTGGATTCCCATTCTATTCCCTCAACCCTAACCTCCCCCCTCTCACCACCACCCCTAACCCCTCTATGGAGAACACTTAGCACTTGTGGATCAAACCTGCCATGCAAATTGGTCAACGACTTGCCAGCCCTCCCCATTGACCCAAAGACGGCCGAAAACAAGAGAGAGGGTAAGGCAAGGCCAATGTGTAATCTTCCTGTGAATCCACTTCTCTGTTTACAGACAGACTTTCCTAAGTGACCCTGGCTCTGAAGGTGTAAACTGGTGTGTTATCCCCAGGTAAACCCTGCCCACTTTCTGTTTCGTGGACCCTCAGCCTTCTCTCATGTCCCTAGATGACATGTGCTTATCCCATAGAAAGAAGGTTACCACTTAGGCTACAAGACCAAACAGCTGTGTGCGGGCAGAACCTAACTCAGCCCAGGCTTCCTCCTGAATCCCACGCCTGCATGGGTAGTTTCTCTTGCGGCAAACTCCTGTAGGTGAGGAGCCTTTATTCACCAAATGCTTTCCTGAGAGGCAGGCCTGTCATAGGAAGTGGTGGGCTTGGGGAACTAGACGAGATGATCTCAGCCCCAGTCATGTCACATCCCATAGTACCTTTACCTGTGAGTCTTAGCATCTTTGTCTGAAAAATGAAGGGCTTAATGTAGACCTGAAACTTGGATTTCTAACGCCCTCTAGGTTCTGAAATGTTCAGAGCCACAGAGAACACAAGAATCCCTCCTCGACCTAAGGACATTTTTACTTTAAGAATGTCAGTTGTGTTACACTGTCTCAAAAAAAGAAAGAAAGAAAGAAAGAAAGAAAGAAAGAAAGAAAGAAAGAAAGAAAGAAAGAAAGAAAGAAAGAAAAAAAGAAAAGGAAAAAAAGTCAGCAGTTCTTGGGCAGCAAAATGTGTGCCCTATCTGAATCCACTCTGTGGTGGCTAATTACAAGCTCTGACTGTCTACCACACTACCAAAGAAAAAATGAAATTAAGGCTATTTCTGTTGTTAATTTATGAAGTGACCTTCGTCAAAAATATTTTAAATGTTTATAGTAAAAATCAGTGAAATTAAGTATAGATACATTAAGCCTTTTAAATGTATGTATTGTGTATTTCTTTTATTATTCAAAAAATATTTTATTCAAATAGCTGATTTTAAATGATATTTATCTCTAGCCACTTATCTACATACTTATTTTTATTTATTTTTTAAATTTATTTATTTTTTATTAAAATGTATTGTATATTTTAAATATGAAAATCAAGCTATGCATCCTTGGCTGTTATTGGTTCTCCTTCTGCCTTTGACATCCATCTTAATGCCTAGAACACCTGGAGAGTGTGTAAAGTCGCAGATTCCAGGACCTGAGTGAAGCTTTCAAGATGGCCATCTCTACACTGCTCCTTGACTCTAACCAAAAGTTCCTTATCTTATCTCCACAATTGGATCTTGTTTATTTGTTGGCTTGTTTGTTGAGTAGTTGTCTTGGTGCCCCAGCGAGTTTCATTAGAAATACTTAAAAACAATGGATGAGGGGTTATTTACAACCGAGGCAGATTACCAGGTGGCTACACCATGGAGAAAATGTAACTCCTTTCCCCAGCAACCATAAGGTGTCAAATAGATGCCCAGGGAGCGGTGGCACCCTCTAAGCCATTTCACCATCCATGATGGAATGCTGATGGGCTCAGTCTTGAGCAGGTCTTGTGCAGGTAATTGCAGCTGCTAAGAGTTCAACAATGTAACACCATGTCCCGCCTGGGAGACTGAATCCCATAACTCTCCATCCCTTTTGGGGGGGCTTACATTCTTTCCAGTCTCTCTTCATTGATGGTTCCTGAGCCTTGAAAGTGGTGTTATTTATGTCTCATTTAGAGATAAGACCCCAAAATCACTTCTTCTCAGCACTTAGACCGATTGTGAGTCTCTGCAGGAACCACCATTCACTACGAAAAGAAGTTTCTCTGACCAAAGCTAACAGCAGCACTGATCTATGGCATACATATAAGTATGTAGGAGGTAATTTGACAGATATACCATACACATTTAGCAAAACAGCAGCAATGTCTTCCTCAGTGGGGCCTACAGCCACCCCTTAAACAGCCATTTGAGAAGGCTTTCATCACCAGCCCTGAATCCCTTCCTGCAAGGCAGGCCTCAAATCTGGTCAGACAGAGTTGGTGACAGCCATCACCATCATGCCACTATTGCACCATCGGGCACATCTGGCTTGACTGACTGTCCCATAGCAAGCAAAGTCTACAGTGGAGTAGGATTGTTGATGACAGCTCTAGCCTAATAGCCCGACTAGCACCTTTGAGCACTATGAAAGTGAGGGAGGAAACAACCAGCTAAGTTTCAGGTTGATTTCTCTATGCCCTACAGTTAAAGCGTGTACTGTCTCCGGCAACCAGGTATAATTACATAGTTCTTGTGAACAGCCCACTGTCATAGGGTTAGTCTGCATTGGTTTGGGAGTCAACAACTCATAAGGAAGTAGAGTACTACCCAGCACTGAGATTTTCATTTTGTAACTCTGGCTTCTGCAAGTGGCTTTATTCATCACTTCCCCCCCCCCCCCCCCCCCCCCCGTGCCTTTGTTAAAGCTCTTATTTATTTAAGCTTTCGTACGCATATTTACCATCACGGCTGTTTTTCTGTCCCTCTGCATTCCAGAATGGTGATTCTGTGAAGTCATGCCCTTCCTCTGCTTGCATAAAGTCAGAAGGAGGCAAACATGCAGAGATCTGACCAAAACTAGTGACTTCAAGTAAAAGAGAGCAAGTGGTGATATTCAGTTCCTTCTATCCTGATGTCCACTCTATGTGACTGAGGGAGAGATGGACTCAAAGGAAATAGGAGGGTCCCTTCAGCAGCCCATGTGCCTACCTCCAGCAGCACAATTTTCATACTTTACTAAACCTTTTACCGTTTATTTGCCTATTTCTTCTACTACAGTGCTAAGTTCTTAGAGGTATTTTTGTGTCCTTAAGACCTATCAAAATATCTAACATAGTGACTTAACATTTTTATATTAAATGTATTTCTTCTTACTTCATACTTATTTTGAGTATATTAAATTAACATAAGCAGAATTATGACAAGGGGGCATTTGAGATGCTGGATCATAAACATAATTATTTATAGTTATCTATTTATATATGTGTCTGTTTGATGTCCATCTTTTCTATCCCAGATACTACTAGCATCTCGCACAGACACTAACACGTACATGATGAAGAAGTGTTTTCTGTGTGAATAAGGGGAAATGAATTTTCAGGATTCTTCTTGCTGTCAGGATGTCCCAAAAAGTGCTGTGGCTCCACTGCTTTCTCAGCCTTTCCTTCCAGACTCCCTACTCTAAAGCAATTTCTTGATACTTCTCTGGATCACAGCATTCCTGGAGCACCTAGAAATGTTGAAAGAAAGTCCGACATAAAGCTTGTGAGCCTACGTGATAAACCAGACTGACAGTTAAGTCAGAGAGGCCTTTTTCATAATTTAATTAAACTCCCTTAAAAATAGACATTAGTCAAGGACAACTTTATTGATTGCATCTAATTGCACATATTTTCTTACACTTTTACTGAGGCCTATTTTTCAAGCTGCTTGAAGGCTGCTCCCATTTCTGAAAGGGGATATACGCTACAGTTGGGTTTTAATTCATTACCTCTTGGACATACTGTCATTCCCTGGCTAGTACCAATCTGTTACAGAATGTGATAGTGTAATTGCTTATGGGACTCCCATACTACCGTACTGTATCTAAGTGTTAGCACCTATAAAATTCTGCCTTCTGCTCACTTCATTCATCAGTGACTTGACAAACCTTATTGGCTCCCTATTTTGTACCAGAAATATAAAGATGAATGCTGTACAGGACTGCTGTCTATGGATACAAGACAGTCGGAGCAGCAGCTGAATAGCTAATTTAGTATTATGTACATAGAGTATTTGGAGGCCTGTAAAGGACAATAGGATATTCCAGAAGAAGCAGCTGTCTTGTGAAGAAGGCTTCTCAGATGGACATTTGAGATGGCCTATAGAAGCAACAGGAGTTGTCCAGAACAGCATGGTCAGATGAAAGCACTCTGGGCAAGAAAACTATGGGAGGCAAGTCTCAGTAAAAGCACTGAGTGTCTTGGGTGCAGAAATGAGGAGCAGATCACACCAAATAGGCAGCCAGGGACTACTGAGAAAATCTCTTCTCCGGATCACTAGCTTGGCCAGCTTTCAGTTCAGAAAGATGACTGTAGCCAATATGTGGGAAAGGAACCGGAAAGGCTCCATGCTTCCAAATAAAGCCAAACTTCACTGGCACCTCCTTCCGAGCCTATCACAGACCCATGAGAACCCCCAGATCAAGATTAGAATTATGTGGAGAATTCACAAAACTGAGCAACACGGTACTTACAGGAAGGCAGGACACAGTGGAAGGGGTGTACATGAGCCTCTCCACCAGTCATAACAACTGCCCTCTAGTAAACCCATGCAACTGGTTTGATGTGCAGCAGCTGTGCCCTAACAGCCTAGCAAAGAAGGAACTGCTTCCCTGCTTCAGAGGTAGCACACGGAGGCTTGCAGTGTGTGCTCAAGCCAACCTGGCCTGAAAGAGGCAGAGCAAAGTCTCACACCTGTGTTTAGGATGTCCTTCCACACCTCCACGCCACACACCTACCATCTCAGTCTATGCTCCCATTCACAGATGAAGTCAGACCCTTCTTGAATTGAATGAATTACCAGACATCATTTGGAGGTGGCTTTTGGACTCTGGTTTATTTCATTGAATTAATCAGTTCAAACCCATGTTATTCATTACCAAACTACTCCATGCTTCTCCAGAAGTCAACTCTAACCCCTGCATTGACACTCATCCAGGTTGTTGCCTGTAGACGGAAGTTTCTGAACTACCCTGCCTCACAGTTGTGAGTCCCAAAGAAACACACAGAGGCTTATATTAATTATAAATTGTTTGGCTTATTAGCTCAGGCTTATTATTAGTTAGCTCTTATAACTTAAAATTAACCCATAATTCTACTCAATGTTTAGCCATGTGGCTTGGTACCTTCTCTCAGTAAGGCATTCTCATCTTGCTTCCTCTGCATCTGGATTGTGAGTGACTCTCTGCCTTTCTTCTTCCCAGAATTTTCTTAGCCCGGCCATCCCACCTAAACTTCCTGTCTTTCTACTGGCCAATCAGCATTTTATTAAACTAATTTGAGTGACAAATCTTTACAGTGTACAAGAGCATTATCCTACAGCATTTCTCCTTTTTATTCTTTTCAAAACAAAAACTCTGAATCTAATCTCCTTTGTTTAGCTTTTTCCTGGCCATTATCCACAAAACCTTGTAACCAACACTCTAAACAAAGACAAACATCAATAATCCATTTTTGGTAATGTGGCAGTAGTTTTCTGGGGTACTTACTGCTGATTGGGAACTCTGATAATTATATGGTGACCCAAAGAAAATTTGGGATTATGGTCAAGTACTGACTGGAGTATTCTGTGAGGCTGGATTATCTCAGTCAATACTGTTGAGGTTGTTCTGGATGCAGAACTCAGAAGAAACTGCAACAGAGGTGCTCTGAAACATTGGCTAATCTGGGTCATCTGTTCCCATAGGAGATTTTTCAGGGAGTCTTCCTTGATCAAACCTTATTTTTCTTAACCAAGAATGAATCCATAGCCTCATGGCTCCCCATTGGGGAATCGAACTCCAATCTCCCATGAGACAGGGAGACTAGGAACTGGTTGAATTTCTGGGTTGCTGGTGACGCTTCCTTTCCTCACTTGGCCATATCGCTTGTCAGCCTGCAATTTCCGTTTCCTCTATCTGTTTCTTCCCTACACCGAATCCACTAGATTGTGTTTTCTGATGAGTGTGGACTATATTGTACTCATGTCCAAGCTCAGGACTTGATGTACTACCTGGCATATACTACTAGTTGGATGAATAAAGACATTTTGGTTGCACTGATCACAATCAGTCATGGCATTTCAACAGATCTATTTAATAAAATTTCCAACAAGCCACTCACAAAATGTACCCCAAACTGTTTTCTAGATCTGCAATTTTTGGCACAGATCATTAACAACTATGTTTCCAGTCAACTATCCCTGAGAAATGTTGGTGCTCCTGAGGGATTTTTCCTTGAAAGCAGGAGATTGGGCTTGGGCTCCCATTGCCTCCTGGGTAATTAATTATTCAAGCATCACCCAATGTCGCTGAGGTGAAGAGACAGGCTCAATCTCTATTAGTTCCAACTTCAGACCTTTCCCAAGAGCAGGCTTTGAAGGTGGAATTGAAAAACGGTTGGCCATGGCATACAAGTAAGAAGGTGGGCTACTTGAGGGATGCAATTGTCTTGTTTATTTGCTTGTTTGTTATTGATCAAACCAAGGGCCTTAAAAATGCAAGGCAAGGGCTCCACCACTGAGCCATGTTCTCAAACCTATTAACTGTCTATGATTGCTACCACAAATCATTGAAAACATGATAACTAATACAAATTTATCATATGGTTCTACAGCTTAGAAGTCTAGATTGGAGGGGGGGGTCACAGAATATATATCAATGTGTTGGCTTTCCTTTCCAGGGTTTCTAAAACAGAATCTGAGCCCAGGTCTTTTCCAGGAGTCACTGGAACAATACCCCTGCCTCTTGATCTCTTTTCTATCTTCAAAGTCAACAACCCTGCTTCACCATCCCCTCATCTAACTCTCTTTTGCTATCTTCCTCTTCTTCTTTCAAGGATTTCTGTAATTTCATGGGGTCTGCTTAAATAATCTAGGATCATCTTCCTTGATTCGTCCCCTTTTTTATATCACATAACCTATCACAGTCCCTAGAATTGTAGCATGTACATCTTTGAAGAGAGCATAGCTGTGCCGTAGCCACATGGAGGGCACAGAGTCAAGAGGGGGGCATCATGGGATGAGGGAAACAGCCCTGCTCACTGTGGTCTGGAGCTGTAGACCCGGCTCTACTCATGCGTTCACTAGCTTGTGAGTTGGAACTAGCACTTGTTTTGGGGTATGAACTAGCCATGCGACATCTCTTTGGCTCACTATGTTCCTCTTCCTCCTGGGGAGGAGGGGGGAATGTGGGAGTTAAATGTTTTTAATTAATGAAGCAGTGCTTGGACAAGAACAGGTAATTCATGAAAGAAGAACAGCAAAAAGTTATCTTGTTGGATCAGTGGGAGCCAGGGGAGGGATGAAAGGAAACATGGACGGAGAGGTAAACAGAATTCATGCTGTGAATAGCCTTGGATGCCAACTTCTATTTCATAGGCCATGAAATGTTATCAAAAGCACAGACTGGAAAAAGTGAGCGACTTGAGCATTTTCCAAGCCAAGAAGAATGTTGGGTGAATTTAAATGAGTAGCTTTGGCTTGCAGAGTCCCTAGGGACAGGTAGGCTAGGCCCCTCACATCTAGATTTCACATTTTAAGTCAATAAGATGAAAATAAATCCCTCAATTCTGTTGCTGCCAGTGGTGAACAGCATGGTGCCCGCTAAGCACTTGGTTCATGTTCACACATAATTTTAATTCTCCCTTAACTCGAGATTCATGGATTTTCAATTTACCAACATCTGGAACAGTAAGAGCATTGGAAAAGCCATCCTGGGAACTTGCCACTTACACAGTGGGGCCTCAGTAAACATTTGTTATCAAAAACCCCAAGCCTAAGAAAAGGAGGATTTGGAAGGCAAAGCCAGTTCTTTTGAAGTGGAACGTAATTTGAAGAGTTTAGCTGTGACAGATTGTAAAATGTATTCTGCAAATGAACAGTTGGTGAAAATCTTCAGCTAAGGTTAGCAAGACGTCCAGGGGAGGGGGCAGAAAGTCGAAGTGTGCTTGAAGGGGGTGCTTTGGCTTTATGTTAGTTTTGTCAAGATTAAACACACACACACACACACACACACACACACACACACACACACACACACGCAAGTTCTAGTTGGAATTATCATATAATCTCCTGGGGCACTCTAAGGGATCTCTGGTGTGTACCGTGACAATGCCATCAAACATTCCGAATTCGCTTTTTTTTTGTTCTGGGACAGGGTTTCTCTGTGTAGCCCTAGCTGTCTAGGAACTTGCTTTGTAGACCAGGCTGGTCTCAAACTCAGAGGTCTGCCTGTCTCTGCCTCTTAAAGACTGGGATTAAAGGCACGTTTCACCAACTACCCAGATCCTAATTCCTCCTTAACAAGATCAATATATTATTTTGTAAATCCTCCTGCTGTCCAACTACTTGTATGCAAACTGATAAGTTGTTATAATGAAAAGAATAGTTTTCCTTCCTTTTTTAAACTTCTTTCTTTGAAAATTGCATAGAGGTATAAGATACATTGATTACTTTATTTCGTTTTCTTCCCACTCCTACTAAATCCCCTCTTCTTCCAAAAGGCACCCCTCCAATTTTCATGACTTTTGTCTATTTGTGTGTTTATTTTGTCACCTGCTGACTTTCCATTATGGTTACATGGATAAGCAAGGGCAGGAAGGCTACTTACTGGAACATGGAGGACTTATGGTACTACTCCATGGAAGAAAGCAAATCCCTTCTTCCAGCAACCACTAGCTGCCAAGAGCCCTGTAGGAGGGATGGGCCTCATGAGTGCCTCTCTAGTTCATGATGTTGACAGCCTCCGTACAGGTCCAGTGTGGATATCCACAGCTCCACAAGGGCCTGTGTGTGATGGCCCTGTCCGTTTAGTGTCTCACAGAACTCCTCCTCATTTTCTGGAGCGCACAGTCTCTCCACTACCTCTTCCTTACTGTAGCCTGAGCCTTGGAGAGGGGTTGATACAAATGTCCTGGTTAAGGCTGAGCATTCATTCAGCAGTCACCTCTCTCAGCATTCTGACAACTGGGCGTCTCTGTATTACCTGCTACCCACTGCCAAAAGATGTTGCTCTAACCAAAGCTGAGAGCAGCACGAATCTATGGGTATGAAAATAGATATTTAGGAAGTAGTTCGATATCATCTACATTTAGCAAAAGAACATAGTAAGTTCCACCCTGAGGCCTATGACTTTCTCAGTCATGAACTTTTGACTAGGTTAACAGTGTGAAATACCTGCAGTGGTATTCAGTCAGAAAGCAGTTGGTTACCCCTACCTTAATCATGCCATGATTGTACTAATGGGAATATCTTGTGTTGTGGTCTGAGGCTCCAAATCAACCCAAGCAGATACAAGAGGTTACTGCAAGGCAAGATTTAATGCAGGAAACCTCAAAAGAAGGTGGAGGGGGAGCTGATCAATCAGGCTGCAGAACAGACTCGGGAGCTAAAGTACAGCCCCCAGTGCAAGCTGAAGCAAGTACTTAAGCACAAAAATCACAAACATTTGTTGCCAAACGTTACACTTACAATTTTCACCAATCAGGAATTAAAGTTGGAAGCTTCCTTGAATGTTCTACCATAGTCAGCCAATATACAATGCAAGGCTTTCAGTCCAGCCAATGAGATTCACTTGTTCTTTCTGTTGCTAGGAATAGCCACAATGCATTTAGAGAACTCAAACTGCATAATGACTCTTTAAGGCCAAGGTAGATGAGCTATCAAAAGGTTCTTAGCTCCCTTAGGGCCTGGGAACTTGAACTCTGTTTCACCCTCCAGGTAAAAATGGAGTCTGATGTCAAAAGAACAGTACTTAGGGCAAGGTGCTTTTGCCTGAACCCAACACGTGTCCGGCAGATTGAGATTGCAGCCTTCGGGGTTCACAAATAAGTGAAGACTGTTGATGATCCCCTCCACCCACCAGGGCAACCTTCATAACAACGTCCAGCTCTATGAAAGCCAACTGCTAGGGAGGAAGCTTCCAACTCAGTTCTCACTTGATTTTACTGAGTCCTACAACCAAGGTGTGTGTTGTATGTAGCAATTTGTTATTACCATCTAGTTCTGGTGGGTACCCAAGAGCAGTGGCTACAGCCTGTCTTGCTGTGGGGCGTCTGGGGTCTGCCTGAACAATTGATGGGGAGGTAGCCCACATCTGGTACTGAGATTCCCATGTGATAACTCTGGGAGCAGAGTCATCCGCCTACCCAGAGAGTCTCTTTTAAAACTCTGAAAGGAATACTTTTTAATCAAGTACTCCCCCAGATTATAAAATATTAAGTGAAAATGATGCTTCTTGCACCAGTCTGTTTACAAAATGAGTTCTGAGTTCCTGACTTGGAACATCCACCAAAGACTCAATCATGTTCCACAATGTCATTGCTTCTCCAGAAATCTCCCACTAATATGTGGATTTGCTTGTGAGCAAAGGGCAAGGGAAACAGAGAGGATATTTGTAGAATTCTCTGAGCTGGTTCTTGGTGGGTATTATCTCGTTCATTCTTCAGAGAAGATTCTGGAAAGAAACTCTGGGACCCTTTCAATAAACTGCAAAAAGATTAATTTCCCTCCAACAATCCTTCATCCAGCAAATGGCAGAACTAGAATTTAGAGCTCCCCTTCTCAGTCCTCAGCTGATGCCAAACATTGGGAAAGTGCAATCAAGATCAGAGGAACGTCCCTAGGGAACAGCTGCAGCAGAGGCTGGAGCTCCCAGAGGATCCTGAAACCGTGCTGCTAATCATGTGACCGTGTTAAAGAAAGCACCACCAAACTAGACATTAGTCACCTTTTAGCTCTAAAAAAAGAAACCAAGAGAGATTTCAGCCGATAAAAACCCAGACTGCAACTGAACGCTTGTCAGATAATTATCGAAACCACAACCATGACATCGTGTCCTCTAAATACCTTTATCCTCACAGTCTATGAGATTGCTATTATCCTCACATGTCATAGATGAAGAACCAAGGACACAGCGAGGGCACAGAGTAAATGGCAGAGCTATGAATCTTTCCAGAAGCTCACTATTGTCATAATGGAGATTTGGACTCATAAAGCGTCCATGAAATACAGAACTACACTCTTAGGAGAGACATGATGGGACTCACATTTATAGAGCCTTCCACTGCTTGATTGTGTACTTCTTGATAAGGGTTGTTGCAGTTTGCCTTCTATTGCTGTGATAAACATATGCCAAAGCATCTTTGGGAAGAAAAGGTTTATTTGGTTTCCATGTCTTGATCACAGTTCATTATGAAAGGAAGTCATGGCAGGAACCAGGAGACAGGAGCTGAAGCAAAGGCCATCAGAATGCTGCTTACTGGCTTGTTTCCCGTGACTTGCTCAGCCTGCTTTCTTGTACAACTCAGGACCACCTGCCCAGGGGTAGCACTACCATAAAAAAAATGCCCCCACCGATTTGTGTACAGTCCAGTCTGATGGAAGCAATTTTTCAAGTGAAGTTACTTTATCCCAAATAAATCTAGCTTGTCACTGACAAAAACGAACCAGCACAGGGTTGCATCTGAAACTATAACCAAAGACATTATGTTTCCTGAAAAATCTCAGGGAAGCATTTACAAGCAACAGTGGCAGCCATGGAATAGGATCAAAAGGGAAGGATGGGAAGCAGTTAGCCTGAATACTGGAGATCAAGCTCTTCTCCCAGTTCATGGAGATACCACAGGAGTCTAGACCACGTGAACATTAGGAGTGGTGGCATTCGTGGAAACCATGGACACCGAAATCATGGTGGGCACAACAGCGTGTGAAGTTGCCCATTCCACTGCAATCAGGACATGAATCACTTCCAGGCCCACCTTTTATAAACTGACATTGTCCAAACTAGGGATATCCACTGTCTCTAAAATTTAGTGTTGTTGTTCTTGTAGGGACATTTCCAATTTAAAAAAAAATGTACATGAAAAACGAATCTTTTATCCATAGAAATAATAATAATTAACGTGTATACAGAGCTTGACATTTACAAAAAATGTTTATATCTTACACGTTTATACCTCAATTGAATCTGTTAACATATCCTGGGGATATATTAATCTTACTGTACAAATTCTCTCATTCATTCAGCAAATACATATAGAGCCCTTTCCCCGAGAGAGTTCTGAATATAGTTAAGTAATCAAAATGGCCATTATCTTTGCTTTCTTAGGGCTACAATATGGTAAATAGGACACTGATTAGGAAGTGCTCATGTGCTCATGGAAGGAGAAATAGTGCTAAAAGCTATAGAAGAAAGGCATTGGGGACTGGGAGAACAGGAAATGCCTCATTAGACAGCCCAAGACCCACCGAGAGACACAGTCTGAAAGAGAGCACCAAGAAAATGAACGTGAGCAGCGCTCCACGGACAACTGAGAGTTGATATAAACGCCATCCTGTCAGGAGGGACTTTTCTAGCACTATTTCTAATGCCTTGCTCACTCACTGTTCTCAATGCTGTGAAATCCTGATAGAAGCAGCTTGTAGGAGGAAGGATGTCTTGGTTTGCTTCCTATTGCTGGGACCAAAACTAACTTGGAAAGGAAGGGGTTTACTGCAGCTTATAGTTTCGCGTCCATGGTTGAGGGAACTCAGGGGAGGGACTCAAGGTACCAACCTAGAGGCAGGAACTGAAGCAAATACCATGGAAAACACTGTTCACTGGCTCGTTACTCATTCCTTGCTCAGCCCCTTTTCTAACACAACCAAGCACCACCCGCCAGGAATGTCAATGCCCACAGGGGGCTGGCTCTTCCCATGTTCTGTCAAGAAAATAACCTACAGGCTGGCCAAACCAATGGAGGCAATTCCTCAAATGATGTTCCTTTTCCCCAAGTGACTCTAACTGACATCAGCGTGACCAAAAAAGTAACCAACCAGCTATAAAGTGCTGATTTGGCTCACAGTTTCGGGAGATATAGTCTATCTTGCAGGAAAGGTATGGAAGCTGAGGCAGCTTCATTCATAATAACAAGAGCATGAGACAGTAGCTCCTCACAGTTTGAGAAACATAAACAGAGAGAGCTAGACCAAAACCAGAATGGGCTATCACATTCAAGATTCCCTCTCAACAACTCATTTCTGCTAGGTTGGTCACACATCCCTAAGGCTCCACAACCTCCCTATCATTTGGTGCTAAGTGTTCAATCCCATGAGCCTGTGGGGGAAATCTTCATAATAAAACTATAAGAAGGGTATCTTAGCTATGGTTTCTATCGCTGCAACAAAACGCCATGACCAAAAAGCAAGTTGAGGAGGAAAGGGTTTACTCAGCTTACACTTCCACATTGCTGTTCATCACTGAAGGAAGTCAGGACAGGAACTCAAACAGGACAGGAACCCGAAGCTAGGAGATGATGCAGAGACCATGGAGGGGAGCTGTTTACCGACTTGCTTCCCCTGGTTTGCTCAGCCCGATTTCTCATAGAACCCAGGACGACCAATCCAGGGATGGCCCCACCCACCATGAGCTGAATCGTCCCCTACTGATCACTAATTGAAAAAATGCCTTACAGCTGGATCTCATGGAGGCATTTCCTCAACTGAGGCTCCTTCCTGTCTGATGACTCTAGCTTGTGTCAAGTTGACACACAAAACCAGCCAGTACAAACGTTAATCGTAAGACTGAGACAGGAAAATTCATTTGAATCCAGAAAACTCAGGGTTAGCCTGAGCAACATAGACTGATTTTATCCCACAGTGCAGAGTCCCTATATCTAAAACAAAATAAGATTACAAGCACCTTTTCTCTCATTTGCCTGTTCCTGTTTTCACACATCAATTACCATCCGCTGTGCTATATGAGGGTTTTTAATTGGTTGTATCTATTGGTGCGTTAAGCACATATTGAACAGAGAGTTCTCAAAAGGACAAATGCAAACGGAAGATAAGCTGCTTTTTAAATGTGTTCAAATTATTCAACATCATTAGACATCAGGGAAATGAAAATTAAAACTACTTGGAGCTCCCCCACCCTGCCCATCAATGCCTGAGGCAGGTGGGAGAGCTGGCCCTGAGGTCATAGGAGCAGGAGAGCTGTCCCTGTCCCTCATCACCTGCAGCACTTGGGAGAATGGCTCTACGCCAGGCAGGGGCAACACAGCAGAGCTGGTCCTGGTGGTGTCGGTGTGGGAGAACCAACCCCTGAGGACGTGAAAGCAGGAGAACAAGCCCTGCCCCTTGCTCACCACTGCAGGGGGTAAATGAGCCAGGGCAATGCAGGCGAGCTCACCCTGGCAGTGAGGACAAGGGAGAGCTGGCAGGCTGATCAACCCTGTAATTCCCAGGCCCAAAACCAGGGTTATGCGTTGGCCCACCCCATCTGTGATCTGATGGAGCAGGTGAAGGGACTGGTCCTGCAGACCCAGAACTGCAAAATCTCCACAACACAGGGTAACAACAGGATAACCAAGAGGAGATTCAGTGAGGGCCCAGCATCAGTAGTGTAGCAGAAACCCGAGACCTCGAAACAGACCAAAGACTGCAGTGAACCCTTGCAAGTAAAGATATATGGGTAAAAGGGTTTGCTGTGTAACTCACTGTGTCATGGTGAAGCTTCCATGACTAGAATTGATTTTTCTTTCTCTTTTTTTTCTTCTTTTTTTTCTTTTAAATTGTATTTTATTTTTGGTGGGGGAAGGCTGCAAGGGCAGAGGGCAGATATGAAGGGACAGGGAAATGAACGGGATGGAGACAGGTGATGGAAAAGACACAAAGAATAAACACAAAGAAGTTAAAAAAAAAACTATTTTGAGATTCTATCTTACCGCAGTCAAAATGACAACAAATGCTGGCAAGGATGTGAAAAGGGGGGCTTCCTTATTTACTGTTGATGGGAGTGTAAACCGGTGTGGCCAGTATGGAAATCAGTGTGGAGGTTTCTCCAAAAAGCTACAAATATAGTTATCGTGTGACTGAGAAAAATCATATGTGTGTGTATGTATGTATGGGTGTATATGTGTGTATATATATGTATAACCAAAGAATTCCATATCCTGTGACAGAGACACTTGCACACCCATGTGTATTGCTGCTCTATTCACAATAGCCAGGACATGTAATCGGCTAGATGTCCCTCAACTGATTAATAGATAATGAAACTTCGGCACATTTACACATTGGAATTTCACTCTGCTTTTAAAAAAAAAAAATGAAATAAAATAGAGCAAGCCAGAAAGCGTTATGCTGGGTTCAGTAACCCAGACCCCAAAAGACAAACATTGCATGCCCTCTGACATGTGCAGACCTTAGCTTCAGAATTTTCGACTTCTGTGTTTGAGCTGGAGTGAACTCTTTGTAGGGCCTTTTCAACAGCCCATGGCTGAAGACGTCACAGGTCTTAGGGTGGAATCTGCTATCATTGCTTTTATTACATGGGTAACAGACAAACTGGCTCCTAAATATGCATTTTAATCCCCCTAGAACAGTGCTGCTCTCAAATGCTGAAAATACATGATTATAAAAAGGCTCCTCTTTAGATGTGTTTCATCGTGATGCCTACGTGAAAGGCTCACTTCAGGACTAGACAACTGAATATGCAGAGTGTGCTTAGACTGGAGGCCCAGGAGACCCTGTAAAAGGTTCTCGTTCAGATTATCTGACATGAGTGTCATCTCCCACCCAACTTTGGTTGTTTCTTCTCCTGATGGCCTTGGACTTGCTTCCTGCAGAGTAACCGTTTGAAGCTGCTATATTCCAAATGCTGATATGGGGTTTACCTTACCTTGAATCTACGGTCTTGTAACCCTTCTGTTCAAATGCCAAGTTATTCTTCCCTGTGCTACAATGTCCTACTTAACTCCCCTTCCTTCCTAAAGGATAATGGGGAGGTATTTAATCATGTTCCTATAGAAAAGCTCATCTACTAAAAAGGCTCATGAATAATCCTTGATGGGGAGCCAGAGCAAGGCCTGCAGTAATCTTGAAAGTAGGACTGAGGGACCAAAATTATTCGAGGCACCCACTGTCTTTTGGACTTCCTACGGCCAGGTTCTAGAATGGATACATGATCTTGGAGGATATAAGGATATAACTCAAGGCAGGCTACTGCTTTATCAAAAATTTCCCAAAGAGCTTGGGAGATGGTTTCCCTGGGGGAAAATGCTTGCCTCACAAGCCTGTCAATGTGAGTTTGATTCACAGAACCCACGTGAAAGGTTGAATATGGTGGTACCCATCGGAAGTACCAACACTCAGTTGTTATATGGGAGGCAGAGACAAGATAACTGCATGCAAGGTCCTGGGTTGGCTAGCAGGAAGCATTCCGTAGGGCAGAAACAGTAGGAGAGATGTTGTCTTAACAAGGTGGAGGGAGACAATCAGTTCCTAAAATTTGTTCTCTGACGTCTTACACACACACACACACTTACCAAGGTCAAAAGGCAGCTGGTAAAACCACAACCTTATGCCAAGGTCTATCTAGATGTCAACCTAAATAAGAAGCTAGGTAACTGATTTACAACAACCAAAGAATTAACAGTGACCAGGTTAACCAATAGAGCCTCACCATGAACTACCATAGCCCAATGTGTGGCTAGTGTGAGGAGGACTTCTGGAGTAGTGTTCACATTTCATTTGCTATAAACTGCCTATGAGGAAGAGAACTGACACCCATAGCAATGTTTATTTGCGAGAATGAACCATCTGTGGGAGTGAAGACCTTCCGCTCACTAACTAGAACTCTAGAATAGATGGAACAAGAGCAGACTTGTGGGGAAACCTAGATTTTGGAGAGAACCATTTAAGACATAAAGTGTCATCTTCCTGTAATTCATCCAAGATAGCCTGAGATTTGCGAGGAAGCTAGCCAGCATCAAGGAGGCTACAGATCTTGCGTAGCAAAAGGCGTCTCCCCCTGACAAGTGTTAATTTGGCCTTGTAGAGTGTGTGAAGTGCAGGCATTTAATTGGTTTGACAGAAGCAAGCCCAGAGCACCTTGTGTAATATGGTGCCACACGGCTTCGTGACTCCTACCACATGCGTAGTCCGGGTGTCTGTATTAAAAAAAAAGTCTCAAGTTGAAAGTTTGACAACACAGATCTGTTTTAATTAAAATACACAAACGTTTCCCTTCTGAGTCCAGTCCAGGGACATGAAAGAGAGGACCGCTCACACTGGGTCTAAGGAGCTGTCACTCTTCCCTGTTAGAGGAAAAGGCACTTCGCGCAGGTAGGTCGTCTTTTGGTGCGTCCTAGCCTCTCTGATATCGTCCACATTTTATAGCATTTCCTTCCCTCCCTCGGCGCTGGCCATCTTCCCCCACATCAGTTATCTCTTCACTTAGCTTCATATGCATTAATATGCAGCTGCGCGTAAATTTCCCACATCTGTCAAGCTCCTTCTGCCTTGGGTGTGTTAAGTGACCATTTTTAAAAAATAAAGCAAACATGCCTGGGAATTCTACTACTCCCTACTACCTACTTAAGCTGGGTCACTGCTTGCTCCAAAGAGAAAGGTGCTGTCTGCTTCTCAGTGGAGAGTGAAGGATGGCTCGGTGGGCTAGAATCCCTTGACATCTGGATTGTCTTTCTCTGCTGCTAACAGTTTCCTTTTCCTCACAACAGCCTACTTTCCTGTTCCTTTCATCTCATCTCTTGTCACCTTCCCTCTGTCCTCTCTACACTCTATGGTGTGTGTGTATGTGTGTGTGTGTATGTGTGTGTGTGTGTATGTGTGTGTGTTGTGTGTGTGTGTATTTGTGATGCTCAATATGTACTTCTTCTGCCCCAGGATCTTTGAAGGAGACATGTCCATAGTGAGAAACTTCCTTCAGGGCTGGCCCTGCTTCCTAAGCCTCTTCCACTAGTTCCTCTGACCCTGCAGTAGTCATTTAACAGATATTTATTGAAATATTATATCTTTTATTTCTTTTCAATTAATAACTTTGATTGTAATACTCAGTCATATTATTGTGGGAACGACATTTGTTGATCTTAACATATTTCTCTCCGCAAGTTCTTCCATGTGTACAAGGCATTGTGATGATGTTCACTTCATTACCTTATTGTATTACCCTTGCACTATTTCGTTTTTTCCTTCCTTTATTTCTAACTCCTTCCAATTCCCAGCTCGACCTCTTCCGACTTCCAAGTATAGTTTGACTCTCTGAGTTTTAATTAAGGCTGCTTGTGTGAGTGTGGAGGCAGCCTGGCTCTAGGATGCGCATCCCTAGACATTAATCTACATTTCTGCTTCAGCATCTAATGCCTAGGATGGAGTTTACATGGCTAGAGCAAGCAGTCAAAAGCCTGCTTCTGTAAGGTCCAGGTCACTCATTTTACAAACCCTGTACCCCGGTGACCACCACACATTATAAGCACAATGACAATGACCAGCTGTCCTCACCTTTGGCAGGACTCCCTTGTTCTAGAAGAGATGGCACTGCCCTCGTGTGCTTAGGCTCCTTCCACAAAATATTACGAAGTAAATTTGAAAGTAGGGAGGTATATTTGCTTAGCTTTGGAGGCTGGTAGTTTGAGGCCAGAATCTAGTATGGTTCGTTCTGGTGTGGGCTCTTCATGGCAGCAGCCAGCCTGCATCTCAGGATGTCTACACCGACTTTCAGATTTTCATTTCAGCAGCTATGACAAAATACCTGGCAAAATCAACTTAGGGAGAAAAATATTATCTCAGCTCACAGTTCTAGGTAACAGTCAATCATAGTGGAGGAGTCAACGAAACTCAATGGATTTGGCTTGTATCTAGAAATAACACTTTGGATCATGAGTCCTCTGAAAATCTATGAGTCTCTGTTCTAGAAAAATATATTTTGCATATAATTTTAAGGACTTACTAGCCATCTAAAAGGGAAAGTAAGAGGGAAGCACAGGACAAACAAGTCTCTCTCTCTCTCTCTCTCTCTCTCTCTCTCTCTCTCTCTCTCTCACACACACACACACACACACACACACACACTCCAAATAAGTATCTGAAGTGGCAATGTTACAGCACAAAGATAAGGCTTGCCTAAGTTTCTAAGCCAAACACAAACTACAAAGAAAGATACACATTGACAGACAACAGGGATTGATGGGGAATGTAGAAAACTGGAACCCTTACAGACACCTTGTGGGAACAGAAGTGAAACAGTTACAGACTGCTGGTGGGAAGAAAAATTAGCGCAGCCACTATAGAAAGCAGGATGGGTTTCCCTAAGAAAACTGAAAGTGGAGCTACGCCATACTTCCCAGTGCTCTGGAGACTGGTCTAACTGGGGCAGTGAGGAATGAAGAAATTATAGAAACACAGATACACATATACAAAAACAACAGGACACAGACACACATATACAAAAGAGATCTGGGCTCTCTAATGGAGAAGCCACCGAACCCGAGAAGCTCAGACTTTTCATAATATGCAGCTGGGCTGGGAGGTGGGGTTATAGCATACAGCTGAATGAGGAAGCAGGTTTTGCTAATCTTGGTCGGAGCAGTCCTCAGACCATCAACACCCTGGAGGAAAAGGTTATGGTGGACATTTTCAGCATTGGCAATATCACACTAGACCCAGAGCAAGGTTTTGTTACCCTTTGAACCTCACCTGGGGAAGGCTTTGCTATTCCCATGGGTCTGAGGCATAGCTGTGTCCATGACAACAAAAAACAGTTACTCGGGATTTTACTTACTCCCTATAGAGCTACCATGTAATCCAGCAATCCTGCTATTGCATTTGTAGTCAAAGGAAATGGAATCAATGTATCACGTGGATCCCTACTCCTGTTCGTTGCAGCGTTGCCTACAACGTCCAAATACAGAATCAATGTAAGTGTCCCTAACTAATTAACATGCAAAGAATGCAGATGTATGTATGTAAAGGGGGAAACCCTGTCCTTTGTGACAATGTGGCAGAACTTGAAGGGTCTTAAATTAAGTGAGCTCTATTGGGCACATGACAGTAAATACTATGATCTCTTTCATATGTGAAATGTTTAAAAGTCAAACTCACAAACAGAGAGGAGAATGGTGGCTACCAGGAACGAGTGTTGGGCACTGGGGAAATGTCTGTCAAATGGTATAATATTTCACTTAGAAGGAATAAAATCAAAAGATCTATTATGCATTGTAATGACAAACGTTAGCTACAGTCATCTGGAAGTCACTAACAGTGTAAGATAATACATATGTCAATTTAGCTGGATACAGCCATTTCACAATGCATACATATTTCAAAACATCATGTGGCAAGCCATAAGCATTAATATACACAATTTTCATTTGTCAATTCTGAAGGAAGCAAACGTCTATGACGCATGGTTGCACTAGGCTGAGCTCCCATGAGAACGGGCTTGGTGATTAGTGGCAATGAGGGTATGTCAGGCTCTGTGCTTGACTTTCTGAGAACAAGTTTAATAGTGAGAGAAGAAAACAGCTTATGACAAAACACCAAAGGCGCATGCTCAGAATATCCAAGAGGAGCAATCTGGAGCTCAGCTCTGCATACATGTCGGGCAAACAAGAATGCTGTGCCAGAGCTGGCATGACATGACAGGGGGAGTGGCCCAGGAGCACCAGTCCAGTGCATCTCTGAGGGCTGAGGGCTGTAGCTTCAGTGGAATAGATCTCTCTCTCTTTTTAAAGCAAAATCTTTCCAATTTTTTTGTCTGCTTTCAAAAACATGTAGCCTAACAAAAATCACATCCTCTATAAACTTGTTTCCTTGTAAATAAAATGAAGATCATGATAAGAGAAATTCTGTATTTTTTTTTTCCTGAGAGGACCCAACGAAAGAAAGCAGGTGTGGATGTGGTCAGCAGTACAGCGCTTGCCTAGTGTGTGAAAGTCCTGGCACAACAAACTTTGTAAACTGAGACTTGGTAGAGTGTTAACAAAACTATTATGAAAGGCAAGTTGTCTCTAGTGGCAGAGACAATAACACACACACACACACACACACACACACACACACACACACTTTGAATCCATAGAACAGCCAGAGAGACCTTTACACAATGTACATCAAATTATGTCCTCTTTGCCTTAAAACCCATTAGTATATTCCCTCCCATTAAAATAAAAATGAACGTTTCCCTTGTTTTCAAAGCTGTGCACGATCTGGGTAGGTAACCTGTCTCACTTGATTTTCCTGTCTCCTTCACTTCAAATAGTCCAGCCATGGTACCCTACCTCCCACCGTCTCCTCTTACGGCCTTGACACTGGACTGCTAACTACTGGGTACATCCCTGACCCTGGGGCACAGTAGTCTTATAATTAACATTCAGCTCTCAGTAGCACATCAAGGTGCCCTGGTCCCCAAGTGCCTCGTAAACACTGTTTAATTATTGTCACAGACACTTTCACCCTCTGACCTGGTCCTGGATTCTTACTGATCATCATAGTTCATGACCATGCTCCCTTGGGGATGAGGTCCAACAAGAAGAGACCTATATGGTCTTTATAGCCATCATATCCAACAGCCTCCAAAATGGTGTCTACACCTGGCTACACAACTTCATTTTCATAGTGATAACGTTAGTATTTGAGCAGAAAGCTTAGAGGAGTAATGAGAAAGCGCTGGGTTAGGACCAATGTAGTTTCTTGGGCCTGTTCCAGAGTCACAAATCAGAATCTCTAGAACATACGGCTCATGTACACCGATTTTTATAAACACTTTAGGTGGATAAAAATTCTGACTCAGGCGACCTCAGAATACACTTCTTCCATAGTGGGTTTTTAAAACTGAATTCTAGATCTATATTATTTTTTAAGGTTTTCACAGGACCAATTATTATGGTAGCAAAGCTCTTAGCCTGGTCTCAAACTTACTTAAGCATAAACGGCAAGAGCTGCCCTTCTCTGCATAGCCTTTCTGGCATGGGCCCACATTGACCTATGCCCCAAGGCAGTCATGTGATCATGTGATCACCTCCTATCTTACGTGGAGGTGATCAGGTTGGAGGTGATCAAATCAAATTGAGGAAATAGGATCTCTTTAGTATTTCCATCTCTGTAGCCATTCTTAGGTACTGGGAACATGGATGTATTTCAGTGTTTCCATGCCACTATGCTATATAATGTGGCAACCATGTTGGGTCTGGGGAGGCAGTTCTGTGGTTAAGAACACTCAATGCTCTTCCAGAGGACACAGGCTCAAGTCCTAGCACCTACATGGAACCCCATAAACACCTGTCACTCTAGTTCCAGAAGATCCATCACCCTTTTCTGGCACCGGGCCCACACATAGTACACAGACATGCATGCAAACAAAACATCCATACACATTAGATTAATACATTTTTTTTAAGTTTAAAAATAATCCTGAAGCCAGACAGTGGTGGTGCACACCTTTAATCTCAGCACTCGGCAGGCAGAGGCAGGCGATCTCTGTGAGTTCGAGGCCAGCCTGGTCTACAAGAACTAGTTCCAGGATAGGTTTCAAAGCTACAGAGAAACCCTGTCTTGAAAAACCAAAAAAAATAAAATAAAATAAAAAATAAATTAAATAACCCTGGATATATTTCAAGTTCAAATAATAGCAATTTTTCCTCAGCACATTCAAAAACTGAAGCAAGTAATAGAATTATCTGTAGAATCTCACTGGAGACGGGTCTAGAAACTCACAGGGCCAGCATACCAATCTACCAGTCACAATAGTAGCTAACATAAACAGAGCTTTGACTATGTATATCTTGGGTTCTTTGAGTTTTGTTTCAAACCTGGGCAACTAGCTCTCCTCAACGACACCCACTGATTTACCTCCCCTACACGAGCTCTTCTCCTCAGTCACCCGAACAGGTTCACTCTGGTCCTCTCTGGCTCTTCTTACGTTGTTTCACTGGGGGTCCATCCACTCTCCCTCAGACCAATGGCTTCTCCTTTTGGATGTAACACCTCTGGTCATGCCACTTATTTTATTAGCATTTCCAGTTTCACCCCTTGACGATGCTTTGGAATATATCTAATCCCACACACTCTGCTGACTTAGTAATCCCATTCTTAAGACCTGGGGGATGCTTCTTTCTGACACCTCTGGCTTCCCGTAATAATCAACTAATATCTTAAAACACTTTTCCAGTCTGATGACAAAATGCTTGGAGTTTATAGTTGTGGCATTTTTAATCTAAATAGAACTCCACGGGTATGGCCGTGGAACGTGATGTGTGGTTTGGAACCAATGCTCAAGATTGCTAAGATTATTTCAACTCTTGACCCAATCACCTGCAGGGTTCACTATTCTACCCTCTTCTGTGTCGCTGTGGATTTTATTCAACGAAATATCTATTCCTTTTGCGAGTGAAGATAAAAATATCAAGCTGTACAAAATGAAGTGCAGACAGCATAGCAGGACAGGTCTTGTGAGTAAAGTAGCATGAGAACCATAATTCAGTCACTAGAATTGACCTCAAGTTCACTACATATAAAAGATGCCCTACACTCGCCTTGGCATCCTCTGAGATGCCACATACAAGGCAATAAACTTAGCTCAGCATCGCCACTTTTGGGTACCATTTTAGAAACATGCTTACCAGTATCAGTCATCATCTTATAATCAACAACATTGATAAAAGAATGAGTATTCCGTAAAAAGTAAAACACCATTCATATATAATAGAATTCTAGAATTGGAGCAAACAAAACAAACATGGTGTGATAAATACTATCGTGAAAAGTGGGGTGAGAAACCATGGAGAAGACACATGTGCACACACACACACACACACACACGACAAGAAATTAAGAGTGACTTCCTGTTGGAGGGCCATCAGAGTTTAAAACTCAGGGCAAAAGTTAACTGGTTGAATAAAGAGACAAAGGAAAGGCCATCCACAAACTATGGCCACAAAGAACTCTAAGGCCAAGTTAGTGAAAATAGATGCTCAGTTAAGAACCGTGTCCTGAAAGTCTTCTACATCAGCTTAGACTCTCATTATCTTTCTTGCCTTGAGGAGCCTATAGATGTTTATCCATCCCAGTTACCTGGCTTTCATTAGTGGGGACATACATTTTCCATACTTCAACGTCACAGATGTACATCAAGAAGAGGGAGTATGTTTCATCATCTCGCTGCACCTTCCGAAAGCTAGAGGCATTCTTGATGAGTTGATGAGTTGAAAGGGGGCAGCAATGGTGCTGAACAGTTGCAGAAAAGGAACACTGCGGAGGGTGAAACTAGGAAAAATGGCACACACATCTGAAGAAATCTGGAAAACTGGATGCAAGCTCCATGGGGCAAGGTCATACTTGTACTGTGTCCTCTCTGCTCCAGGCTGCCAGAACATGCCAAAGTGTCTTTTTGATAAAATAAGCAAAATGTGAACTGAAAAGTCTAAGTCACAGTTGTCGTCTGTGTGATCAGTTCCAAGGATGGATTATGACTTTAGAGTCCTTTGTTTAGGCTCCTGCATCTGCAAGGTGGTGTTGGTTTTATGCATGGTTTTCCTGTTCAGGTCAAAGTAGAGGAGCTTTCTAGGACATATACAATTGTACCATACCAGAATGGTCTGGTTATTTTATTTCTCTAACAAGTTGGGGAATATATAAGAGGAACGGAAACTTGATTAGATGGCAGTGGGAAATTGATTGGAATTTCCATGACAAGTCAGCCAACTTAATGAAGAATGGCTGTGGGGGAGGGTACGTGAGTAAGTGTGTCACAATTTACTGAAGATGCCTGGTCACAGATGAAGGTTATAATGATGGGAAATCATGGGTATCTATCAGCTATTGATAATTGTTATCATCTTTAACGTTTCTGAAAGTTTGGGGATACAGTCCAAACATGAATCACCGGTATAACTGGTACACATAAAACATTTGCAAAAAGTTGCGAGTGGAAAAATATGTAAGATAAGATATATGGACAACAGTAGCTGACTTCTACAGTTCGTCTAAGTGGGCACACATGACACCACCTAGTTAAGGCACAGATGATGGCCAACCTTAGGATGCCTCCTCAGTATCATCAGGTCTCCTTATATCTTGCCACCTCAGTATTGCTAAGCACTGCAGTGTAGCCTCAACTTGCTTTTTTCTCCTTTTGGTACTTTATAAATTTCTCCTTTTGGTACTTTATAAAGTATATCATACATATACTTTTTTCATGCTTGATTTATTTTGATTAATGTTAGATTTTTAAAGATGGGTCCACTATCCTGCACATAGCTGTAGCTCATTCTTTTTTCACTGTTGTTGAACACAATTTTACAGTGGGACTAACCATTGTACTTATCCATTTCACCTAGTAATGGTTATTTGTGTGGCTAACAACGTCTAAGTACTTGAAATATTGATAAATGCTCTTTCTTGGGTGATGTTGGTTTTTGTTTGTTTGTTTGAGACATTGACTCATTCTGTAACCAAGGGTAACCACGATCCTGCTGCCTCAGCCTCCAAGCGCTGGGATTACAGGGAAGACGCAGGACACCCAGCTCAATGTTGCTGTGACTTCCAATGACACACTTCTTAAGTCAGACCTTTCTATTGACAGGTGTACAGACCAGAGAGTAATCTCTGGGTTATAAGATGTTCTTACTTTCAACATCAGTTGACAATGCCAAATGGCCTCCCATAGTAATTGCATCAATCTTGTGGCCACTGCAAGAATGCAAATGCAAACTAGTACATAGGCACTCTCCCTAACAGCTGGCTCTGGCGTCTGATCATTTTAGCCATCCTGCTGCGTGTGTGTTATTTTATTGTGGTTTAAATTTGTATCTCCTAAGGAGTAATGGGCATGTTTAGTTTGCATTTTTAATGACACAAATAGCCTCCTTTCTGAGGTATATGTCCAAGTCTCTGGAATATTTACCAAATTTACCACATTTTATCATTTTTTTATTATTCTAGCCATGTGATTTTATCTGTTACATCATTCATAAATATCTTCTATTGGTGGTTTCTGTCCCATTTTCCTAATGACATCTTCAAAGACAAAGGGGTTCTTAGTTTTATGGAGTTCGTTATATCGATATTTATTGTTAGAACTGTGTGTCCCTTTGCCTGGTTTCCCTAACCCAAGCTTGTTGTGATTTTAACCTGGTCCCTTCTAGAATCCACACAGCTTTATCTTTTACTTTCAGATCTGCTTGAGGTGAATGAAAGAATGAGTCAAGAAATTTGCTTATTTGAGTCTGAGAGGACAAGTTGTATTGATTCATTTTTTTAAAGTGATAGTCAACTGACCCTTCTGGAAAGAACCACTAGGAAGGAAGGGTCTTCTTTGCTTTAGTGGAGTGCCTACATATCCTGGTCGTCTTCTGGCATGCTCGTTTAGGTGAGACAACTGCATTGATATGTATGCTCTCTAAATCTGGTGGGATGAGTCAGCCTGCCCTTCTTCACTAAGTGTCCTGGATACTCACTGCTATTTGTGTTAACATATACAACTAGAATAATCTTCTCAAACTCCATTTTCAAAATACTCTTCGAATTTTTATAGGGAACGCACATCTACATAAATCTACAGAATATTCAGGAGAGAAACAGCAAGTGTATACTATAGTACTGCATGACTATAGCAATGACTTGTGTCTCTTCTATTTAGGCATTTTTCTTACACATGTTTATTCTGAGGCTCATTCTTCAATGGTTTATACTTTTGTCTTGTAAAGACATTTATTTAAATTTGGATTGACTGGTAATAGGGGCTGAGATATCAAATGCAGGGCTGTAGGCTGTCTGTTTATTCCTGTGGAGCATGTCTCCAGTGATCTCATAACTTACCTGTTAAGCCAAGTCCTTCTTGTGTATTCTGGATTCTTTTCTATACTTGATAACATAATAGACAAATGAGTTATACTCTTCTTTTATAAAATGCATACATTCTTTTATAAAACACATGCATTTTATTGCTATAAATCCCTTGCTTCAATAGATAGGATCAGTCCACTAAGATCAGCACCTTAGCCAGGATGAGTTAGGATTAACACCGAGCCGGGATCAGCATATTAGTGAGGCTTAGTACAAAGGGAAGAGAAGGAGCGATAGTGGATAATCTTGTGTTCTCAATCTCACAGTTTTTTTTTAATTTTATTATTGTGTATGATGTTTGCTGTGGGGTTTTTCCTATAGCATACTTCCTTTGCATAGCAAGCTTGCTAGAGTTTGCAATAGCATATTTGGATATTAAATTTTGTTTGATGTCTTCATGCATAGAGTTAAGTGATTATATTCTGTCTCCTCTATTTAATTAATGAAACACACTGGTGGAGTTTTCAATGCCAAACCAACCTTGAATTCCTGGAATAAACCTATATTGGCCGTGATATATTAGCTTTTCATATTATTGCTAAAGCTTCTTTGCTATTTCATCTAGGGTTATTTCATTTGGCACTTTTATATCTGTCAGGAGAGACTGGTGCAGAATGTTTGGAGAAGTTTGGTATTGAGGTTATTCTGTGATGTACCATAACACGGCAGAATCTATCCATATGACTCAAATATCATAAGGCCCTCATATTTTCTGTTCTCTGGCAGAATTCTCAGAAAATTAGTACAAATTATTCTTTTAAATGACAGGTAAAATTTCCTGGAAAAGCCATTTCATCTTAGATTTTTCTTTTTTTAAATTTTATTGTACATTCATCTTCTCTAATTATTACTGATTTATTTATACTTCCACTTAATAAATTGTGTTTCTTGGGGGGATTTATTCATATTGCATATATTTTGTATATATTTGCATAGTTATTACATTTTTAGTATATGTAGTTTTTATAACCACGTCCTCTTGATATTTGTGATATAGGCTGTGTTTTCTGGGTTTTTTTTCTATGTTCTTTTTTTCCCATGAAGTATGATTAATTTTATTGGCTTTGTCAAATAAACTTCTAGAATTTTGGTCCTCTCTGATCTGTTTTAATTAGTTGCTATTATTATTGTTCTGTCTCTTGCTTTCTGCTATTGTTTTTATTTTGTACAAACACGCATCATGAGTGTTGATTTTTCAGTTCTCACTCTTTTCTACCATGCGGATTACACATGTTCCTCTAGTGTACATGCAGGACACTACATATTTAATCTAATCATAGCTTTAGCTGCATTATAACACATCTGCTCACTGTTTTTTCATTTAAATTATTTCCTAATTCTCATTGCTAGTTCTTCTTTGAACTATAGGACTACAGGACTGCATTTATTAATTTCAAAATACCTGGACTAGGCATGGTGACTTAAGCCTGTATTCTAAGAACTAAGGAGGTGAGGCGAGGAAGCCAGGTCAGTCAGCGTTACATAGTGAGACCCTGGCTCATAAGCAAAGAAAGAAGGAAAAGAAATCTAAGGGGAAGGGACCTCCCAGGATCTAACTGGTGTGACCTTATGGCCTAAATACCTGAGAGGGACTTTTCTGAATGATTTTAGAAACTCTCTGATTTTTGTATATGCTTGAAAAAATACATATTTTGGCACTATAAGGTGACTCATTTTATCTGTTAAACCAAAGGTCATCATGATATTTATCAAATTCCCTATGTTCTTAGAGATTTGAGTTCTATTAGATACTAAAGTGCATATTAAAATTTCTCATTGTAATTATGAATAAGACTATTTTCCTTTTCAGATTCTCCAATCCTTGCTTTATACATTTTTCTAATATATATATATACACATATATAATATTATAGATACACACAATTTCTTGTGAGTCAAATCTTTCTTCAATACAAAATGTTTTCTTCATCTTTCATAATGCCTTATAATGTGTGTAGCTATAGTAGTGTCTAGAGAGTACTTACAAACATTTTGTAATCGCCCTATATTTCTGTGATTTGGATGTATTTCTGCTGCACATGTGAGGATTATTCAATTTGAAGGGTTTGTCATATTATTTCTATAACCAGAGCCCACGTGGGTCTGTCTCCATTGCCTGTATGCTTTGCCACATTATTCCTATAATCTTGCCTTCTTGTATGCCTACTTCTTTTTCTTTGTTTATTAAGCAACGGCCAGAGCACTTGAGTATCTGTTGATAGGACACATTTGAAATCTAGGATGATGTTATCTTCCTCGGGGAGTACTGACATTTATCTCTGCCCTCAAGTCATAAGCATTCCAATCCAATTTGAAGATGATTCGAAACTGACTTTAGTCTTGTGGCATCTATTTCTAGTTCACCTGTATCCTCAGGTTTAAACGATCTGGTCCAGTTTCCAGTCTCTAATTTGTGCCTTCGCACCAGCCCCTCAGCCACAGTCTCTAGATGGCTAATGCTTCTAATAGAAAATAAGGCCCAAACACTCACCTCTGAGTTTCATTTTTCTCTATACTCTGGCCAGGTAATAATGTTTCCACAACCTTGCCTATTCTAAGTAAATATCTTTAATACTGTATCAGCTTTCCTTGTCCTCAGAGGAATGCAGCCCAAACTGTGTTGTTTTTCCACCATAAGATGGGTCTACAAGGTTGCTTCATAGATTCTGTTTTTTAATATAGATAACAATTGCATGTTTTGCTTACTCTTTGTTGTGGTTATGAAAGTAACACATCCCTACATTTAAACTTTTAGAAAACACCAGTTAAAGCCTCTTAAATGCTATGTAAAAAGCTGCTACGCTGCTTTGTTGACGGAAAGGTAAAAAGGGAAGACCCCATACGTGCTAGTATCTCTCTCTTTCTGGATCATCTGTTGGTTAAATATGCAAATAGGAAACCCAAGGGTGGAAGGCTGACTGTGCTTGATTGCTTCCTCAAGATGAATTCCTAGACATGAGACTTTATGGGGAAGTACTCTGATTCACATACAAAGCTTGACATTTGATCCCCAAGACCAAAGACTAAACGTTTCCTGAAGTGAAATTGCTGGTCCGAAGATAGAAGACTTTCCAGGTATTGCCAAGTTGTTTTCCAGAGAGTATTTCTAACACATGTTTCTATCAGCACTGTGTGAAATCAATGCTCTTGATTTCCAAAATTCAGACTAGAAAATCTGAGCACTTAATCTCAAACCAACATACATAAGAATAATCATTTTAAAAAAATTTAAAGCATAGAATTTTAAAGCATAGTTTTCTGCCTTGGCTTATGCCTTTTTTTTTTCTTGCTATGTAGGATGAGCCACCAGCTTAGAGACTATAGGAATCTAGAACTAAGCAATTACAGAATAACCTCATATGAAACTTGGTTTACTGGTAATCACCAGAGGTGAGCAGACTTCCAACCCTCCAATGACCAAAGTAAGACTCCTCTGTAGGTACGGTGGCCATATTCTCTCAAGTGAAAAGCAGACAGCATGAACAAGCTGAAAACTGTCTGCATTACAGGGGACCCAGTAATTACCAATAATAATGAACAGTCTAAGACCAGCTACTTTTAGTTTTAATCCCCTGTTAAATTCAGGTATAGTCCAAACTCCTCCACAAAGTCTTGTGAGAGATCTGCCCTAGGCTTCTTTCTTCCGCCTAGAGTCCTCCCCCTGCCCCATCACTGCTGCGCACCTGTCGTCCTCCTCACCCTTAGGCAGCCATGTCTTCTCACCTCCCGTATCCCATGGATACACAGTGTATCAACACTGTTGCACTTCAAAATTTGGTTCCAGTGTCAGCTCTGCTAGGAAACTGCCCTACCATAGGAACAACCCCTACTTGATCATATGCTTCGGTAGTCCTTATCACTGCAGTCAGCCTGCCACTGCATAGCTGTGCCCCTCTGCCTGTCCCTGGCTATATCAGGAACCAGTGATGTCAAGGACTAATTACATCATACCTCCCTTTATGTCCTGAGCACTATACCAGAAAACAACAGCTATCGGAGAAATGCTTGCAAAATCTGGTCAGGCCTTAAAGATCTCGGATCTGAATTTTATTAGGGAAAATACAACAACCTAGTAGTCTCGTTCCCATTTTTAAAAGTTTGATGAGAAACAGCTGCGTAACATCCCGGAAGGATGGAGCTAGGAGGGAGACATGTAATGAGCCAGGGCCTTTGTGTTTTGGGGGAAGAACCTGAATGTCATGGGCGTGGAGTGTCTGTCTTATCCAAGGTCATTCTGCAAAGTCATGGTGGAAATAGATGAGCATGTGGGGCTCCTGACCGCAAAGCTGCCACGCCTCCCACTAAATTAAGGACTGAGCGTAAGAGCAACTGCGGAGGAGACGGGCACATAACTCACAGAAGGGAGTCTCCAAGGGTGGCCCCATGCTGAGGAGACAGCTGGCATCTCTCATCTTATCTGCCCAACACGATAAGAAGAGAAATGCTACGATATCAACATGGAGAGAAAAAAGACGATATTGTCCTTCTGTGTGTGCTTTCTATGGGGCATCGTGTTCTAGCTGTGTTATTGTCTGCGCTTTTTAAAATGCTAACAGCTAATTGTAGTCTTCGTCAAGTGGAGAAAGAGAAACACTAAGGTATAAGGTATGCTTGCCTTTTGAACTAGGTATTGAGAAATCAAAACCTAGTTTTACAGCTGTGCTCTTTTTGGCTTATTTAGGAATGGCCCCATGTAAACCGCAGATATCTTCTGCTGAGAAGGATCATGAAAATGACCGAGAAAGTAAATCCACCCAAGACACTTGCCCGTAAACTGACTTTAAGAATTAATTAATACATTTGAGTTTTATTTCTAAATATTACTAGAAAATAAAAGAGAAATATTAACTGGCTCAGGTCCTATTGTAACTCATGGGCCAATTAAACACAGCGGCAAACAGTGCGGGTCCTGGGGCTCTGATGACTTCAGATTCATGACTTCTAGCTAACTTGGAGGAACTAGTTTATCTCTCCTGACCTGGACTCCCTCATGGAAGAAGGGCAGTAAGCATGGTACATTGGTGATAGCTGTATCGCACATTAAATGCGACACCAACCAGCAGACTGTTTGGAAATGTCAGCCACGGGGTAAGGCTTAGAGTTACTTATCATAGCGGGGCTCTTTGAATAAATGCAAATTGACAATAATCCACAGGTCCACTGAGGATGGGAATTAACCACTCGTGCTCCCAAATGCAGGCCTCCCGCTATGGGAATAACTTTAGAGGATATAATATATCTCCAATGGCTTCTATAATATTATGCCACATGAGACCCGCAAAGGAAAACTTGATGAATCACAGGCATCAAATGTTATAACCATGCATAACTCCTAGGTTTCCACAGAGCAGTTCTTCCAAATCATAATTAAGGGTTTGGAAGTCAAACGATATAAGTGCTAGTTTTAATTACCGTTTGGTGAACTTTAGTGTGTTTGAATTGTCACAACTTCCTTAAGGATTACTCTGAAGCCAGGCAATACAGTGGGAAATTATTAACTCCTACTTTGGTACGGCAATTATCTGCATTACAAGGTTTATGTAATTAGCTGTTTAAGATGTCATTATATTTTGCCATCTGGTACACGGGAGTGTATGCATATGAACAGGCACGTGTTGAAGTGATTTTCACTATATGACTTGTTCTCAACCCAAGCTATTGCTCTAATGAGGGAAGTTGCAGTGCACCGTGCATTAGTGGCAGGTGCACACCATCAAGCTTCATTTTCATCGAAAACCTTCACTTTTCCATTCTAAAGTGTTCTGCACAAGGGCTGAGGAAATTAATTAGTCGCTCTCACTTCGACGCCTGCAGGCATGTTCCTTAGCAGTTAGAGGGGGCGCAGCTTCAGTCGGGGACCTCTCCTCCTTTCTCACCCTGACAGCTCTGCATGTAACTCTTCAGGGGCTGAAAAAGACCCGGCACGAGCTCCTGTAGTTGATCTTGCAATGTGGGAAAGGGGAACCTGGCCTCGGGGCACCCTGTACCCCGCTTTGGATCCAAGGCGAAAGAGAAAAAGGATGCTTCCAGACGAGTCCCTCAGATTCTCTTCTGGGACCGCGCCATCAGGTTGCAGAGAACTGGTTTCCCAGCCCGCCTCGACGTCCGCACCCCTTCCGCGGATCCCGGGCTTGAAGCACATTAAAGCGGCGCCCTCTGGTGTCCGCTCGCGGCCGCCGGGTCACAGCCGAAGCTCCGGAATGAAGCTTTTCACCGGATCCAGTCACCAAACTGAACCTTTCCACCGCGGGCACGCTGAGTGCGCCACCTCGCTGTCCAGCAAGGCTGGGACATGGGTGACAACTGTCGGGTCCCCCACACCCGGGCAGGGTCCCAAGGCACCGGAAGAGGCTCTGCAGAAGTAGGAGGCTGGAGAGCAAAAGTCAGAGCGAGGGTCCTGTGGGCAGCGGGCAGGACAAACCCCCCCCCACACCCGCAGCTCCACCGCACCTGCCCGGGGAGAGGCCAAAAGATGAAGAGTGAGGCCGGACTCCCCAGCTTGGTTCAGCCTTTTTAGGTTGGTACTCTTAAATAGCTCACTGGCCAAATCATCCCGGAAAGGCTAGAAGACTCCAAGCGGGCACCTAGTCGAGGTTGGCCCCGCGCTGCCACTGTAAAATGACACTGGTGGACAAGCTGGAACCGCCACTTCCTCTGGACAGTGGGCAGTTGCTAGTCTTGGGAACCAGAGCTCTGGAATTCCTGGGAAAACCTCCTCCTCCTCCTCCCACCCTGCCCCCACTCTTGGCACCATTGCTGTCTCCTCAGCTTCGCCCTCCCTCACCTCCAGATAGGCATGTTTCCACTATCACAGCCTCGGTGCCAGGCCAAGAATCTAGTTCATTTGAAGAGGTCAACCGGTTTGTAGCAAGAAGTTGAGTTCATGGGGATGATAAAGCCACCCCTTGAGACTTTCGTTCGGACACTCTTACTACCTCCCAGGCTTTCACCTTTTACAGTTGAGGTTTGAGGCAGAGGCTGACTGCAAAGGGGCCAATGACAGAAGCCTGGACTCTTCCTCATTTTCTGTCCCAGGTTTGCTCGAGGAGGAGAAAGACCAGACTGAACGCCTTACAGGCAATCAGGATTATTTTTGAAGAAGCAAGCTTTACGTGAAGCACTGAACCAGGCCCCACCATAGGAAAGAACAAAAACCACAAGTCAAGAGAAAAAACTCAAAACCAGGGATGAAATGAATGAGGTATCCAAGTATGTGTGCCACTTGTGTGTACAAATAAGGATGGGACAAAGGAATTATCTGCCATCTCAGAAGGTCTCGGTGTGGGTAAAATACAGAACGCAAATGGAGTCTGAGGTGCCAAGAGAAAGAAGTAAACCTCTTCTTGGAAGACAGAGAATGTCAAGCCCAGACCAAGAAGGCTTAGGGGCCTGAAAACCACGGGGGGAAATGTGTGGTTTTCAGCTAGTCTGGTCTGTCTAAGTTCTATATATACCTTTTATGAAGTCTCTGCTTCCCCCCCCACACACACACACACATGAAATAGAAGAAATGATATCTCCAAGTGGTATCTCCATGTGTGGGAATTACACAGAGTTGAAGCAGGAAATGACCTTGACTATTAGTACTTTTAGTAGTGTTGTAACTGCCAATTGCCCTTCAAATGATTTCAAAATGGTTTCCAAGATCTCTAGATATCTTGGGTGCATAGGTCTAGACTCCTAAATAAACTCTTGAGTGTGGCCCATCTTGTTTTCAAGCCATCAGCTCTGCTGTGTCAGATACTCGGGAGTCCTTCTATGGCGACATTGATGCAGCATTTAATGATGTAAATACTCTGAGTTGGGGGATTTTTTTTAGTGCAAGCATAAAGTAATTGACTTTCTGAGCAACTGTCCCATGAAATTGGGCCCTCTAAAGACACTCTTTATGGGGCTCTCCTCAGTGACTTTGCAGACATCTCCATCCTTATGCTTGGGAGCTGGAGTTCAGTGTCTCAAATAAATCTCACAGCAGTCTGTTGTGAACCGCCATTTTGTTTTAATAACTAACTATCCACTTTCTCAGAGCTAGCCTGCCATTGACCAAGGGCTTTGTTCAACACGGGTGACACAGAGAACAGTGACAAGTTTCAGAGTGCCTTGGAAGTCGACCCATTTGCTTTGCCCTTTCTTCACTAAAGACCACTGGAGAAAGGGACCAAAAAGAAGTAGTTCGTTAGTTACGTGGCCGCAAACTCCTTTATGCTGACTGGCATGGGTTTCTATAACATGGAAACACGATAACAAATCAGACAACAGAGCAAGGGCTCTCGGTGAACAGCGCTGTCCCTTGTAAACTTGTCTATATGTGGCTGTGCATAAGATGAGGTCACACACTCCAGCTCCCAACTTTCCTAAAGAGCTCTCTCAAGCTACTTATTTATGGAGCGATATTAAAGGAAGATGAAGTCAGTAACATTACAAATTCTAGGATGAAGCCTGTCAATTCAGAGAGGAAATACCTGAGTTGGGACACATTCTCTTTCCGCTTTAGTCTATTATTTTATTATAACAAAACGAAGGACTAGACCCTAGAATAGAAGACGGGAAGAGAAATTTCTGCCCTAAAAGTTAGATCTTAAACTCTAGGCAGAAGCACTCTTGCATTTCTCTGTGGTTCTGCTAAAACCTGGAATAATATGGAACATGGAAAGCACAGTTTACAAGTAGGTCACCTGCTGTTTCTTACAAAGCCCTGCTAATTACCAACCAGGCACCAAAACGTAAGTAGGTAGGTAGGTAGATAGATAGATAGATAGATAGATAGATAGATAGATAGATAGATAGATAGATAGATAAACTGCAAAGCTGGCCACCTCACCTTAATTTGATAACTTTAGGTATCCACTAGGACTCTTCTGCTAATGGATTCCTTGTGGCGTGTGCTTCAAAATGAAAATCTATTAGGTTATTAGAAACACTGTCACTATGTGGAGACTGGGGACAACCTGCCAAAGTCTGAGCTCTCAGTAATGTACTGGAGAGATGAAGGATCGTAGCTGGAGCTGGCAGGAGGATGCAGGTGGGATGCTTGCCTTTACAGACAATGCCCTACTCAAACCTTTCTGTTGCTTAACTTCAGGCCGCGCACGTGTGTGTGTGTGTGTGTGTGTGTGTGTGTGTGTGTACACGCGCATGCTGCATAGGCCACAGGTCAATGTCAAGTTTTGAGACAGGGTCTCCTACTGAACCTGGAGCTTGCCAACTTGGCAGATTGTTGTGGACCAACAATCCCTAAGGATCTTCTCTCCCTGGCATTTGAGATGGTACTGGGGATTGAACTCGGGTCTTTACACTTATGCACCGAGAACTTTATAGACAGAGCCATTTTCTCAGCTCTACTTTGAGGCCATTGGATAAGTCTTGTTGTTCTGCTGGTGTAAAAGAGGCACTCTGGATAGGAATGGTGGTTTGGGTTTTATGCTTTGATGGATACAAAGGAGAGCTCATGCATAATTTTCCACAATGGCAACCCCAGAATGCTGAAAGTAGTATAATTTGCTTCTCCGTGTAATCCAAACCTTTCATTATGAAATGTCACTACTATTACAAGGACACAAAGCAGTGACACATGTGATGTACAAAAAAAAAAAACAGTAGTGGGCTTGAGGCATAGCTCAGTGGTAGAGCACTTGCCACTGGGTTGGGGTGGGGGCGAACTTAATGTATATTATTCTCATAACCAGAGCAACAAAGCACAGTCACTGTAGTTCAGATGCCAGGACAGCAATTGCTATATTAAACTAAACTTTTTTACTGGGCTGTTTGATGAGATTTGGCTGTGTGGACCATTAGGTAAGCATAGGATAATTATATTAACAGAAATATAAGTCAATCTGTCTCTGGCTTCACCTACTGCCCCCACCCCCACACCCCTTGCTCTTTCTTCCACTGTCAACATTTTCTGAGGAAACACTGCAGTAATCAGCACTTCTTAGGCTGCAAAGGCCAGCCTGTGCCACCCTTCAGCATGGCAAAACCACTAAGCAGCCACCTCTCCTGCCTGGCTTGTCTTGATAACTTTTATAAGTATGCCAAAGCCGATACTTTGTGTGGAGTGGGGCTCTCTATGATCCTACTCTGCCACCTCTTAAAGGGACCCCTTGAAAAAGCAGGTCAGGAAAGCCAAAAGCAAGCCAGTGAGCAACACTCCCCCATGGGTTCCTACCTCCAGGTTCTTACTTTGAATTCCTGCCCTGACTTCCCTCACCCCCACAAAAGTGATTCCTTTGACCTCCCTGATCCTCCATTCCCTCTTGTGTGAACTTCCAGTCCTACTTTGTCGTCAGAGGTGCTATTGAAAAGAACCTTTGTCTTCCTATGTAAAACTCCTAATCTACTCTCCCAGAGCTTAAAACTGTCCATCAAAGACAGGCTCTGAAAAAAGACTTGGGGCTGCTGAAGTTGCAACTATAGCTCGCATCTCCAGGACTGTATGTCCTCATCTTAACCATGGGAATATTGTACATCATATACAGAATGGCATTCAAATGGGAACTAGCAATTTATAAAGTAAAATTATAATTAAGTAGTCATAGCCATCCATTAATATGTTTCCTTTGTCTGTGAGATTAGATAGAATAGTTAGTGAACCAGCCACTAGGGCCATTTGGCTGACTTTGTCTTCTCTTCTCAAGACCAACCTACTTTTTCATGGAGCAGAAAGCACCTAAATAATGTCTTAGAAGTTGTATTTCTCGAAAAGTTTTATTTTTCATTTTAGAAATAGGTAGGAACTCCTAGCATGTGCAGTTTCTCGCCTACTCTGTCTCAATAATGATGATGAAGAAGAAGAGAGAGAAGGAGGAGGAGGAGGAAGAGGAGGAGGAGGAGGAGGAGGAGAAGAAGAAGAAGAAGAGGAAGAGGAAGAGGAAGAGGAAGAGGAAGAGGAAGAGGAAGAGGAAGAGGAAGAGGAAGAGGAAGAGGAAGAGGAAGAGGAAGAGGAAGAGGAAGAAGAAGAAGAAGAAGAAGAAGAAGAAGAAGAAGAAGAAGAAGAAGAAGAAGAAGAAGAAGAAGCCTATCACACAGCTATAGTTCTGAAGTGAAGAGGGGGGGATAAAGAAGAGAGACTGACTGAGTGACTTGTCCAAGGTCACACAGATTCTGTTTCCAATGAAACCGACTGCTCTTGGCTGAAACCTGGGGGAGATACTGGGATAAAAATCCAGTCAAAGCTTCAGACGGCAAATATGTCCAACCAGAGGTGCTACTTCTGTTTCCCGGCCTCTACAGGCCCCCAATGCACATTTCCGGTGTTCTCTGCTCTGCTACTGCTACCAGACTGTCCCTCTGGACTAGCTGAAAGGAGGATGGGCCACCTTAACTTGGCCGGCTTTCTCACCATCGTGCTAGTTAGAACTCGACTGTAGGTGGCGCCCTGCTTCGCTTAGGGGAACTTGAAGGGTGAGCACCGGGGTCACCAGCTACCTTCTCTTTAAAAGAAAAAAAAAATATTAAATCGTCCTTTCCTCCCCGACCTCTCGCTCCCCTGAGGCGGGCAGAGCGGTTAAACTGAGCTTCCCGAGAAGCAGAGTCCCTTGACCCCTCCAAGCGCTCATCGTCCACCCGGGGGCTCCTGGGCGGTGTTTGAACCCCAATCCTCCAGCGGCCCAAGCCATTCTCATCCGGTACCACTTCCCCTAACTTCAGTAGTGGGAATAGAGGGATGGGGACAGTGTGATCCCCTAGTGTGACCACCCTCCATGAATGTGGGGCGGGGCGGGGCAACTTTACAAACTTCTAAAAAGCCGAATCTCCAAAGACTTGCAAGGGAATGCAACAGGGTGCACCTGCAGGGCCTGCTTGGGGACCCTCGGACTGCCTCCCCAGGACTCTGGGACCAGGGCGGGTGTCTGTGGCTTGTGAAGTCTCCGCAGGGTCCCTCTTCCCTCCAACCCCTCCCTGGACCCTGTGTTTTCGCTGCCAAATTCCCAGATACTAACCCCAACCACGCGCGTAGGGGTGTACGCGATGGGGGAGGGAGTCACACCGCAGCCCGGCTAGGAGCACGCGTGGTGGCGGCGCAGAGCGGGGGAGGCGGGTGTGGGGTGGCAGGGTGGTTGGGCTTAGAGTGACCCGGTCATTCTGCAAGGCGGGAGGACGCGTAGGGCCGTGCCGCAACCTTGGCGGACGTGGTCCCAGTGCGCACGTTCCAGCTTGAGGATCCACCGAAGTCCTTCCTACCGCAGCTCGGGGGTGAACTGGGTGAACGATTTGTTCCATCTGCAGTTTACGAAGAAGACATTTTCCCCTGGGCTCTTCTGAAGTTGAGCGCTGTTGTCAGGGGAAACCTGTGGGGTCATCCGGCCGCTACCCGAGGCCTCCGGCCAGAGATTGTTAAGCGAGTTAGGGAGGGTGTTAGGGGGGAAAAGTGAAAGCGGAACTGGATGACTCTTAGAGATCTAGCGGAGGACAGCCTAGAGTTACTGAGAAGTGTTTTAAAAATGTTCTGCATAAGCTTATTCTTTTACTCGGAGTCCTTTTCCGTGATCTGAAAAAGTAAAATGCGTCTAACTCGATTTTTTTTTCTTTGCCCCATTAGCACTTGCTACACTTTTCCAAGTCCTTTAAAGAACTGTTGGGGTAAATTTAAATAAACAATGACAATGGGTATGTACAGTTGTGACTCTTGGTTGCAATACCACCTCATAAATTTAATTTGAGAAAAGTAGGTGTGTGTCTATTAATCTCTTAGGCTTGAGGAGGTGGTGGTCCCTAAGAAGGAAATAAGTGAAATGAAAAATCCAGCAATGGAAACAGAGAGCTAAGACACATGCTTAGCACTCTGATCGTAGAATTCCAGCACTGCGCGCTCTCCTAACATTGACTCTAACAGGGACATTGCCAGGCCTGGTCTCTAAGTGAGTCTTCAGACAAAACAAAAGTGTTTTCCCTTTCCTGGGCTGCAAGCAAATGCCTCACGCTGTAGTTTCAACAGAAGGGGGTCTTCATACTCTCTGGGAGGCAGAAACTGGATTTGGCCTCTTTCAAACAAGCAGGTGTGTGCTGTATTCTCACAGTTGGTGGGGGAGAGGGACAGAAGCTCCAAAGGCAGTGTGTCCTTTGTGCCCTACCCTGGCATTTAAGCAAACAATGAGGAACGTGTTGAAATTGAGCTTCCAAGGTTAGCAAAGCCGATGGACTGGGTCTTCTACAAAGCTGTCTGCTTTGCACTCAGCACCCCCCAGCCCCAGTAAACCAGATAAAATGTCGTTTGCTCCCTGAAGGCATAGTCAGAGTCTTTTCTCCTTTCCTACTCCAGGGTTGAAACCTGCGTCAAGCCTTGAAAGGCAGTCTTAGAGCTCACACTGCCTGAATAAAACTTACCAGGAACAAGGAAGCATGAAATTTACTGAAAGTTGGTATCATCTTTCAAAGAGATAATTTAAAAAGGTACCACACAACAGTGTAGGGGGCCACTAGAGGACCAGGAATGTTGGGGTGTGTTGGTGTTTGCCGAGGGGGTGGGGGTGGAGGCTTACTTAAGTGTGTTGGGATGTCTTAAGACTCAGGAAGCCGAAACGTTATGTTTTCTCAGCCAACCACTTTGAGTCATTTCTGTACAGTCGTGGGGTCTACAACCTTCACAAGCTCTCCTGCCTAAGGAATCGCACCACTCTGCAATTTCCCCCCTGGAGTTCATTCTGAACACCATGAGATGCCCGGGGTGTAAATAAACGACCGTGGTGGGTTGCTCTGCCCTGGCCACAGCCTTCCACTCTGAGTTCACATTCTGCCAGCTAGATAGCAAAGGCTTTCCACCTCATCTATGTGAGGACCAAGCCTGACTCAAGGCACAAACCTAAGGAGTATAGAGACTTAACTCTGGGTATTGGAAGGAAGGATTATAATCAACTCTCAAAAAAGAAACGGGAAAGGAAAACGTCTGTGGGAGAGTTGCAGCAGGCAGTGGGAAAGAGCGCAGCATACAGTCTGCTCCAGGCGCAGACACTCCATGGCCCACAATACTCAATACTTTTCAAAGTTGGAAAATGTAGTTTTGGGTTGGGTTGGATCCCGTCTTTCTGCCTTTCTGCAGGCAGTCCTCTCTGTAAACAGATGTGATAGTACAGCCTTTCTTCGTGGGGAAGATGTCTCTCTGAAATCTTGCCTGTAAAACGTTTTAAGACGGTGGCATTAAGAGCGCCCTCCAGAAGGACCTGGAAGAACTCGGTTTTCCTCAATGATTCAAGGACTCTGGTGTCTGAGCAAAAGTAAACTCATAGAAGTTTTTTTTTTGGGGGGGGGGGCGGGGAGGCGCTATGATTCAGTAATGAAGAAAGGGCATTTTTGTTTTGACTTTGGTTGGTCTTTGGTTTAAGTTGGCGTTGGTTTGCTTTGGGTTTTTTAGTAACTTACAGTATTTTAGATTCCTGCACCATTTCCCCCTTAAGAGATTGGTAAACGTGTTCCATTATCCTAAGCTACCCAGGAATAGCCTGCTGTGATACTGGGTTCACGGGCTAGCCTGCATTATTAGACTATTGGATCGGGTCCCTGGCCTTGTGGAGGAGACAGAAACATTGGGACTAGAGACTCACACGTCTCACCAGGGAAAGAAGCAGGGCCAGGGGGAGAGCCTTTCCGAAGTTCAGCTGTGCTCAACAGCTGATCTTCCTTTTTGAACAACTCGCAAAGGCACTCGCAGGGAATCAGGGACTATCCCGCGGTGGCGCTCCCTCCCGTTCCAGACAGCAGCCGGGTAGGGGGCACCGGCTAGGTCAGCTCCTGAGCCAGAGGGCGGCGCCTAACCACTACCTCCTTTCGCGTCAGCCAGCAGACCTGACCTTGGCCCGCACTCCTGTGCTTCCAGCTCCTTGTCTCCGCTCCCCCAGACTCTGGCTTTTCTCTGGGGGAGATCCCCGTGATCAGGATGGGTGGGGATGGGGGTGAGAGGCAGAATTGAATGTATGCTCAAACGCTTCTCCTTTAAACTCAGAAACTGAAAACCGGGGCTTCACAAAATCCCCACAAGGAAGGATGCTGGGAGGCTGAGGTTGAGTGAGGCTGTGCACTCACAGCATCTGATGTCAGGTCCTTCAGGGGAAACAGGTTTCCCACGCTGGACTTCCAAAAAACGTTTAAAGTGTAAGTATGCTGAATTTCCTTTCTAAAACGCACAGCCTCTTAAGGGAAGAGTTGCGTGCCTGTGAAAGTGATGGGGAGTGCTGAGCTGCTGGAACAACGTGCCAGGCCAAACAGCCAGGAGAGCCAGGAGCTAGGCAAGGGCAAGCAGGCACACCCTGCCCTGTGTTTCTATTCATCTGTTTTGGAAATTCTGTTAACGAGATTGACCGAGTGGAATAGTGGGCTCAAGTCACACTAGCAGGTTGGATGGAGACAACTTTTCTCTCCACGCAGCCAACCAGACCCTTTCTGGCCAGAGGGGAGCTTAGCCACAGAGCCTCCAGTCCTTAAACACTATCATCTTGGGCCATCCATTCCTCTGAGGGAGTTCCAGGCCTGCCAGTCCTCTATAGGCTGCCCCAATGCCCCTGGTCAAGCAGTTAATGCACCTAGGGCTGCAAAGTGCACAGGCAGGAAAAAAAAAAAGTGGGGCCTTACTTTCCAACAAGGATGACCTAATCCTGCCAGCACCTACCTAGCTCTGGAAACACCTAATCCCCACTTCCTCTATAAAGCTTTAAAAGCAGCTTGCCTCCAGTCCCAAACTGCAAACAAAAACACAACTGGTCCCTGAAGCATTCCCGTGCCTGCGGCCCTTCCCAAGGATGCACTCTGGGGATCCTTAAAAGAAGAGAGAAATCCAGGAGTTCCTCTTGCCCTTTAAACTAAGGACACAGAGGAGCACGCCAGGGATCTGGGGTGGTTTGGGCTTCATAATTCAATGGCAGAGACTGGGTCTTAAGGTAACGAGTTGTACAGGCAAGAAAACAGCACAACAGGAAAAGGCAGGAAATGGAGCCTCAGAAACGTCTCTCCCAAGAATGCCTTGCTTTCCTCTCACCTGGGTAAGGAGATGTGAACGACTAGGTGTGAACTGGATATACAGAGTCACTGTTGGCTATCTGCCTTGGTCTGGTGAAGTGGGAAACCCTCCAGCTCATATGGTATTGGAGATTTGAGGGGTGCTCTGGCTACTCTTAATAAGAAAGACTGTTGAGTTCCTTGCTTCATGATGACATCAGAAAAGACAAATCCCTTGAAGACCTTCTTTGAAACCCAAAAGCCATTCAACTATCGATTTCATCTGACCCCTGCTTGTTCTGTGTGCACAGTAGTGTGATAATAGCCCCTAACATTCATGGACTTATTTCTTACACCCGCCTTGGGGGGTCTAAGCACTTTCATGAGATGATTCATCTGATTGTGGCACCTCTATGAATTAGTTGCAGATGTATCCCCTACTACATAAACATAGGAAACTGAGGCAAGGCTAAACCAAATTGCCTGTGATTACTCAACACACACAAGTCCACACTAGCAAGTGGTTTGGCCCTAGTGATCACTACACAGATGAAGAATATCCAACAGCAATCCTTGCCTGCAACCCTTCTCTGCCTGGAGTTGTTTTCTGAAACAGTAGGCAGGGAGTAATTAATCCCATTAATTTGGCCAATCTAGACAGCCAGCCTGGCACGCAGATACGACTCACTAAAATGTTGCTTGCTCTGAATTATCCAAGTGATCCTGTACGTTTTGTATACAGATTATTAGTAAACAGAAGCATTGAAAATTTTTCCACCCTGCAGATCCTTTTGGCTGATCTAGATCGTCTTTCTCCTCTTCCCCAAAAGTAGAGCCATGTGACACTACCATTCATTCTCAGGCAGAGTCCCTTCTATGCTAAACACACTTTGAGTGAGTGCTCCACATTGAGGATTGAGGCCCATTAGACTGGCACATTCAGTCCATCCTTCTGCACAGAGACCTGAAGAATGTGCCCCCTCTCTTTGGTAAGCCTCACCACGTAAATGGAGTCCTGAAGTCACTATGCCAAGAAAAACCATTTACCCTCTGTATTTTTACATAAGAGGAAAAGGAGCCATTGAAAAGGGGAGACTTGCTCGAACCCAGGACTCTACTTCCCACTTCCCGTTCACTGGGGTCAGGGTTCGACCCACAAAACAGATGGTCCCTGAGACCAAAACACACTTTGAAAACAAAGTTTTAACACCCCCCCCCCCTTTTGGTACAGATGATCTGTAAAAGAAGGCTCTTACTGCTTTCTTCATTTCGGATGTGTTCTTGGGATGTCTTCACCAGATGTTCGCCCAGGAACTTTCCACTGCATTCTTCAACACGCATTGAAAAGCATCATTTTAGAACTGACCTCATGTAATGATATTCCCTTTCTATTTAAAATAAGGTGGAGAGACTTGGCTTTGCCTACAAAAGGCCCCCGTTTTTTACTGACTTTTCCTTATGCTGGATTCGCTCACACTCTAGCTTTGCTCATACTTTATTTGGCGCCAATGTGTATTTGTCCATGCTGCAAAAGATGGGGGGTACTGTGGTGAGCTCTTTTGGTTTTCCCTTTCATATACGCTATGCTGAATCCTTCCACTTGGTCCTGGCGCGCACGCGCGAACGAACACATACATACTTACATATGTACACACACACACACGCACAAACACACGCACGCACGCGCGCGTGCCTACACACACACACACGTGTGCACTGTGCATGTGTGAGCGCCTATGGATCTGTGTGCGCGTGTTTGTGATTTAAAGCGGCACATCGAAGAGCTGGACTGAAGCAGTCAGTGAGTTATTTTGCACGATAAATCAGCTTGATGGTCTCCACGCTGTGCTTCCATTATTCACCCGAGCTGGATGGTTGCGACGAACGTGCACTGCGGCAGAGCGTCCTGCAGCCCTGACTCCCGGCCACTGCGGCGGCAGTGGCGGCTGCGGCGCGGGGCGTAAGCTCTGATTGATTTTTTCCAGATCGCGTCTCCTTCGGCATGGCTCGCCAAAGGGAATCGAGTTGACTGCGGGAGCTTCGCAGGATGCATGTGGATTGGGTTTAGTACCTGCGCTTTAATTTTTTTTTCTTTTGGGGGAGGAGCCGAGTTGTTGGTGCTGGGAGATTTCGCTTTTCCGTTTTAATTTCCCTTTACCCAAAGAAAGAAAAAGGGGAAAGAAAATGGCCACCAGAGCTTCCGAGCCGTGCAAGGCCAAACCTTTGCGGACCAGAAGACCACGTTGAGTTGGTCTCTGCCTATCTCCCTCCAGCCTTCTTGGCAGCTCCGCCACCCAGAGAAATGGGTTTCCTCACTTGTGTGGATCATCTGTTCTCATTTGCTTTTATTTCGCCAAGTAGTTGCCATGTTCCCCTTCGGGACGGATCCTTCTGTCTGTCTTTTAAAATAAAAATGTGTCCAGGCTAGGTTTCATCTGACTTCTGCTTTAACAACCACAAAATGCCGCGGAGGCAAACTCCCAACCCTATCTTGGGACAGCACTTGGTGCAGACGCAGCCAGTGGTGCAAGAGTTCGCTAATTAACCAATTGCTAGCTGTGTCCTGAGGGCTGTGCACTCTGACAAGAGTACATCCATCTATAATCCTGCTTTCACCTGCTATCTCCCCCCCACCCCACCCCCGCGATGTTCTCCACAGCAAAACACACCATCCACTGCCATTTTAGAAGTGGGACCCCAACCACCTGGGGACAGTTTTGACACCCTCTTTTAGATTCAAATTTTAGGCAAAACATGAGTGGATTTTTTTTTTAGGCATAAGAAACCCTTTCCCAGTCCCAAAAGTTGTCTCGCCCTTAAACTCTTTACCCAACACTTGTGCTGCTTTTCCTGAAGCTGCTTACACAGAGCCAACATCATTTGTCACAGAGAGCCAATGTCATTTGTCAAATGGGAAACATAATTACAGCGTGAATGTGTAGATGTGTAGGTACTGTCATGGGGTGTATAATAACAACTTAAGCAATGTGTCTTTGTTTGGACTGATGTAACTTTCCTGAAGTCTGTTCGTAGTTTGAAAGGGTTTAAGTGCCATGCAGCCTGCAAATGAAGGGTTTTCCATGAGGAAGTCTGCCTGATCCAGCACTCAGAGACTGGGGCTCCAGGCCCATCTTTGCATGCAATCCCAACATGTAGGTATTTGGGGCTAGAAATCTTGTTTCCCCCCAGAATGGGGGGAGACACTGGGAAAGAAAGAGCCAAGCCAAACCCTTGGATCTCATTTATGTGACAGTCATTTGGATGGCCCACAGTATGAGCCAATAGCCCAATTTAAGAAAAAGTGAAAAGCCAAATGAAACAGTTCAGCTAGTACTCAAGTCAAGTACACAGAGAATATATGCCCAGTTGTGCAAGCTCTTCAATATAACTAAAATGGAGCTTTCTAACACTGTGGCTGGAATAATATATATGAGTCTAGTCATGATGATGATGATAATACATTTTACTTACTTTAACACTTAAAACAGACAGTAAGGGCCGGGCGGTGGTGGCGCACGCCTTTAATCCCAGCACTCGGGAGGCAGAGGCAGGCGGATCTCTGTGAGTTCGAGACCAGCCTGGTCTACAAGAGCTAATTCCAGGACAGGCTCCAAAACCACAGAGAAACCCTGTCTCGAAAAAACAAACAAACAAAAAAAAAAACAATAAAACAGACAGTAATATGTTTGGATCACAACCACTGACTTATAGGCAGTGCACAGTATTCATGCACAAGTTAACATGTAGGCCCACATAAAAGCAAGCAATCCACTCAGGAAACCCCTGCTCCAGGGCAGCTGCACCTCCACTTCCTCTTCTCGGAAAGTCCCAGATTCCTGGGCTTAGATTGCACAGGACTCTCTAACTGACACCTCTGTGCTCTATATACAAAAATTCAAATAAGAGCACATAGGGACAGAAAGGCTAGGCACCAGAGTAGTCTTTAGCTTGTAAATGCTGCCCTGAAGTCAGACCCAGGAATGAATATATATATAAACACACACAGATTCTTCAGTATAGAAAAAATTCACTACGATGAAGCTCCCAGACAGTTAGGGAAACTAACTTTTAAAAAGTTTTTAAGGAGAAAAAAACCCCACAAAGCAAAGTTTCTTACTGTGGGACAAGTCCATAGCAAGAGTCACAGTGTACTGGAAAGCTTTTGGTTAGGGAAAATGAGTGTACAATTCCATGAAGTCAATAAACACTATCCTGGCAACTATAGTGTTTCTCCATTGTTGTTGTTTTTAAAGTAGTATAAAAATACTATGGTTAAAAAAAAAAACTTCAAATTTATTTTACTGGGACGGTTCTAATCATCACTGAAATGCTTTTTAACTTTCAACATAGGATCCAATTCCTGTGTTAAACCCCCACTTGTGAGAAATAAAGGGGCTGTAGCCATTGAACTTATACTCTGAGACAACTTACAGCAGTCTGGTGATAATGGGACATCCCTCAAAGGAAAGTTTTGAGCACAATAAAATGACTAGGATGACCTAGTGACAACATCAAAACAATAGAGGTGACTGTAAAACTGTAGGTCATGTTTGGCTTTGAAAGAAAAAGGAGGGTGAATTTTATAAGTCCTTCAAAACTTCTCCAATCAAAAACATTTGGCTTAGGAATCAATAGGTCTCTCTGTAAATGTTATCTGGTAAGAAAAACTCTACTCTGAACATGCTACAAAAACCTTAAAAGACTCGGGCAGTATTCTAAATACCACTTGATATTACAACATGCTTTGATTATCTGCAACATAAAATGTAGCTATCACCTCACATTCTGACCGTTGGAAACTGAAGACTTTAGAACACCAGTAATACAGTGCACTGTTCCATACTCACATCGGTCTCCAGCTTAGTCCACTGCACGCTTAGTGCGTTTTTTAGTTTCCAAAGAGAATCACTAATAAAGGATTGGAGATGAAGAAGCCTTCTTCTAATGCAGCTCGCTATTTGGAGCAATGTCACACCTCGCATGTGTCTCTGATCTAGAGAGTTACTATGCTAGTAGCCTTATGGGTGATAGGATAACCCAACAATGCCTCAAACTGCTTACTGTGTAAAGATGAGGTCATGTCTTATTCATCCTTCCTGTATCCCCAGACCCTATTGTAACATCTAGCATATTAAGGGAATTCAGGAAATATTCCCAAACTTGAATTTATTTCATAGTTGAGTATTGTAAAAAAAAAAATTTTGACAGGGAATGTAAATTTTCATAGCGGTCAGGGATGGTAGAAAAGATTCCACAGGGTCACAGCTAAACAGTTTTTGTTCCCAGGGCTGGAGGGATGGCTCAGCAGTTCAGTGCATTGGTTCATCTTCCAGAGGACCTGGGTTCAATTTTTAGGACCCACATGGTGGCTCACAACCATCTCTAACTCGACTCTCAAGAATTTAACACTCTCTTCTGGCCTCCATGGGCACCAGACACCCATGTGATGCACAGACAAACACCCACATGCACATAAAAGAAATACTTTTTAAATTGTTTAAAGTGGCTGTCTCATGACAAAAGATGTCTGATGGATTGTCAATGTGATTTCTCTTGGGAGGGCTAGCAAATTAATAGGAATATTGTTGAAACCAGAATTACACACCGCTTTTTGGCTTCTTTAAAAACTTCTGTTTTCACTCTACAATGCACATACCAAGTACATGAGAAACTTTAATTTTTCAAGTCTTAATCCGACCCTGCTTCAGCTAGCAGCCTCTGCAAGCATGCTGGTCACACTGAGGCCTCTTTGTAACTGGCTGCTCTCATTCTCTTTGGGTTTTCTTTCCTCAGTAAACACAAAGCAAATGCTATGCCAAATAACAAAATGTTCTGAAGGTAAATGCTGTTCTTTCCAGCTTCATTTTACTGATTAGATGACTCCTAATATCTGCACCACAGCAAGGACTTCTGCATACTAAAACCGGGAATATTTCCCCCCAATAATTCATTTCTGAGAGTGAAATAAGTTGCTTCTTGGCCTATTGAAAGCAGGGGCTACTAGGATCACTCACTATTTTTCTCATTGCAAAATTCTGTGAATGCAACATGTTTATGATTTTCAGGGTAAAGAGAGACGGGGCATATAAAAGGAGCTTGAGATAGGAATTGTCTATCTACTCCGTGCTGGCTGGAATTCTCTCTCCCTCAGGCAACACTAGCCTTAAATTTGTGATCATCCTCCCTTGCCTCTTTCCCAAGAGGTAGGATTATAGGCATGCAGCACCACCACTGGCTTCAACATGAGACGATTTAAAAAGAAAAAGTTACGAAGTCTGAATTAAACTACCTCAATAAAGGAAAAAAATCATTTCATGAAATATTTATTTTCTGAAACTATTCCACAAATATAAAAATTATATGTGACATTTTTGTGTGTTTGTGTATGAGAAAGAGACAGAGAAACAGAGAGGCAGAGATAGACAGATGGACAGACAGAGAGATAGAACCCAGGGCCTTGTACATGCCAGGCAAGCCATCTACCATTGAGCGACATTGCAGAACGTATTTTTAATGTAACAAAACAAATGTGCAGAGATGTACAGCATAGTATTTCTTTATCAAGCTATGTACTAAGTATCTTTTGCTCCAGGTTAGTGCAGGTTAGTGTCTGGGTCATTTTGACCAAGTTTCCTACATTTTTTTTTTTTTAAGGAGGGCCAAGAGTGTGCTCAGCTGGTAAGTGTGCTCACGTAACCGCCAAAGCCTTAGGTTCGATTCCCAGAATCCCAGAAACAAGCCTGGAATCCCAGGATTATGAAGGTAACTATAGGAAGATTAAAAAATTCAATACTCTCATTAACTACAACAAAAGTTCAAGGCTAAGCTGGGATATATGAGATCTTGTTTGGTTGGTTGTTTGGTTTGGTTTATTTATTTATTTTAAGACAGGGTTTCTCTGTGTAACAGCTCTGGCTGTCCTGGAACTCACTCCATAGACCAGGCTGACCTGGAACTCAGAGAACTCTACCTGCCTTTGCCTCCCAAGTGCTGGGATTAAAGATGTGTGGCACCACTGTCCAGCATTTTTTTTAATTATTAACAAAAATTAAAAAGGGAAAGTAATATAACAAAGGAAGAAAATGACAGGTGGCTTGTAACTAAAGCTCCAAAATCATTCTCCATACTGCCTCCATGGTGATTTTTCTAGAAAAAAAAAAATCTGGTCTTGATACCAACTTCTTGGTATCTCTTAGTGACTCTGCACTGCTATTGGCTGAGCTTTGAGACTGACTCCACCTACGCTGTTTGATTGCATAAGAACAAGAACAGCAGCTCCAGCTCAACAGCACTGTTTTGTTAGAGTTCTCCTTGCCAGCTTCAATCTGAGAACCTTGTGAAAAAGAGGCAGCAGAGTTCTGGGGCCCAGGCTGGAAAAGGGACTCAAAGCCAGCACCCATGCCAACTTGGTCCCAGGCCCCATGTCCTCTCTTGCTACTTTTTGATGAGTTGTAGCATGTTCTTAATATCATCATGAATGTGTAAAGTCATGGGTCAGAGGTGCCAACCCCCAGCTGGGCTCTTATTTTCTTGTTGTTGATGGTCTGCTCTTACAAATTCGACTAGGTAAATTCTGCCTCGCCACGACCAGGCACTTGGCCGACGGCTGAAGAGGCCTTGGACAAGGTCTCCATCCATCCCACTCCCTTGTTCCTTTTCCCACACCCAGAGCATTACGGTGAAGCCACCTCTCTATGACCACACTGTCAACTGGTGCACAATGCAGCAGTAGCAGAGGATGTGGCGGGAGGTCTGTGCCAAACTTTTCCAACATCCAAAAGTCTGTGTTGCTTTTGGAAAACCACTCTGGACTTTTGTAATATTTTATGGATATTGTATATTACATAAGCTTTGCCCTTTTCTCTTTGATTATTAAGAAGCTCAAGTAAAAATCATTCTCTCTGTGTCTCCCCCCCCCACCCCGTGTGTTTGTGTGTGTACAGATGTGTGTGTGTGTACAGATGTGTGTGCAGGTTCATGTGCCTTTGTGCAAATGTAGAGGGCAGAGGAGGATATCAGCCAGGCTGGCTGGCCAGGGAGCTTTCAGAATATACTTGCCACTCCCCCATACCTCCAGTGCTGGGGTTATAGTCACATCGTCCACAACCAGCATTTTGGTGATGGAGATTCAAACTCAGGTCTTTATGCATGTGACCTATTGAGCCATCTCCCCAGCCCTCAAGGTCAAAAATTTTAAATCTGCCTTAATAAAGCTCTCATTACATGGACTTTAGATATTGTCTTATTTTCACTTATTTTTATTGTATATGTGTGCGCGTGTGTTATATATCTGATTCTAAAATTTAGGAAATGTAGGCAAGATGAACATGACTAAGTAGCATTGTTCTTTGCCCTCACAGGCCTCTAGAGAATAACAGCTATTGGTAGTCCAGGGCTCCACGGAGCTGAATCTCAGGATTTGTTTTGCTTTCCAGTTTCTCACTCATGATTTCAGTGAATCCTCCTCAAATCTTATGAAGAAAGGAAGGCTGGTGATATTTTTGTTTCACAGAGGAGGAAGCCAGAGGGCCTTGCCAAAGACATTGACCCGTCCAAAGTCACCAATGGAAGAGAGCAGAGTCTGTGTCTCTCAACACAACATTCTCATCTCAGGCTCCTGCCTTCAACCCTCCTTTAGTGTCCTGAAAATTATTTTTTAGTGTCTACCCACGTAGTACAACTCTAAGTTCTCTCCTGGACTCTGTTTCAACAATCCATGGTTTTCTATTTTCCATCAGGTTCAACAGTCTGTCTCTAACCCCAGGCTTCTTTCAGACTTTGGTAGCAGGCAGGGTCATGTGCTCCTTCCCTGTTCCTGCAGAGCAGCCTCTGCATGACGTAATAGCCCTGGCACTGGGATAGGGGCTGATTCTTTACCAGCTGTGCGGCCAGCTCCTTAGCTCTGCCAGCTTCAGTTTGGTCACCCATAGAATGTGGTGGCTGGATCCTCATGAGTTCCCTTTCCGTTTCCTCCTCCCTGGTGAGCCCAGCAGCTCATTTAGATGACATTCTGCTCTGTCTCTTGTAGTTGTTGTGTTGTGTCCAAGAAGAGAAGGGGGGGGGGGCACATGTTTGCTTTTGATCATGATTACAGGCTGTAACCGCAAAAATTATACTTTAAGAAATTTGAAGTCCCCATTCCTTCCTAAAGGCGACATCACAGACCGGAGCTTTGAAGAAAAATTCTAAGTGAACAAGGCTATTCTATCCATTGACTGAATATACGCCGGCTCTATTATCTCCCCACAGTTTGTTACACCTTAGGGTCCTCATCTACGTCCTGAGAATGGCACTTATTCAGCAAGAAGGGTAAAGGTGCCCAGTATGGCATCCTGTGAATGGCACATTCAGAGTCTCTCTTTACGTCACAATTCTCCCTTGTGATCAGACCCTCTCTAGACACAGCATACACCTGATTTTGTTTACTACCAGAGTACTGAGGCTGGAAAAGGTGGCCCCTTTCTGTATTTACCCACACATTTACAGCTATCTATTAAGGGTTGGCTATGGGCACTCTGCTTAGACATACACAAGATGAGTATTCGTCTCTTGAGTATATATAAATATATATAATATAATATAATATAATATAAACTGATATTTAGCATCTAGAGCTTTAGATGAGTGTAAGATGGTGGAGAGAAAGAAGCTTTTGAATAATTCTGCCTGGGAGGAGTGAGCAGGAGCATTAAGTTAGCTGTTGAAAATGAATGGAATAGGGGAGAAAAACACCAGGAACTTCTGGGCAAGACGGAATTACACGCGCGCTTGCGCGCGCGCGCGCGCGCGCACACACACACACACACACACACACAAGGGATAAAAGAAAAGAAAAAAAGAAGAAAAACAATGCATTGTTTGTGGTAAAGATGAGAAAGCAAGAGGGAGAGAATGAACAAAAGGAGAATCTGAAAAAGAAGGTAGACGATAAAATTCAATATTAAATACTATGTTGGGGAAAGCCTGCGGGGTTTCTAAGAGATAACAAGGAAAAGGAGCTTTCATATCTTGTTACTACTGGTTGTTAGCACAGCAGTAATCTCAGGGCACCGAGGTTTACATAGAATCTGCACTGAAGAAGCGGCCCTGTCACACCTAGTCATTTAGAGATCTACATCCTTCCATCTTGCTGATCTCTTGCCTCCTGGGCATTGTCCTAGGCCTTCTGCTTGAAGTTAGGGCATCCCTTTTGCCTTTGGGAAGGGCCATATCAAGGCAAATTTCCTTTAAACAAATGATGTAAAAACTGTCATTGAAAACTCAATCACATGTCACATACCTCCCCAAGAGGAGGGGTGGCAAGTACCAACTCTAGACTCTAACTGTTCATCTATATATACAAGACAATATGACACAGTGGGATGGGGAAGGGACAATATATGCCCAAACTTACTTATGTAGGTGACTTATTAATCCTATACTTAATTTTGCTTATAAAACTTATCATTTATTATGTTAATCTTGTGAAAGCCCATGGTAATTAGCTTGCTTTGAAAATGCATCGGTCGATCTAGGACCTACACAGGGAAATTGACAAAATAGAAACATACATTTTTGTTTCAACGTTCCATCTTGTTCACAATTACAGCAAACTGATTATCAAAACGTACTGCAATTTTGAATTGCATCTCGAATTCTGCCAGGCTCTGGCGTTCTAGTTTCTATGTCAATGTCTTGCAAGAAGATTCGGGTTCTATCTGGGTCAACCAAGCAGAATTCCTGGAAGAGCTGACTGTTTTTAAGGCATCAAGCCAAACTCCCTGGAACCTCGGGCTCACAATGAGGTTAGCAACTCCGAGTCACTTGTCTTGACGAGCACCTGCTTTTTGATGTGGTGGAACAGATTTTACCTGGATGCAAATTCAAGAGTTAGGACAAACCCATCAGGTATAAACACTAAATATATGAGTACTATCTATTAGTGATGTCGTTTTTGCATTATTTAATCAATTATTAGGTTGAAGGGCATGATGGAAGTGGCAGTTTGTGAGCAGAGAGAGCCTCTTCCACTTTTATAGGTGGGCACTTGGACACCAAGCAGTGTCTGGAAAAGTTTTATTTCTGAATTGTACCCATTGATCAAATGCCTTGAAAACTTCTATCCATGGCCTCTCCTTTCTGATCTCGGTGGCACTGTTAGCTTTCTCTGACTGTGACCCCAAATACCAGAGAGAACGACTTTAAAACGTGATTTATGTTGGTTCATAGTTTCTGAGCTTTCATCCCACAGGCCTTGGTTCCGATTCTGGGCCTGTGATAAAGCAGAAGTTCATGACCGCCACCCCGGGGGCAGGGCTGAGGACTGGGAGGGGTGTGGGGAGGTAGGAGTGGGACTGAGGATGGGGGGGGGTACCAGGAAGAAGCTACTCACCTCATGATGCCCAGGGCACAGAGAAAGAGGAGTCTAGGGTAAGACATAGCTAGAAGGATACCCCTCCAGTAATTTGTTTCCCTAAATCTAGGCCTCATCTCCATCAAGAACCTTCCAAATTAGCATCACTGGGGGAACTTAGCAGACCACTCCATATCTAAGCCTAACCCCATCCTCTATGGAACCTTCTTCTCATGGTTTGCAGCTGAGCTGTAGCTCAGGTCTTCACCTTCTCCAGCCACAAAGTGCGTGCTTGTTCTCTCTCTCTCTCTCTCTCTCTCTCTCTCTCTCTCTCTCTCTCTCTCTCTCTCTTCCTCCTCCTCCTCCTCCTCCTCCTCCTCCTCCTCCTCGTCCTCCTCCTCCTTCTTCTTCTACCTTCTTTACTAAGGTGAGTTTCCTCATCGGCAAATTTTATTTCATTTCTTTCTTTAGCTAAATACCTTTGATGACTTCCCAATCTTTCAAATGAAACTAAAATTGCTCATAAGCCTCTCTATGACCTTGTCCTAGCCTGATGCTGTAACTTGCCCTCCAGTTACTATAAAGCAAGTCAAATACAACCTAGTTAGCCACCATCAGTCACTTTTATACATTACCTGGAGGGAGATGACCCGTTTTCTCCTTACCTGACAAACGTCATCAGCCCTCATGACTGTACTGGCAGAGTCATGTAGACTTGGTCAATATGGTTACATGTAAGTATGTATATATGTGTATGCATACATACATATATATGATACTGTCATATCAATGTGCTTAGAACATGGCTCACTATGATGAAGCCAATTTACACACATTACATACATGTTCTCATCTTCCAAAATAGAAGAAGCTAATGCTTTCAGAGGCCAAATAACTTGTATAAAGTCACATGGTATGACCAATATTAGAACCTGAAATGCATGGTATGCTGTTGAATATGGGACACACACAAGATCACTTTTGTAATGGCATCAACCTACCGCATTAAATCAGGATGATGTGCTACCAATACTACACAAAAAATCCCACACTGCTTCCAACTACTTATCAGGCCTGGCTTGCTCGGCAGTGTGGGTTACTCAGACCATGGTGGTCCAGTGGGAATCTCCTGGTCTTATCTGAGGCTCTTGACCCTTGACAAAATGGCTTTTCATTCTCACAACAGGTCAGTGTCCCCTTTTATAGGTGGTATTAGAACTGTCTGACGGCAACAGAGCCTGGGACCAGTTGAAGTAGGCCTAGGATGTTTTTTATTACTTAAACTATTCTTTATCGTCACCATCAACACCAGTATCACCTATCCCATTCGATTTGGTTCATTTCGGAGTGAGAGTAGTATGCCAAGTGGAAGTGGATGCTGGGGTCGACAAGGACTGAATTAAATGCCACAGGCTGTGAAGAGTAAAAGTTTATCCTAGTCTATGAACAGCAAGCCAGAACAGCCAAAGCTTGTCTGATACCAAGGACAGACACAGTAAGATTCCCTCCCTGCAAAGCTGCATCAGCTGACTGGTTGCTAAGTATACTACTGAAGCAAAACTTATAATTCAAAATAAAACGCGAGACTCCTCGAGCCATTACTTTAGCTGTAAAGGGTCTTACTAATTGATTAGACCTTTTCACCAAGGACAATTATGGAAATCAGAGGACCAGGATGTATGTTTGTTTGTTAATCGTCTTGGCCTGGTAACAATTAAAAAAAAAATCAGTTGAGCTAAGTACACAATTTCCAGTAATTCATTTATTTCACAAAATACCCTAAATTTCTTAAGGGACACAAAGCAAACTTATTAAAAATAACAACAACAACAATAACAGTAACAAAAAGTGCAAGCCTAGTAGTGATGGTTTCCGTTTAAAGAGATACTCCCTTTAATACTCTGCACCAAAGGGTATTTTGATGCTTAAAACAAACACACAAAAATCAAGTTTTGCGGCGAAATATTCAGATGACATGGTCATAAAGAGTCTGGGTTAGTGAAATAAGAAGGTCAACGGAAAGGAGGAGTTCTCACCCCAGTTACTAACATGCCCCTCCCCCAGTCGTCACTCCAGCTCTTTTCTGGGGCGGGGGTAAGAAGGGGAGGGATTGCTTTAGGCTTTGTACAATCCAGGGTTTGCATGATTATTGATAAATCAGGAGTTTGTCGATCCAATTAGAATGTTGTTAAAGCATCAATGCTTTAAAGGAGCTGCATTCTTGGTGGAGCCCACCTAGCCATTCTGTATTCAGTCATCTAGAGAGAGCAGGGCCACTCTCCTGTTCTAAACCCAGGATGAAAGCCTTATCTCATTGAAGTTCTCTGACATTTTGCTCCGCCTTGATTTAATGGACCAGAGAGGATCTTTTACTCCCCGTCTACATCAGTGCAAATAAAGGTTAAGTCTCTCACTAACCATCATGAACTTGTCTAATAACTCACGAGAGGCTCTGGAAAAAGAAACCAAGAAAGCAGGTGTGCAGGCGTGATTAAAACATGCAAAACCGGCATGACTGTGGGCAAGCGTTCCATAATCTTCTCATCTCCAAAAGCCTGCTGCGAGCTCCGCAAACAGGAAAACTTCCCCTGCGCCAAAACCCGGATCCCAGGAGCCGGGCCTACCGAGCCAGGGACCGTCCTGCAGCCAGGAGCCCAGACCCGAGCTTGCGCTGAAGGCCGGGGCTCCCATTGGCCACGCGCTGTGGGGGGAGGAGGAGACTGCGCCGAGCGGGAGGAGGGGAGGCCGGGGCCTGTCCCTGCCCCCTCCGGCCCCTCCACCTCGTGCGTGGTTACTATGCAAATTGCAGCGATTGCGGAAATAAACAAGGGGGTAGGGAGAGGCGAGAGGGGCTGCCGAAAGGATCGCAACTTCTGCAAAGTCTCTTACAAGCACACCAGGCAAATCCAGAAAGAATCTGAGAAGCAGCCAGCCCGGGTTAGACTGGATCGCTTTCAGAGAGGAGAGAGAGAAAGAGACTGCGAGAGAGGGAGAGATTGTGTGTGTTTGTGTGTGGGAGGGAGAGGGAGAAGGAGCGAGAGAGGGGGAGAGAGAGAGAGAGAGAGAGAGAGAGAGAGAGAGAGAGAGAGAGAGAGAGAGAGAGAGAGAGAGAGAGAGAGAGAGAGTTAGTTCTGCAGTGGCAGAAGCCTTTTGATTTGGAGTTAAAAAAAAATATCCAAGAAGCCTGCAATTGGCCAGCAGCTTTAAAAAAAAAATCTCTTCCGGGTTTTCAACGGTTCCAAGTTTATTTGGCTATTTTTTTTAATGCAAAAAACAGGGGACAAGCTATGAAGCAATTCGTCTGAGCATTTTAAAGTTTCTCACGTACTCTTTTTACATTGCAATGGTACGTGGTACATCTTAAACTTTCTATTTTACATTTATACTATATGCGTTATATAAACAACGGTAGAATGGTTATGCTTAATGGCTAAGACTTTAAAATTTCTCTAGCTCGAATATGCACTTAAGTAATTGCTGGGTAAATGTCTATTGTGATGGTTTTCTTTTAAAGATACAGCTTCGTGGATGGCGTTTGTATTATGTGTAGCAGAGAGACCGGGTTTCTTTTTCTTTCTTTTCTTTTTTTTTTTTTTTTCAGGATTTGAAAAAATTGCTGAGCTTAACAGATTTTTTTTCCTCCTAGCGCTTGCTCGGTTCCAGAAAAGGGGGAAGGGGGAGGAGGGGATCCTGTACGTGCTCTGCTCTGTTAAAGACGTCTGGCCTCTGCAGTCAACCTAACCCGAAAAGAACTGTCTGGACCCGAGAATAATTGACGATTCGATCCTCTAATCAATGAGACAACATATGAGATTGACAGAAGCTCTATCCAATCATAAGAAAGCTTGGGTATACAATGGCTCGTAATACCCTTAGGGGGCGGGGCAAAGGAGATCTGAAGTTCTCTGCAATTCTGAAGGGGATGGCGTGTTTGTAGTTCAAGCTGTCAAAGATACCAGCGCTTCCGGATTTAGCAATCACAATAGGAAAGATTTTTTGAGTTTAAAGGAGAAAAAAGCTGTTTGGGAGGATTTTTGAATGAATCCTGTGTGCCTTTTAACTTTGCTCTTTTGGAAACTTCTGCTAGAGTAATATTTAACCTTGCATTAGCTGTTGTTTTTAATACTCAGGGAAGTTGATAATTTGTAGAAGAAGAGGTTTAACTTGTTTGAGAAATCACTGAGTGTTACAAAGCTTCTCACTGGTTCTTTTAGAGTCTTTGGCATATCAAAGGGAGAGAATGCTTCACTTGTGGAAAGACAGCTGCTCTATAGATTGAAAAGGAGGAGGGAAGGAACAGATTTTCTTGAATTCTATCATTTCAGATGATGGTCGGTAGCAAAGAGCATTTTAAGAATCACCAAGTTCACACTTCTCCTTGTGACCACAACTTTACTGAAGGTACATATGCGGGAGATGACCCCCTGTCCCCATTAGCTGCTGCCTGGCCTCTTGTTCAAGTCCTTGCCATCTGGATGGTGGAAACCAACTACCTTAGTTTGTCTTGGAGATGTAACTTGCGGCCTCTGACTCAAATAGATCAACCACCTCCTAACTAATTCTGTGGGGAATGAGTGGAAAATAATATGGACTCCTTACTTTTTTAAAATGTGAATTTAATTCTCATCCAAGTATTTCCCTAGGCCTTGGGCCTTTCGGTCAGACTTGGTTTGGAAAGTTGATGTGACAGTTCGCTTGTATCCTCAATTCTGCAACACGATTCAACTGGGGAATACTATGCAAGTTAGAGAAGTCTGCCCAGGAGTGACCAGCAAGTCAGAAACTAGTGAAGGAAATGCTGGGAAATGCTAGTTAGTAGAGCTAGTCTTGGTAATAACTATAGAGCAAATGGTATTGTCACTTAGGAATCCCAGTCCCATTTTCATTATGTTGGGCATTAAAATCTAAATCACATTAATACAATTTCCCAATTAAGCAGACTAGAAACGAGAGGTATTTCGGATGTATGTAGAAGTGAAACTTTATTGACGTAATTTATACATCTAAGAGGATTTCACTAAAGCTGGCAAGGTAACGTTTCTGCAAATAAAACAGTAAATGTAAGGCTGGGCTCTGTGCCAGGGAGAATATGGATAGCAGAGAGCATGGCAGGAACCTCCTTTTTGCAAAGACAATCCAGTTTCAAGGCAGCCTCCTACCACTTGCAAAATAAATGACTGGAGTAATGTTTCCAATAAGGGGTTTACCCTTCCTAACAATGGGTCATTTATATGATTGCAATAAACCAGTTTTCATACATCACCTGTGTTTCCTACACTCTCTTTTCCCTTCTTTGCCCCTCCCCTCCCTCCCTCCTCTTTCCCTGTCCTTCCTTCCTCCCCCCCCCCACTATCTTTGTGAACTCTAGACAAGGATTTGCTTTTTCAACCTAGAAAAGGGGAGAAAGTTAGACATGCTTTTTACCCTGTCTGTCGGCTCGGGAACATCTGTTTCTTTGTGTGTTTAAATTTATGCCTGTTGGAGAGAAAGTTACCAGAAGCCATTCTGTAACTGTAACTCTTCTACAGTATTTTTTTTCTCAGTTTAGTTTGTAAAGGCTGTAGTTGGAACTGGGCTTTGTAGTGTTCCCCCGCCCTCCACCCTCCTCCGGAGCGGGGGAGGGAGCGGGAGCTGGCACAGATAGGAGAGAAAGCAGGAGCGGATGTGGAGGGCTTTGGTGCTGAACTTGGATCCAGCCCTTGCCTAGAGGGCGCAAACAATCGTCCCATATCCAAAAGTCTTACGAAGGGCGCCAAAAGTTACTTAAGATAATATTGCTAACCGCAGAATGCTGGAAATCGCAGGCACATCCAGTGCTGCAACAAAAGAAGTTTCTAAAGTAGAAATATCAGCATTCAACTACTTTCCCCAATTTAAAAAAAAAAAAAAAAAGAAGGCATGGCGGAAGCCAGCTATTTTTTTTTTAAATTCCCCTTGAGAATCAAAAGTAAGAAAACAGACAGATGTGAAGTGTATCTTTATATAAATAATAATAATAATAAATCCGCTTTGGAAGAGAGCTTCCCCCAGAGCACACACGGGACAACTTGTCACTGTGCCTCAGTTACAGGTTGGGTCCCTCAGCCAGAAACTTCTGTCGAGGAAACTTGGAGAGTCTTGAAGTTATAGATCCCAGCAAAGGGTTTCCTGGCCAGGAATGTTTCTCTAACTCCTCTTAGCTTGGAGGACATTTCTTCCTTACTGAAAGACACGAGGAACCAAGGAAAGGCTGTTGCTTAGTTTGGCGAAATGGACGTCCTAACTAAAGGTTGAAGTTATTAATTTTCTTCAATCCTTACTAAGTAATGGGAAAGGTTTCCAAGAACATGCAAGAGCAGGGAGTGGGTGGGAAAGAATGGATTCTTGAGTACTAGAGCAAATACTATAGTCCCAACCCGACTAGAGAAGAAACAACAACTTTAGAGATGCAGGCTGCTGCAGAACGTTCTAGCTGGCCTTCTCTAGTACCATTCTTGCCTCTTCCAAAAAAAAAAAAAATGTGAATGAAAAGTGCCCAATACTCCATCAGTCACCCTTCTGTCCGGTGGGCACGCCTGCAGACTCTAGCCTTGTCACCTCCCTGACCTGTGTGCTGGTGTCGGTGTCGGGATCTGAGCATTTCTGAGAAGGGTTGGTAAATACAGAAGGCTGCAAAACTTCAGGAAGGAGAAGAGGAGAAAATGAGAGTCTGGAGGAGACAGGTATACTATTTTTTTTTCCTCCAGGAGAAAAGAGTCTAGAAAGAAAATATGAAGTTTAAAAAAAAAAAAAGAAAGAAAAAAGAAAGCTGGAAGAGCAGGCTTGTTGGCAATGTGCCAAACCCTAAAACCGCTCCCCCTCCCGCGCGCCAAAACAATACTTTAGCAAACCTAAAATAATTGCAGGAAGCCCTTTTCCATTTTCAGAAATATTACCAGTGTGTGTGTGGCGGGGGGGGGGGAGGGGAGGAGATTGAAGATCCGCAAAACTCACCCTTCTAGAGGGGTCTGGGGAACGCGGACTCATATGTTAGCCCATGTCCAGTTCTGGGCTCCCTTTTGGGAATACAAACATATCCCTTTCCTAAGGGGACAGCCCTTTTACAGCTTTCCTTCTCGACGCACAGAAAGATGTCCCAGCTAAACCACTGTTGTTTCTGACGTGACAGAACTTTTTGGGGGCATTTGTATTCAAACCCACCAGCTCCGACTTCTAGAAGAGAAGAGCGTCCGCTCCTGACTCTCCGCCTTCCTTTCTCCAGATCCCCAACCCCCGCGATCTGGGGAATCTTTGGGGTGATCTTACTATATTCCCCAGCACCCGGATAGTGACTTCTATAGGGCCATGGCTGCCCAAAGTTAGCAGGCTTTTGTGTATAATTACCTCCGCCGAAGACACTATTCCCACAGAAAGCTTCGCAGGAGAGATTACAGTGCTTTGAGCTTTACCGCATTTCAGAGGAAGGGGGGAAAAGTTACCTAGAAGGTCTGATTTTTTTTTAGAGGAAATTTGCATACATGCAAATGTATCGCGCGCCCTTCTCTAAGGCTTCTAGGGAGCCCACCCAGCGGCCCACGGGGGTACGGAGCGCCCTGGCAAAGTTACCCCAATCTTCCACCGACGTCCGCGGAGGGCTGCGGCGCGAGTGGGGGGATGGGGAGGAGGAAAAGTAGTTTTGTTTGCTTAAGCACATCCTGTGGCAGCCTATAGCCGCCCGGAGGACACGCTGAAAACCGCTCCGCGCCGCGTTCCCGGGACCGCGCCGAGCGGGGCGGAGGCGGGGGCGGGGGCCGCGGGAGGCAGCGAGCGCGGAGCGAGCGGCGGGCGGGCAGCCGCGCAGGCTGGGGACCGGTGTCAGCGCCGCAGCCGCCCCTCCCCCACCCAGCCTCCCCCCCCTCAACCCCCCCGCGGCGGCGCGAGCGGGCGGCGGCCGAGCGGTGCGGTGCAGAACGCGGCGCAGGCGGGCGCGCGGGCAGCTCGCGGGCACCCGGCCGGCCGGCGCGGGAGCGGGAAAGGGTGCGCTATGCCTTTAACGCCCGCGTACAGTAGACAGTATAGTGGAGTGTAGGGAAACTCTAGGCGGGGTTAAAGTTCAGCGCGTGGAGCGGCAAGAGCGCTGGCTGCTGCAGTTGAGCCGAGTTGGAAATGTGAACGCAAGAAGCAGGCTTGATTTTTTTTCCTCCCCCCTCTCCTAGCTCTCTCCTCCTCTCTCTCCCTCTCGCACCCACACTCACGCACACCTCCAGCCCGCACACAGACGTGCACGCACCCCCCGCCGCCCGGCAGTTATGTATTCTCCGCTCTGTCTCACCCAGGTAAGCAGCTGCGGGGGCGCGGGGCGGCCGTGTGCCTCGGCGGGAGCCGTGTCTGCGCGTGTTTCTGTGTGTGCGCGCGCGTGTGCGGGGGGGGGGGCTGCAGCTTTAAGAAAGTAACTTTGTTTCCATGCGGGTGCATTCCTCCTGCTCGGCCATTTGTGTGGGCACATGGCTAATGGCGCCCTCTTATTAATGCGTTAATTAATATCGGGGCGCCGGACTGCGGAGCGCCGGGGCTTGCGGGCGCCCCGCACGTGTGTCCGCGGCTGCAGCCCCTGACACGCTGCAATCTGGACTCGGCGTCTGCGGCGCGGAGCGCGGTGCCCGCGGTTCCTCCGCGCCGGGGAGGGGCGGCGGAGTCCCGCAAGCCCCGCACGCCGGCTGTACCGGGGCGCCCTGTCTGCCCGCGTCCTCTCCGCGCCACCGCGCCCCCCGCCGACGCCCCGAACTCTTACTTTTGTTTTGTGCCAGCTTGCGGGCCGGGCCGGGCAGCGCCCCTCGGACGCGGCGGGCGGTGCGAGCCCTTGCCCGTGGGCTCCGTGGTCGCACGCCCCGCGCCGGCCCAGGACCTTGAGTCCTCGCCTCCCGCCCGCGGCCCCCGGCGAAAGTTTCGGGTTCGGGCGTGCCCACGCCGCGCAGGCCAGAGAGCTGCCGAGGCCGCGGGTCGGGCCGGGCTGGGCCGCTGCGGGTGGAGTGGGGCTCCCGCCCGAGGTCGAGCGGTGGCCAGGACCGGAGTCGGCTGCCCTGCTGCCGCCGCCGCCAGTGCACGGCCCGGGAGCCTCAGCACGCAGGACCCGGCAACTTTCCCTGCAACCCCACTCGCAGCGTGGGGTTTGGCGCCCCTCCGCCCCTCTTTCTTGAGCCTCCCAGCCTATTCCTCCCGGTCTCGTCTGCACCACCAGCAAGGAAACATTGCTATTTTGCGGCTCCGGATCTGGTCCCGTTTGAATATATTATTTATTTTCTCTGACTAAAAGGCACAAAGTCAGAGTGATTTGCGCTAATTTTTCTTCTTAAGCACGAGCCTTTATACTGCTCTAAAACGTTGCAGTCTGACCAGTAATCACCTACATGAAGTTATATGCTTCGAGCACAAGGTTTATTCATGACTCCCTCCAAACCCCGCTCCCACTGAGCCTTCAATGAGCTGGAGCTAACGGTTTACTGGGAATACTTTGGAAGACTGAAAGTATCAGTAGCTTTTCCTCTCCCCTCTAGATTCTGGATTTATTTCCCACATGACTTCCCTTCTTACTGCAGTATCTAAGAGTAATAACACTGGCCATTTGATCTCAGAAGACTCTTAAATGCATCTTTTATGTGGAGATGGTCTGTTTGGGATTTAGGCCTCACATTAATAATGGATAGCAGTTGTTTTAGTTATTGTAAAAGTCCCCCCCACACACACACACGCACACACACTTGCAAAGTTACTATTTTAGTAACTTGTGGAAGTATGGAATGAAACTTCTCCAACCACTTCTGGCAAGGTTCACAATTGCATATGGATAAGATGCAAAGTGTAAGATAATTTGAATGAGTGATACTCTGCAGTGAAAGTGCTGAGATTCGAAGGCTGAAATTCCAATTGGCAAAAGTTTGCAGCACAGAGAACTTGTGGATAATGCCAGCAGGCTGCAATAGCAAGAAAGACCCTGATGGACACAACGGTGTCTCCTCGAGTGAGATTTGAAAAGATAAAGTTCTGGTCTGGTCTGGGGCTCTGCCTTTCTGAAGCATACCTGTGTCTCTACGCAGGCCCCGGGCAGAGTCAGGTATTTAGCAAAGTTGGCTTCTTTTGAGTTATTATCACGTTCAGAAAGTTTTTTTCTCCCCATTTTCCCCTCCTACACACTTGGCAGCATTGATTGATGCATTCACTAGGCCTCCACACCACTAAGAGAAACGCTTATTTGCTGTAGCAGTTTGGGAAGAAAGTGTACAATAAACAGGGAATAAAGGCTCACTTGTTTTATGAGAGGGTCTTTAAAAGTTGATTTACAATTTATTTAACTTTCTGGAATATTTATAACACGTTAGAGCCAGTTTCAGAAAGAAAAACTTAGGTCGTTTATTGCTCATTTAAAAAAAAAAATAAAAAGATCCAGGACGCATGGTGATAAGTGTATTCTAACTGTTAAGAGTAAGCTCAGTTTGCTGTGTGCACTTTGAAGGGGCTTTACCTTGAGAATGCCAGGCCTCTTCTTTTGATTGAGGATGGGCATATCATAATCAACTCGTGTACCTGCCGAAATCCTGACAGGTCAGCAGAAATTTATGAGTAAAGCTTTGGGGGGGGACCCTAGTTTCCAGCACCACCACTATTCTGTGGCTCTTCAACTTGGCCTGCTTTCAACAGACCCACATCTTAGATGCCGATTCAAAGCAGTGCGGCTTTGAAGCTGGTCCACAGGTTTATTTTTATTGGTGAGTTGTAACAGTCTCACCAACTATGTGTGTAAAATATGACTTGTTTGCTCCTGAATATTTTTTGAAATAGTACATAGCTTATGGTGTTTTGTTCAGCAGCATGACTTACGCGAGGAGCATCCCCTCACCCCCGAAACATTTATGCTTTCTTTGGATATTTCCTGCATTTTTTTTTAAGTTCGGCTGCTTTGAGAGCTATTTCTATCAATACATTGGCTAAGTCTGATTGTCATTTGAGTAAAGCTATATAAAATATTGTGTACTTTTACTCACATTCTCGAAACCTTTGGGGGGAATAATGCATTGTAAATACTTCTGATGCAGACCTGGGGGATGTAGACGGTCCATGATGGCTATAGCTGACCTTATTTTCAGCTATTTTATGAAGAGACCTATGGGCATTTGGTTGGCAGGTGAATGCAGTGCTTCTGAACGTGAACTGATGCAGTTTTTAGTGTTTAAGAAGTATTTTAGGAGCATCTTTGGACGTAAAAAATTACCACGTTAGAATGTTTATTTAATGTGTTTGTTATCATTAATAAAGTAATGTCTTAGCACAGATACAGTTTATTTTGGAGGGATTTGCCTTGCCTTGTAAAATGGAGCTGAGTCTTTAAAATGAAAGCCTCCCTTTGGAGAAGGCTCAGTGTGTAGTTTCAGGTCGACTTCAGAGACTCTTTCCATGATGCCACAGCCTTAGTCTCTAGGATGTCCTGTACACATCTGGATGTCAGTCAATACGAAGTACAGAGCATTTATGTATTTCAGAACATTTCAAGGATGAGCTCAGAATTTAGTAATGTTTAAATGCTTTGTGGTTTGGCATGTACCTTAGCGGATAAACTGCGACTTGCCCCCTGAGTTTTTCTTCCAAAGGAATAAAGATTCTTAAACAATATACAGTTTTAAAATGCTAATGGTTTATGGTAAAGAATAATATAATTCTTGTATTTCACTCTTTTTCCCCCACTTGAAGAATGCACACATGTTAACCAAAGCGCACCAACCGCTTCTTTTTTTTTGATTCCTTTTTTGAAAAAGAGCAACTTTTAAAACTGAACTTAAGCCACGGAATCTAAAATTTGTGCAGAAAGAGAAAAAAACTCAATTTTTATAACAATTAAATATACATTATATTATTATACTGTTAATTTAAAGAATCATGTTATATATAATGTTTACATGGTTAATTAAAATTTGTAAAAAACTTGAACAGATTTGGCTATTAAAATATGTTACCTTCAGTATACATTTGAATGTTTAAAATTATAATAATTTCTTTAGTAGTAATACTATTTTTGATATTGCAGCTTCTCGTACCTCAAGAATATATATGTTTAGGTTGTTAAAAATGTTAAAAAGGAATATGTTTATATTTGCCCACTCTAAATCTCCATAAAAAGTCACCAAATATTCCTCTAGTTTTTTATCTTTATTTATTTGAAAGTAAATAATTTATCTTTGTGGCAGAAAGCCGTTATATAAAATTGGTGTGGCCTAGTTAATCAGGAGTTGAATGGTCTCTCTGAGGCATTTGTGAATGTTACTTTTTAACTTTTAAAAAATTTTTATACTTAAAATTTCTAACCAACGTCAACATAAGAATCGCATATTTTTTAAAGTAAGCCAGGAAGAAAAATTCAAATGCTTTAAATTTTAATTTTCTCTTCAAATTATCTGACTCTTAAAAAAGAGATCTGTGAAGGTTTTCCCTGAATCTCCTGTTTGCTGATGGGGAAAAAGCTGAAATATTATTTTTTAAAAATGAGATGATGTATTTTATAGGGCTGGTTGCTTTTGAGGGTCTTCCCAGTCCAGGCCCACCAGCCTGTGAACGTGTTCAGTTGCTAGAGTGCTGTCACGGTGGGCACCCTGTTTACTCTGGGCATGGAGCTCTGCTTTGTTTGGCGTGCCCCCCCCCCACTCCTTTTTTGTTCTCTGTTCTCTTCCCATAGTTCGTCATGATTTCTTGCGCATAGGTCTTTTATTTTAGCCAAATGAGTACCAGATCTTCCCTTCTTTCCTATAAAGATCGGACACATTTTTTTAAATTTTTTTTGGTAAATTATCAGTAACTATAATATTTAAAAGAGTAATTAAGATATTCCCAAAATACATAAGAGGCCAGTGAGAGTCTACAGGGGCTCTGCTGAAGGAAAGCCTTTGTTTTCATTGACGGTAGAGATGGGTCTTGCTCCTAGACTTCCATAAACATTGACTGGCACCTGAGTGCTCAGAATTTGCCAATCTGGCTGCTGGGCCCTGGCTACACTACAGACAGTGAGGTCAAGGCTGGGACAGAATTAGATATGGCCTCCTGGAAATAGGGTTAAGAGTATATATTGTTATAAGCGCTTAGATCAACTGTGCTTGCTATGCGAAGGGTTTGGGAAGTAGGCCGCGCGGTAGAATGTTCCAAACTGTGGAGCAATTCTAAGAACTTTTCTCCCTTCAGATCATATGCAGTGGTACTGAGAGCATGCTCCCCTTCCCCTTGGTTGCCCTTAGGGCCTTTAATATGGTTTTAAAGGAAATATAATACTTGGGCCACATTTCATGTGAAATGAAGGATTTCTTTAGGGCAACTCCGGAGGCAAGTTGTCTTCTTTCGTGTTGGTCATATTCGTACTCTTGTTTTTATTCCTGTGCCTAGGATGAGTTTCATCCTTTCATCGAAGCCCTTCTGCCCCACGTCCGCGCCTTCGCCTACACATGGTTCAACCTGCAGGCCCGAAAGCGGAAATACTTCAAAAAACATGAGAAGCGCATGTCGAAAGAAGAGGAGAGGGCCGTGAAGGATGAACTGCTCAGTGAGAAGCCCGAAGTCAAGCAGAAGTGGGCTTCCCGACTTCTGGCCAAGTTACGGAAAGATATCCGACCTGAGTACCGAGAGGATTTTGTTCTTACAGTTACAGGGAAAAAACCTCCATGCTGTGTCCTTTCCAACCCAGACCAGAAAGGCAAGATGCGGAGAATTGACTGCCTCCGCCAGGCAGACAAAGTGTGGAGGTTGGACCTCGTCATGGTGATCCTGTTCAAAGGTATCCCGCTGGAAAGTACTGACGGCGAGCGCCTTGTCAAGTCCCCGCAGTGCTCGAATCCAGGGCTCTGTGTCCAGCCCCATCACATAGGGGTTTCTGTTAAGGAACTCGACTTATATTTGGCATACTTTGTGCACGCAGCAGGTAAGAGCGATGGAAAGACCTCCTTCCGCTTTCTTGTGTGTGCCCTTCTGATGATCTCTGGGAATGCTGAACCATTCCTGACCTCCCCATAGGGCCAACCTAGGGCATCGGGCCAGTGAGCTTTCAGAGGTAAACCAGAGTCAGGACAATTTGCCACCCTCATTCAGTTAAAACAGCAAAGCTGTCAGAGAATTCCCACTCAGGTCACATATAGTAAGTAGTGCTCTCAGAAGTCTCGGTAATGCCAGGGGTGAGAAGGTGTAGTCACTTTTTTTTTTTTCCCCAACTCATGGTAAGAGAAGCCTCATGACAACCCTCGTTATAAAGAATAGATTTTAAGCTGGATTGTGGCCTTGTTAAAAATGCATTTTGTTTGTTGTTTGCTGCTTCTCTGTTGGGACTGTTTTTAAACTTTTGAGGCCTCTTGCACCCCCTTGCCAATTAAGAAGCTGGAGGTAAGGTTACTCTGAAAATGCCGGGCATTTATGAAAGAAAGATAATCACATTGATATCTAAGCTTAGCAGCTTCTTATGTGGGAATTCTCTGCGTCATTTCAAATAGCTGAAGGAAACCAATCAACCAGACTCTAAGCAGGTCATATTAAACGTGACCGGCTTGCATAGCCCGTGTGAAACGCATTGGGAAATGGCTATTGGCGATCAATCCACCGACCTATTTCGATTTGCATGAGATTCACTATTGATTTTGAGACCTGTCTTAGCCGAGTGTGCTTCAGAATTTGGAAGAACGTTCAGGAATCAACTGTTGAGGGCTGGCTCGAATAATGCAGCTTTACTTTGTTCTTTTCGTCTTGTTTTAGACAAAGGCTCATTGTGTTACGTGAAAGCTCAGGTCTTGTGTAACTTGTTGACTTTTTATATGTACATATCAGTCTTGCTAGATTGCCTTCATGGCAGTTACTTAAGCCAGATGGAAGAAAGAAAGTTGTGGAATCCTACCAGTGGCTTGTGCAGGAGCTCCCTCTCTCTCCTCCACACACTTTTTTTTTCTTCTTTCCCCCCCCCCCCCAATGAAAAGAAAGTATGCTATCTGCAAAGTCAACACTATTTTGCAAAAGATTTTCAAAATCTGAAAAAGAATTAACTTTCAAAGAAATCGGTTAGCATTTGACTCTTTTTTTTTTTTTTTTCAATATATGATTTAGAAGGCGAACTTTTGTTACCCATCTGTCCTTACTTAAGAGACTGGAGAAACTGACGTTGCAAGCCTGTCGCTCCATCCTTTCTGTCGTGCTGCCAGGGGAGAGATGCGTATTTCAGGGGATGCGCTCTGAAAATGTCTCAAATATTTGGGCTTTTGAAAACGTACACTCAATTACAACGCATGCCTGTTGTTTTAGCCAGTTCGAGGCAGCCGGAGTTCTCAACAGGAACAAGTGGCCGTTCCTTATCCCCCCCCCCCCATCCTTGCTGCTCACTTTCCTTGTCTATAGTAAAAAGCAAAGTTAAATTTTTTTTCAGCACTTGCGTGTGTTAAGTGCCTGAGCGTGCAAAACAGTTAGTTATAAGGCGTTCCCCGTGCTTTCCTAGTGCACTCCTTACATCATGTGTTTGTCATTTAGAAATTTATTAAAAGAATTTATTAATGATGGCAAAAGTTCTAATTGGACAACTTAGAGGCTTTAGGATGCCGGCAACGGACGAAGGGTGTGAGTGTGCTTCCTATAAGAAACAACCAAAACTGAAATGTCTGTGGAGTTTCTGTCGGTTTGAGCAGGACCCATTCTGTGCTTTTATGTTAAGCATTTCTATAAGATCTGGGGGAAATTACCTTAAAAGACATGTGGCTGTCTGGCTCTTCCCATTCCCTGGTTCACCTTTCACTGTCGGTGGGTTATTATTGTGTAGTTACTTCCTGTCCTTAAGACAGCACAGTTGCTGGTTGGGAAGACGCCTGAAGAGAAATGCTGTTGTAATGACATTTGGGAGGTTGCTTAGAAGAGTTAGCATTCTTACAGCTCATGAAAGATTTATTGACAGCCACATGGATCAGACTACCTTTGCTTGGGTGTTCCTCGTGGATCCCAGAATCCCTCCTCAGGCCCTGAATACTAGCCAAATGTCTGGCCATTGGTTTCCAGAGCACTACCGTAATGGTTGCCTGCGTGCCCGCAATAGGGAGCTTGCAAAAAGAAATTTGTAAAGGCCTTTTATTGGGAAACACTTCAGATTTGATTTAAGATATTTTGCGACCTCTTATTTGTGGAAGAGAAGTTGCCAGTGCTGATACGAGGTAGATCGGTCACCTACGTGCGGCCGATTTGACAAGCATCTCTTAGAAGGCTGAAGATTTGTAAACACTAAACAATGTTTTTACCTCCTTAAAAGTTTTGAGGACTTGCCAGTATTGGCAAGAAGCAAAGGCTCTGAAGCGTGCTACCCCATCCATGCCAAAACCATTGTGGCCTTTGCACCTGTAGTGCATGTTTTTTCATTGCTTTGAAAATGTACTTTCTTCCTTCCAGAATGCCTCCTCTCTTCTGCGTAACCACCACAATGAGGTTCCCTGCGCTCTTTAAAATATGTACGTTGATTATTACTTCATGTACTGGCTGATTATTTTGCAAAACATTAAAATGAGTATACTTGAAGAAAATGAATAATCAAATATTTGTTAAAAGCAGAGGTGATTTTTTCCCCCCTAAGGCTTAGAGATGATAAAAGCCAGTGCTTTGAGTACAGCCCTAAATCTGGTGGTGTTAGAACTGTGTGACTTTGTGTCAAATAAACAGTAAGACCTATAGTGAAGTCACGTGATTCCATAAGCCTGAGACTTTCATCGTGTCTGGTCCATAAAACAACAAAAAACATTTTATGTCTTTAATTTGGTCTCTATTTGCATTGTCTTTCCCGTGTATCGTATGACGACTTGGTGGTATTATGGTATCATGGCAAATGGGTTTCTTTGTGGGCATGTAACAGTAAAGCTAATTTATGACCAGCCTTTACCAGATGATCTGTATCAGAATCTACAATATACCCGGCACGTGGCAAGGTCACAATTTAAGTTGTTAAGGTCATAACCTTAGCCACCAGGCATTTGACCTTTTAGATAAAGTTAACCTTTGTTCATTAGTAGGCACTCAACCGAGAACTTTCTGGAGAGTTTTTTCTTTCTTTCTTTTCTTTTTCCATTTTTTTTGAAACCGCTTCTCTATAACTTCTGGAAATGTAATCAAATTCTAAGGATTCTGTTAAGTTAGTTAAATTTTGGTATGAGGTTGCACTTTTAAAAGGACTTCATTCTTGGGCAGAGGTAGGTGGCTTTATTTACAACATAAAATGATAGTCGCTGTTTGTGTTTGGTCTTACCTGATGTGGAGCAGCAACAGCTCTGAGGTAGTCTTTACGTGTGGTGACGCTTAAAATCTAAAATTAAACAAACGGAATTATGTTTAATTCAACAGCGGCCCTTGCTAATTTGCAGGTGGCAGTGGGCCCAAAGCTGAGCACATTGGGCCTTTGTCACTTTTTAAAGGTGAGGAGTTTTCGAAGATTGCAAGTATTTTTAGCCGTCGTAAAAAAATCTACTTGGAAAGATTAAGTGACCAAAATTGTCAGCAAATTGCTGCAACTGCTAATTAGCCAATGACAAAGGAACTGATGCCATCCTAATGGCCGTGCGAGTGTCTGTGAGCCTTAAGATGGGAAGTGAACGCTCTGCTCTGCAGAGGAGCCTTGGAGGGCAGGAGCTGAGGCTTGGTCTGTCTCTATCCTTGCTGGAAGAGCTGTGTCAGTATCCAGCGGCTTGGTACCCGTCCTGGAACCTGCAGGGCGGGCTTACCCATCACCCCACGGTCCGTAGCGAAGTCTCCCTTTGCTTATGCTCTCAGGAACATTCATTTTAAGTCGGAACTCTGCTAGTTTGGCTATGATGAGCCACGTGTTTCCATTTCAGCCAAAAGAGGAGCTCTTCCCCGTTCAGGTGCACGTTAGTTTTATTTTGACCTCGTGACTGCCATTCCTTCATATAGTACTAGAGAAAGCCATGATATGCAGATAGACCAGATGGTCATGTTGACAGATTGAGAATTCACTTCCTACTGCTTCAGAGCAGGTGTAAGATGGGGAGTGCCTGTGAGTGTGTGCTTTGTGTGCATGTGTGCACACCCAGGCTGCACCCAGACCGCTGCTTAAAGCAGTAGCAATGGCTTCAGTAGTATCCTAAAGATACTTTTTAAAATGTGAAAACAATTACACATAAGGTATAGTACATATAATATATTTTCAGACATTAGGAATTTTTGTTATATTTTGTAATTATTCTATGTCCAAATAATTTTTACAATTTTACCAATTTTTAGGTGGCTTAACACATTCATTATAGGGAGGTTTGCATTTCTAATATATAGTCAGCATGTTTTGCTGGCAAGTATGTGTGTATATGTGTTTATATTCAAGACTAGGGCTGTACATATATAATTAAACTTTTTCAGAAGCTTAACAAACTCCCTAGCAGAAACGTGTGCACATAGTTCCCATGATTTGTGGTGATAAAGTATGTTTGGAAAAAGAAGGGATAAGTCTAATATATGGTGAAACTTAAAATTGAGAGAGACCTAGTCTATATCCCAAATTCCAATCCTGACCTTAAGCACAATGCATGGTAGAATTTTTGGCACATTGATTATATTATATATTATTGATACATGTATACTGTTTTATCTCTTAATTCCATAAGAATAGTTCTAGCAACCAACAGACTTGAGATTAAATATGACTTTTAGAGCCTTAAGTGTGTTCTGCAGTAACCTGAGGATAGTAACAATATCCTTTCCCTTGAATGTAGTAACAAAATCCTGTGCTTCGACCATAGTAAAAAAGATGGATGTTCAAAGGCAGAGAACTCATGGGAGCACAGGGCAAAAGTTGGTTGAGAGGAAGCTTTTGAACGGAAGTCAGTTTGTTTATGGCTAGGAGGTTTGACTGTGTTGGTTAGAAAGTTTCCCAATGCTATTGGCATGGTTTGCCTGTCTTCCTTCCCACCCTGTGATGAATAGCGTTAATTTAAACCTATTTAAGGCTAGTGTGGGAGAAACCACAGCTTTTGTTGTGGTCAGTGCTGTACACAGTAGGACTGGGTTAAGGCCTGGAACTCCTTCCAGAGGATGCAGAACAGCCTGTCGGCTCTTTAAATCTCCCACAGAAGCAATTGCTCCTAAATGTCAATATAGATTATTGAAACAATACTGAGGATTAGAGGAGAAGAAAAAAATGCAGATTGAGTGTAGCAAATGTGCTAAAATCTTGTTTTGTACTATTCCTTAAGTAATTTCTTGATGGTTATTTAGAAGTGAGAGCTTGCTGACGAGGGAGGGGGACTTGATTGGGGGAGGGGGGGGGGAAGGGGAGGGGGGGGGGGGGGGGGGGAAGAGACAGAAATCTTTAATAAATAAATAAATAAATAAATTAAAAAAAAGAATATTATGAATTGTAATCCCTTATGGGATTGGGAGAAGAGGAAGGAGCCCGGTGGAGGAGGAAAAGTATGCACAAACGACTTGTTTGTTAAGGGAAATGTAAAACCATAGACTTAAGCGCAAGTGGAGCTGCTCTAAGGAGTTTTGGCCAAAGCAGCAACTGTAAAGAATCTCAAACAGGAGGATGTCAAGTGGAGATGTTTATAATGCATATTTCCACTTTGTTGGTTTTTTTGTTTTGTTTTTGTTTAATTAGTTTGAAACGAAGTTGCTACTTGTAGTTTCAAGGTTCAATTCAAAACTTTAGAAACAAATGTTGTACAAAGACTTCATTTGTCAGGTAGGCGTTCAGTTAAGGACTCTAGAATGCACACAGCAAGGGTGCTGTGGACATGCAAGGGTGCCGAGGACATGCTTCTGATTTCTGCTGGTTTGCGTCATGTAGCTCACAGTGCCGGCCACTCTCAGGCTCTCTCCCACTGATGTAATGGTAACCCACACATTCTAGATCCAGACTCTGATGTCTCCGAGAGGGACAGCATTTTCTCACTTCTACTTAAATAGAAGTAGCTTTCCCCCTTTTGTGTTATTCCTCTCCCTAACCCCCAAATTGGAAAATACGTACTCATTTTATTATTATTATTATTATTATGGTCTCTGCAGTGTTTTGGCCGATGGAATTAGTCCTCCCATCCCTGTTCTCGTTAAATAAACATGGTTTTGGAGATAAAGAGTGATAAGTCCAGCAAATGGTGAAGGCAGAAACTCTACAGCAAAACGTGTTTGCTGTTCTGTTGCAAAACAGGCTACATAAGACAAAGCGGAGACCAAGAAGTAAGTCCTTTAGCTCCCTGTGCCTTGACACTGCCCTTCTTAGTCGTCTGAGCTTTGTAACATGTTACTAACTCAGCAACTGATAGGATGGTCCCAGTGACTATGAACTGAAGGAGAATCATCTAACATCTTTGAGAACTTTGTTGCCTTTGACATCTTTTCATGTCTTTCAAACCCTTAAGCTGGTGGTAGATATTTGCCACGCACATCAATTGAGAATGCCAACACTGAACCAGAAGGAAGGGAACGCGACTTTGCATGTCTGAGTGTGGTTGACACTGTTCTGAGTTCACCTGATGCTCAGCTTGCTCTTTTTAACTTCATTTGATTTCCTCAAAGCTGGGCAGCCCCACCTTATTAGGCAAGCTGCCTGCCTCAGACTACTCTCTACACCCCTTCTTTCTTTCATTTTCCTTCCTCCTTTACCTCCTTGCTCAGATTAGTATTGTAACAAAACTCTGAAGAGCAGCCCGTGACTTCCAGGAAGGTCTTCTGTTTCCAAAATCTTTATAACTTATGTCATAGTAACCCAAATGCTGTTTAAAGGTGCCACACACTTCCCTAGGAGCAAAGGAAACTAACTGTCAAAATGTAAACCTTTCCATGGAGATATTTTTTTCTGTACAGTTCAAGTCTTAGCTATAGAAGAGGCCATGATTGGTTAGGAGAGAAATAGTCCCTTGTCAGTCAAAAAGCTGGAATGAGTTATCTGTTCTTGTTTTCGGGATAGTGAATAAGTATATTTTGAAACAGGATTAAAATATTTTTTTAAAGATATAGTTAGAGTGATGAGTGCTAGATACTTTGGGATGACACTGAGTATTAACCAAGTATTACCTAAAAATCTTAATTTTAACTTATTTATGTTCATTTTTAGCATATTTATATGTATAAAAGAAATGCTATTTTTAATTTGTAATGCTTTAATTTTAAACATTGCTTTGCTTTAAAATTTGCCTTTGATTTTATGTTAATACAAAACAAAGTAAAAATCATGTTCTAAAAAGACATTTTATTAGTTATTTTTTAATTAAAATAGAAAAATATGAAAACAGAGATGATTAATTTTAATTCTTTTATTTTGATTTTTGGAGCTTAAACAAGATTAGGGTGTTTTGTTTTGTTTTTTTTTTCATGGGTAGGAGGCATTTTTGAGACAGGATTTCTCTGTGTGGCCCTGGCTGTCCTGGAACTTATTCTGTAGACTATGGGATTAAAGGCATGCACCTCCATGCCCGGCCAAGATTAGTTCTTAATGATTGCAATGCAAGCCCTAAAACTCACACAATGTGAATTTTATCATTGTAAATAGAATAAAAGATGTCAATTTATACTACATTAGTTCATTGTATGTATTAATTCTTCTAAAGTATATTTAAATCAACTGCTCAGTTGAACTTTTGTTAAATAGGACAAAAATATCACTTTTGTCCTAGGAGACAGGGTTTCACTCTGTAGCCATGAATGGCCACCTATTTACGTGGGCGAGGCTGATCTCACAGAGATCCATCTGCCTCTGACTCCCGAGTGCTGGGATTAAAGGTGTATGTCATTATACATACCTTGAAATAAGATTTTTTTTGTGTGTGTGTGACTTTTGAAAACACTAGAGGTTGAAAAGGTGATCGCTAAGCTAGGTAAAATAATTCAATCCTATTATCTCAGTATTCAGCAGGCTGATGCAGGAGGATTGCCAACTTGGGCTATAGAGCTAGGTCCTCTCTCAAAAGGTCAAGAAAGAGAAGAGGGGGGATTTTTTTTTAATGTTCTGTGAAACTGTGAAGCACTTGTCATGGTCGGGCTCCTGTGCCTGATTGCTGTCATCTGGTTGACTGTACTCTGTCTCAGCCTCACCAGCCCAGGACTGGCTAGCATGATGCTTTGGTGCTGTCGTAGAAGATAGCTACAGTAAGTCACCCAGCTTGTTCTGTGTAGGAATGTTTGGAAGGGGAAGGTCTTCGCCAGTGAGTAGCCGGGACAGTAGAACTACATCGTCAGTATTCACTGTCTTTTCAAAATCAGAGACGAATTTCTTACTATTAAAAATCTGAAGTCATCTGTTCTATATTGATGTGGATCATTTATAGTTATGTATATTTTAACCCTAAAGGGATTAGTTATTTGACTTTAAGCTCCCGCACAAAATGATCATTGTACACGCAGGAGTCCTCATTGTCACTTTTAAGTCTTCCATTGACTTCCAGAGGAGCTGACATCAAAGGCCTTAGAATGACCAATCCTCATCAATCTTTATAAAGTTTTGACTACAGAGGGCCATGAACATTGGGACCAAAGAGGTGAAGTGACCTGGAGCCTTTCTCTGTGCCCATTTAGAGCATCCTAAATGGGTGTGTGTGATAGGGGCACATAAGTTTACTATAGTGTACGAGGTGCTGTGTGTCTGCATGCTTGCCTCTGCATGCTTGCCTCTGCATGCTTGCCTCTGCATGCTTGCATGGTTGTGTGGTTTCTGTTATAACAGGAAAACTTGTAGATATTTTTATGCCTATGTCTTTATTTATTATTTGTCTGTCTGTCTGTCTGTCTATCTATCTATCTATCTATCTATCTATCTATCTATCTATCTATCTATCTATCTATCTATCTATCTATCTGAGACAGGGTTTCTCTGTGTAGTCCTGGCTGTCCTGGAACTGGTTCTGTTAACCAGGCTAGTCTGGAACTCAGGTCTGCCTGCCTCTGCCTCCCAAGTTCTGGAACTGAAGACTTGGCTACCCTGCCTCTCATATGCTGGTGCTTTGCATTACTGATCATATGTATTTCAAAATGTTGTCCATGGAAAACGGTGTATCCGAGAGTATATTTGTAGAATCAAGTGACTGAAAACTAAAGTCCTTGACCAACGTTTAGGATGAGCAAGGATTTGAGGTAAGAATCTGGCTGCGGTTTGTTCACATGAAAAATGCTTGTGTCTTTGTAGGACTGTGCCAGGACTTTTGCACGGGTGTGTATCATATAAAATCAGTGCGTTCCTGAAATTACTGGTGGATTCATTTAGCTGGCCTCTCTTGCCTTCTTGTAAAATGGGAACTTTTTTGGGGGGGGATTCGGTTTCCAGTGATTTCTGACCGTGGGAGTCTGTGTGGTGCTGTCGTGCAGCGGGGTAAGCTTGCTGTGTGTGTCTGCCAGGAAAAGACAAGCGTTGCGGTGCTTTTGTGACCTAGCAATAAGTAACAAGGATTTTATTAAAATTTACTTTTAATGTACTTTTGAAAATCACTCCCATCACCCTTTTCACTCAAGAGGTGTTGTGCTCTGGACTGGCAAGATGGCCTAGGGGACAAAGGTGCCTACCGCAGAGAGACTGCTGGCTGGCCTGTGTCGATCCCTCGAACACACATGGAGATGGAAAGAGAACCAACTCCAGAAAGTTGTTCCCTGACCTCCACACCTGCGCCATAGCAAACTGCTCCCCTGTATCTTGCTCACATACACATCTAGAGATTAGTAATAAGTTGAGACTAAATTTAAAATTTTTAATTAATTATTTTTCAATATTTTAAAATTTTTATGTTTTAGAGTTTCAACAAAATATAGTAAGAATAATAATTTTAAAGATATAACACTGTACCAAGCCCAGAATATATTACATTACAATACATATAATTATATAATGTCTATTTTATATATTATATATAAAACATATATAGTATATCACATATAATTATATGATATATATATATACACATACACATGCACACTTTTTTTATGGGAATATTTCAGGCTGAAATGTTACAGTTAAAGAAGTAATTGTTTTAAAGGTATGTGTCTCTCAGTTCAGAAAAGATGAAAAACATGCAAAATGAATAAATGCAATCCTTTGTACTTTCGCCACCTACATTTTTAAACTACAGTGACTGATTTCTCTAGAAAGGTCAGAGGTTTCAAACAAAAAGCTTTGTGATTCTTCAAAGAGAGACATTTTGAATTTTGCTGTAGAGACCCACTGTGCCTGGCTTTCGCTTCATTTTCAGTTGAGCCTGGGAGGTGACGGGGTGGAGGGTGACAAGTCTGCAACACTGGGTCCTGAGACAGCTGATGTGTGGGCGGGCAGGAGGATAGGGAGCCGGGCTTGACAGCAACATGAACTCCGCCTCGGCGGTGTACTACGAAGTCACTTAATTTAGGAGTGAACCCAGAGATTTTAGGGGTTCGTCTTGTTCTGCGGTAAAGCCTTCCTTTACAGGCTCAAACACAGGGCATCCAGAGAGGTTTGTGTATGTGGGTACCATGGCTTTGTCGAGTTTTATACATTTTGGATATGGGTTTCTTTGATTTTACATGCGCTTGCTCGTCTTTACTTTGTTTCGTTTCTGACTTCTAGTTTGAGAGGATTGTTGCTGTTGTATGTGGGAGAATGGCTCTGTTCAAAAGACTTGTGTGAGTGGCCGCCTTTGCTCAGGCACAAGGGCCAGAGAGCAGAGCTCACTCAAGTCAGCCGATTAGGAAGTAATGAAGCCTGCATTTAAGCTGAGTCTCTCAGATCCCATGCTTGTGTTCTTAAAATGCAATATTTATCTAGTCTTTTCTTACATGTCACCTTACTAGCTCTGCACAGAAACCTTTTCATTTGGGTGGAAGAGTGTTCGTAATTGCCTCTATGTAGTAGGAAGCAAGTTAAGGAACTTATCCCAGGTATAACGGTTAGTAGATTGTTCTTCTGTGGCTTCTTTTTTAAAATCTCTGACATGTCCCACAACACATTGTACTCTAAGCCCTGCTTCTGGATTTACATGGTTAAAAAAAAATACGTTATCCAGAACTGCACAATAATCTTGAAATCCATGGTTTATTTAAAAGCCTACAAAAGGTAGTATAAAAACCACCTAGCACATTGTCTGTGTTGGTATTAAGTTTGCTTTCTTACCTAAAAGCAAACTCAGAGGCCCAGAACTTTATTTTATGGGCAGGGAGCTGACGTTCCTGCCTCCCCGGAATGCTGCGATGGAGGAAACTGTGTGAATTCGCAGCAGCTGCATCGTGTGGATGCCCGGGCGGATACTGGCCAGTGAGGTCAGTTTAGCTGCCTCTCTTGACAGATTCCACTGGCAACTGAGGCATCAAGGATGCTTTCAGTTCTTTTGACCTCTGCATGGTGCTGTGTTCCCAAGATATTTTAAGAACATACCATGCAATGATCTACTTATCTTAGGGGTAATTTCTTCAGGTATTAATATTTTTAAGCTTTTGACACTTTCATTATGGTCCTTCTAATTAATAGGCTATGTGAAGTCTTTAAACATTTGTAGAATGAGTTGTTAATTTTTTTAATGAAAATTGTGTGTGTGTGTGTGTGTTTACATATGGTGATGTGGGGGAGGTGCCCGTCATGATGTATGTACACATCTGTGTGAGTGTAACAGCTCTGTAGAGTCAGTTTGCTCTTTACACCTTTTTCCAGGTTCCAGGGAAAGATCTCAGTTCACCAGATTTGCTCTGCGGGCACTTTTACCAGGTGAACCATTGCATTGGCCCCTGCATTGCTTTTTTAAATAAGATAATTGGAGCACATTGAGGGTTGTGACATTTGACTATGTTTCTATTAGTGTTTAAGTTTTTTTTTCGTATCAGAAATATCCGTGGAAATGTTCAGGAAGGACCAGACATGGAAAGTGGTGTCCATGCCGTCTGTTACTTACGAACTGACCACTATGGCATGTTTTCTCTTGAGCAAGCCACAGAGACACGCAATTTTTTTTTGTTTCTTTTTCTAAAGATGTCTTCTTTGTACTGGTGAAGTCTGAAACAAATAGAGTTACAGGAAAACCAAACATGGAGAGAACTAGAGTGGAAAACAGAAAGGAAGGGAAGCCTTGGAGAGCAAACTGAAGGGAATTCATTTGGCAGTTGGTAGCGGTTCCTAGAACACAGCCAGATCTCAGCCATGCAGACTCCTATAGTAGGTTTTTGCTCCCGCTCTGAGAGTCTAGCAATGGCAAGACTTCCACAGGGAAGCAGGTTTGAAGTCGCCAGGGGTCTGGAGTCGTTCTGCCTTTCCTTCTCGTCCAAAGGTGGCAGGTGCACATGGCATTGCATTCGGATAGAGAGCACCCACAGCTACTGTGACTGTGTGTGTCCCTGTGGTATGGGGTGGCTAGATCGTCTGTGGCAAAGTGTGTGTAGACAGTGAAAAGAACCAGAACAGGTCCATGTTTCCTATGAAGTAACGAAAGAGCACAGGAATCTGGTGGTCCCAATAGCATATGCTGGGGTTTGTTTTTCTCTATTCTTTATTTTCTTGTTGTTTAAGCTGAGAGTAGAATCCGTTTCTACCACCACTGCCCTGCGTGCTTCTCTCTATATAAATCAGAGAGCACATAATCTATCCTACAGTTGGTTTCAAGACCCAGAAAACGGCGGTGTGTAACATTCACAAAATGGCACGGAGTGGTCCTAGAAACTCGCTCCGAGCACTGTAAATAAAAATGGCTGGGGATTAGTCTCAGAAACATGTGAGACATCATGAAACTCAAGACGCAGCTCTTTGTTTAACAGTCGGCAAGAGAAGTGAAGCAAACTTGATACAGTCCATGGGATGTTAGCAGTTCAGCTCCTCCAGGACAAAGCAAACCACGTCGCCTTCGGATTAGATGACCTGTATAGACAAATGCCAGAGTGTGCCTGGTGATTTTAGCAGTATTTTGTATTTCCTTTATTTAAAGGTATCTTATTTCCAAATAATGGAAGTTTAAAATTTGAAAATCTGCTTTTCCCCTAATTTTTAGAATTTTCCCCATTTCTCTCCCCACCTTGTTTTGTCATAATGCTGAAAAGCATTATAGTTTTATGCTGTTTTGCCTTCTATTTCTTCATAGTACCAACAGCACTGAATAATGATAAACAGTCTTCCCTAATGTCTTAATATTGTGTATTTCTAAATATGTCTATCCAAGTTGGAATTGAGTTTGTAATAATGCCGTTAACACTCATTTCTGGTTTTAGAGTCCTAAGAAGAAAATTGTTTCAGAGTATTATTCTCTTTTGAGAACTCAGGCCAACATCTGGAAACAGCATAACTTGTCTTAGAAATTGTAGTTAGTCCCCATCTGCATATTCCCACCAGGATGAGATTTCACTAACCAACGGATCTTTCATTCTTTGAATTTTGGGAGAGAGGAGTTGGGGTTGGAGAGTTTCAGGACTTGAGGAACTGGCAGTTGAAGAAGCGCTTGAGCGAGTGACAAGACCCCCTTTACCTGTGCTACTACGGTGTAGTCCTTCTGTATAACAGAATGACAGATACGAAATTTAAACACCGCTGCCTGGATTAACTGAGAGAGGTGGGTAAAATGACCTTTCAGAGTTAACTAGCGAGCCCAACTCTCCTTGAAATCGGAGAGGACACGTGGGAAAACAGGAATAAAGATCTTGTGTATAGAGCACACAGGGCCTCCCTGCCGTCTTCCTGCCTGCCTGCTGTAGGCTTCTACCCATGGAATTTCAACTGTAGCAGACGCGTGCATGCTTTTGTGTCTTACTGTGCTACTCCTGCTCAGAATGTGCTAGCCCGCCTTTGCTTGGCTGATGTTAGCAAGATTCAGCTGTCTTCCCATTTCCTCAAGGAAGGAAGCTTTCTTTTCATCCCAGCTTGAGCTAAGGATCCTGTCCAGTGTCCTGATATTTACAAGGACTATGTTAGTACCCCACCATCATGTCCTGTGTCGTGAGAAACTGTCTCACAAATTGGGCTGTGCCTTCTATCTGGACGGAACAAGCTTGTATTGCTTTGGATGCCCCATGTACGACAGGAGAGTACCTGGTATTTAGTGTATATACCGTAGCATCTTTGTGACTAGTGACCAGAAGGGGAATTTGGGTGGAGCAAAATGAAACTGAGCAGCTTATATTTGGAATTCTAACAGTAGTAATAAGTGTTGGGGATGTAACTTGGTGGTGGTGTAGTGGTTGTTTATTATACATGGGGGCCTGGGTTTGATTTTAAGTCCTGACAAACAAAAATGATAAAACCATTTTTCATACATGGGTGAGAATTGTTTCTCTCTTCTCAATTATGTAAATCAGTATCTGTTTCTTTACCTGAATCTAGTTTCGTGTTAGTCCAAAGGAGTTGTTGAATGTGAATGATTCTAAAACTTAAGAGTTAGAATTATTTATAAAATATTATTCGGGATATTTTCTTTTTAATTTCTAAGATCCTGTGTTTGGCTTTCATCTGAGCTTTTTTTTTTAACTTAGAAAAGATGCTGTTTAGGGAATGGCGTAATGCCCTGTTTCCCCAGCTCCGCTATGAGGAGAGCCCCACCTCAGCATCGGGCGTGTGTTAACAACCCACTGTGCACTGTGGCTTGTGCATGAGGTCCCCTTGATAGGCAGGGAGGGAGCTAGATACTCTGTGCTGCGTGATTTTTTGGGTATAAGTTCATTAAAAATGGGGCCCTTTTCCCCAAAGTGCATAGTCAAAGCTTTTTTTTTGTTGTTGTTGTTGGTTTTGAGCCACACTTAGTCTTGGTTAGCATGGAGAGGTGTATCCATCACCCCTTATCTGTAGTGAGCACTTACAAGTTTGTATGTCACCTCACTTATGGGGTCCATTTGGGGATAATATATTTCCTTATCCAAAGTTGGGGGACACCACAGGTAGCAGTACAGAAGCTAAAGATCACAGTCATGACATTGGGTCAGGAATATAGGGCTGAAGGCTTTCATTTCCCCTTCTAAAATCTAAAGCTTTACTCATTAAAACTGCTAATAGTTTCATTAGCACCACAAAGCACAGGCACATGCATATCTTCTTTGTTTAATTGAAGACTTGTTGATCATAGGTAACATAAGCTTCTGAAAGGGCAACAGAAACTAACCCAGGAACCCCAACACATACGGATTCATGATTTTATTCTCTAGCATACTCATGATCAAAGCCATTCCAGTATAGACTTCCCCAAAAAGTGTTTCAGTCTGGCCTGCCGTCTGTCTAAAAGTTCCTCCTGACTACAGCAAAGGATAAGGGATAAAGGGTAATTTTGATATATAAAGATAGAACCTTATAAATAATGAGAAGCCAAATTTAGTATACAAAAGTGAATTTTATTTGTAAAGTATGAGGAAGTATTTGCTGCCATAGGAAATTCTGAAATCAGGATCTGACCATCCTTCCTTGGTGATCGGTGACCAGATACACATGGGAGGTGATAGAGAACAGGGCTTCTCTTCCTCTTATATTTTAGTTTGTCCTCAGAACTGCTTGGAAGGTAGTGTCCCTGGGAGTATATGCAATTTAAAATGTATCTTCTAATTCCATACTTTTCTGCAAAGTGTGTATGTAATTCATATTGAAGGTTATAAGCCACTTGCTTACAAAAATAATTATCTTGAGAAGAAAAAAACTAACCGTTTGGGAACAGATTTTAATATAATAATTTTAAAGCTATCTTGAAATGTTAAAAAAAGAAGCCCAATCAGGCATTGAAGATAAAAATACCTTTATTTTTAGTTCTTAAAATTATATCAAAATTATGTTTGCACTTATAGTTTGAATTATGAAGCTTTCTAACTTTTCTTTTGTTCCTTCAATAAAAAAAATCTTGATTTGTGGCAAGATACTTGGTGAAACTGCAGCACCTGGGGAAAAGCTGGTTCTTTGTCACTTGGTGCAGCTGACAAAAGACTGGCCTTCCTTGTAATGTCTGCTCTTGCGTTGGCAGCTGCTGGTGGGCCATCTCAGGTGTGAGGAGTGTTTAGAGGAGCAGCCATCCTGCCTGGTAGACAGGGACTCCGTGTTGACCCCTGTAGTGCATCTCAGAGACACACTGACCTAGCTCATTATTCCTTTATTTTCTAGTTGGACGCTATGTTCACCTCCATCCTGGCCAAGTGTAGATTTATGGACTGTACTATTTCCGCTCTCCATCAGTGACTGTCAATAAATGTAGACCTTCTTAAGGAAGTTTATCCCTATACCCACATGAGCCTGGTGTGTTGACAGTATGACTGGGTTTGGGATGGTACAGGTCACACCCCAATAGAAAGATTCATCTTTGATCATCACATTTTATTCATGTCTATTTATTAAAAAATTTGAGGATGTTTATAGATCCTCACTTCTATAACTAGATTTTTCTTTGGGATTAGATCTCTGTGCTTCTCAGGCTAGCCTGAGAATTATGGCCCCAAGAGATCTCACTATCACAGCCTCTAGGATAGCTGGGAGTGTGGACACAGGGCAACACACTGCTTATTACTAGACACTGAGTACTGTCACAGGGAGGATGTTTGGAACTCTTACTTTATCTCTCTTCTGTCAGATGACAAAACTTTGTTGATTTTTTTCACATGCTGCCCCCATACACATATAAGAAGATACAACACGTATAATGTGTTATACGTGTGTATATACAAAAATATAAACACACATTTAACAAATATATACAGGCTGCCCAACTTTTTCAACAAGCCTTGTGCTCATCTTTCTAAGCCCCTTCCCAAGTATACAAGTTTATTTTGAACTAAGCATGAGTATGTGAGGTGGGGTGGATTATCATGTTTGCATCTGACCTGGCTGGGTACCCCTTCTATCACTGTGCCCTTGCTGGCAAGGAGAAGCTTTGATTGGATTTGACACATAATTGCTTCAGGTCAGTCAAGTAAAAAAGGATGTGAAGGGTTTTTATTTTTTTTCCAACTTGACACTTAATAGATTCCTTTGAGAAAAAAAGGATAGGATTACTTAAATATTCAAAATAGAAGTTTGAATCTCAACATATTTCTTTTAAAGCCACTTACAAGAAGTTCTTTGTAGAACATTCTGAAAAATATTTTCATTTTAAGAAGCATTACTAATTTCAGTTCTTATTTATTTTGAAGCATGTAAATTATAGCATACACACACACACACACACACACACACACACACACAGACTGAAGACCTATCGACCTGTCCCATCCTGAGATGGGAGTCAGAACCACTGCCTTCCACACACTTGACTCATCACTCAGAAAAGCCCACCCGTTATTCTGAGTTTTGTATTTGTATTTGTTGTCCTATGAAGATAGATGTCTTGTCACATATTTATGTGCTAAATATATTGTTTAGTTTTACCTGTTTTTAAGTTTTATAAATTAGGTAGACAGGTGATATATACAGCAGAGATACTAGGTTGCCTTTCCTCCCGTCAACATTGTGTTTCCAGTGTTACTGCATATGTTGTAGCACACTGTTGTTTCTTGTTGTATGATGTTTCATTGTATAATAGAACTATAGATTGTTTTCAGTTCCTTAGGGTCCATACCTGGTGTGCCTAGGAATAGAATGTTCAGTTGTAAGGTGTGTCAATGTTAAGTTTTGTAAAAACAGAGTAATATTTTATCATGCTAATAATGGTACACATCTGTACTAACAGTAGCAGGTTACCGAAGTTTGTGCTGATGTCTGCATTATCTCTTGTATTCAACATCATTAGACTTTACTTTTGTCTGACTAGAGGCTATGCCACGTCTTGCTCTATGTCTTAGCCTCATTTCTAATTTAGTTAATGATGAGATTGTTTTTTTGTTGGAGCTTGTTCCCTTCCTTGTCTATGAGAAGTGTTCTTACCTTCAGAAATGTTTTTTCTCGCTTCACTGCCTGTCTCTCTGGTATGCAGAGGTCCAGCAGCCCTGAGTTCTAATCTGTGGCAGCTCTGCACTTGCATGGATCTCTTCACCGTGTATGCCTTACGTTTTATTATCTTCTGATTACTTTTGCTGAGTAAGATACCATAATTTTAATATAGCAAAGCTTTTGAATCTCTGTGTGTTGTTTAATATGATTTCTTACTTCAAATTCAGAAATATATGGCATTTTAATATATTTTTGTGTTCATCAAATTCAAGTTTGTATTGCATTAGGGTTTATTTTATGGATGATGTTGGGTAGGGTCCACTCTCATTTTTTCTAGATGAATAAGTAGTTTATAATGCACCAGTTATTAAGCACAATGCCACTATTGCCGTTTATGCAGCTTTCTTCTGTGTGTGGTGTGTTCCCAAATGATCTATTGTGACCAATTAATCTATTTTGTGTTACTACCACAATGCTTCAGTAAAGCAAACCTATATTTCTGCTTTTCACAAGCCTCTCACTGTCCTCAACCCTTCATGGCTCTATTATAGGACCGTCTGGTCAAGTTTCATGGAAGATCTTATTGGGACTTGGCTTAGATGTATATTAACTCTAGAGGTGAGGGAAACTGACATTTAAAAAAATCAGATCTTATCCATGAATATGGTATGTCTTTTATTTTGGTCTTGTATAATTGATTACATTGAATTATTATTTTTAGCCATGCCTAGAAACTTCTAATAGCACTGCTTCTATCACTTGTGTGTTCAGATTATGTTTGAACTTGGTTTCCGGGGCAGAATTACAGTTAAAATCCGTGTGGTGATCTAGCTCCAGTTACACATTTTAGCCAGAGTGCCCCGTATGCTCGTTCATGTTTCCTATGTCATAGCCAGTGTCTGTTTATGTGAACTCCTCTCTTGTGCACGCATCCTTTCAGCCCTCCCAGTGTGGTGCTGGGGGACCTGCCTCAGAGGGCCAGTACCTCTGACAATTATTGATTTATTTTTAGCCATGAAAAAGACAAGTTAATGCCTTACCAATTAAATACCACTTTTTCTGATAATATTTTAAGTAGGAAAAGGGTACCCCCTTGCCTGCTTTATTGACCCTCCCCCTATATTTGAGACTGGAAATGTGTAGTCTGTGTAAACAATAGTGAAACTGAGTTTTCTACTAAGATCTGTTATGCTGAATGATTCTTGTTTGAACTTACTAGTGGGGAGTGGTGTTTTTAAGAGAATGGTGAGCTAACATTTCCCAGTAAGGTTCATTCCTCATCGTCAGCAAAGAGAGGCAAGCTGTGCGTCTGTCTCCTTGAGATGCTCTGATGCGCTGTTGTACACCAGTCTCTCAAGCTTTGGAAAAGGTGTTTTACAATGTAAATTTATTTAGTTATTGTCTGTGCATGCTTGTGTGCACACACGTGGGAGTCAAGACAATGTGAGGGAGTCAGTTTACTTCTTTGACCGTGTGGATTGTGGGAATCCACTCAAGTCATTGGGCTTGGAGGCAAGTGCCTTTACCCACGGAGCCATCTTGTAGGCCCCGGGCTCTCACGCTTTGCTTTGAAGTACAGTACCATTTTTCACAACTTCAAATGTCTGGTTTGGATGGACCTTCTTTCTCCCCTCTGTCATGGGATGTTTGTTAAGACTTAAATAGACACTCCCTGTCTTGTGAACTGATTGCTGGAAAACGACTGCCTTAGGTAGACAGTGATTAAGCAGCCAGGGGTTTATTATGCTTTAGTGTTTCGTTTAAGTCTCTTCTCAATTGGGTGATTAATGTACAAGAAGTTCCTTACCCTCTCCATCTCTACAGATGGCAAATGGTAGATCCTAACTGTCATTGTTCACAAAAAAGGTTATGGTTCAAAGTCAAAGATGCAGAGATAGCATGCTAATCCATCATAGGAACCTGTGCATTGTGCCCAGCCAGCCAAAGGCAGGCAGGGTGCTAATATTGACACAGAATCCCTCAGGAGCATTTTTTAAATGTTTGTTCTTGATTTTATTTAGAAGAGATGATTTGCTTAATTGAAATGTCTCTATGAATTTAGTATCAGACATTTAAATAAGTATGAAAACAATAGCAAATGGGTTTTCTGCGCCTAGGTACATCCAGTGTTGCTGGGATTTACTTTTAAAGCGGCGTACTACAGAAAGTGCCATGCTAATATATTGGTATTAAAAGGACTACCTTTTTACCATTTTCACATGAAGATGATTTACGCTGGGTAACTTCCTTTTCTAGGAGGCAGAATAGAATTATATTCTGGTATTGATCCACAAAGGGGATTTGCATTTTATTCATGCTATAAAAGGGCCTTTAATGGAGACATTGTGGTAATTGAATCTATACTGTGTATCACTATCAAAGTATCTTTTAAATTATTTTATGTTATATGATTTAGTAACTAAATTTAAGTCATGGGTAAGAAGATGGCTGTATTATATCCTTTAGGGATAGTACATAGCCTTTAATATTCTCAAAGCGAATGGCAGTTAAGGGCATTCTTTAGTTGAAAGAGGAAGAAAGGAAAGGGAGAAGACCAACTAGTGGAGAGGATTCCATTACATTCAGCACAGTATGAGCTAAGTCAAAAGAGTTTTGTTAATTAAATTCAATTGCCGTCCATTAGACCAGTGCAGCGAGATGCTTCTGCCTGCGCTGACGCAGCACAGGTATGCAATTTGGCTAAATGGCCATTTCTAAGCCATAGCCCACATTTCTCTGCTAGTCCGCTTTTTTAAAAGTGGGAATTTTTAACCTTAAAAAGTCAAGGTAAAGGTAACGTTTTTAGGCAGTGTGTTAAGAACTGATTAGTTTGTCAGCTTGGAAAAGTATGTAGTTCACATGGGCATTAAGTGATTTTTTTAAAAATATGCCGTATCTGCAGGCAAATATACTAATAAAATGTATAGAGCATGTATCAGTTGATAACTTTATGCTTTTAAAAGTTCACTTGTCATTTAATCTAAAAGTTGAGTCATAATTACCCCCCTTTTAAGGTATAGTAGAAGCTGTAACTACAATCTTTATATATAATTGGGGAATTTATAATAATTATGGGACTTATAAAAATGAAATCTAGGTGGTGGGTAAGTGAGTCTGAATTTTGGCATAAATCACTACATTTAGAGGCGTATATGTCAGACGGGTAAGTTTCTTACCGTAGTGAAATGACAAGAATACCACTCAGGCATTGGCTGAGGCATGGTTTTGACAGCCAGCAAGCTTGCAGTGTTGCTGAGTGCACAGATTCCCACTTCCTGCCAAGATTAAAATTGGCAAAACCCACAAAGGATATTAGGGATTGTCACTTTAAGAAGAAATAACATGTTAATGTTCTGTCCTTGCTACAAAATACAAAGGAGATTCCTGGTCCTATAGTCAGTTGAAATCGGTAGGTTTTTGGATCCTTAGTAGAGTTTGATCGGTGAAAACCTGACAAATGAGCTAAGTAGGGTTCCTCTGACATCTGTGAGAATCCTCAGTGTAGTTTCGTTTATTGGGATATAACTATTGACCATTTTCCTTTGATACAAGGAGGAGTTTTCACGTAAGCTTTCAGGGTGGTCCCCCAGCCCCGGAAGAACAGAGAGCTACTTTAACTTTGCAGATTTGAAGAGTTAACACTTGTCTTACTTCCTGATTTTAATTTTTTTTTTATCTCATGCAAGCAGATGCTTTTTCCTTTTTGTAAGTTGGCCAGGCTTTCCTATGACAATGGCTCGTTATTGAGAACCCACTGTGCACCAGGTCTGTGTCTAGCATTCAGATGTTGATGTTTCTTCTGACTCAGGAGTTTTTATTTGAATGTAGACATAAAAAAAGAAGAGAAAGATTACATTCCATGTTGTGAAAGAGTCAGCCCCGAAACCTGCTTACCCCTTGCTATTTACAGTAAGTACTTTTGAAACAGCTGTAGACGCTCCAATGAAAGTCGCCATGTGGAGTGGGAATGTGGGAACATTCACTTGTGAAGACCTTGCATTCTCCAGCTTTATAGCCGGCAGAAAAGGAGATTGTAGTGCATTCTATTAAATACTGCCAGTATGATTAATTTAAAGGGTTACATTTTATTGAACCCTGGTGTAGATGCTCTTTGTCAACCCACATTCACAGCTAGTTAGAGTGTGTGTAGCATTTATCAAAACTTTCTGGAGCCCCTCTCACCTCATTAGCATCTGAATCTCTATTCAGCAGTTAATGTCCGTTACTGCTAGAGTGCTCAATTCTTGTTTTCAATAAGCCAGTTGTAAAATGTCAGACTGTCACTTACAATATAAAAAACCAAAAATGATGGTATTTGTAAAAATGTTATCACCTCATAAAAACAAATTGTAAAGACATGAAAGTGATCTTGCGATGCTGGGCTTTCAGAAGTGAGTTAGTGCAGCTACTTTAAATACCAGTTGTGTAGATTCCCACACTTTCCTTCCACTGGAGAGGTTTACACAAGCATAATTTAAGTTACAATTACACTAATTAACATCTCATTTGCATAAATTGTTGAAGTCAAAACAACAAGGAATTGTCTAAGAAGTTTAATCCTATTTGTCCAAAATAGAAAGATTTTTTTTTTAAAAAAAAAAACATGCTCTAAAAATTGGCAGCTTAGGTATGTTTTTAGTGTTTTGAGCATTGTCATTTAATAAATGTCCTTCAATTTATTTGTGAATATGTTTTTCTCTTTTTTCTACTCCACTCTTTATAAAATGAAACCACAGATTGGTCCCTAAATCAGTGCTGACAAGGTTTCAGATCAAGGCTCATTGTCATTTATATGGAGTAGTGATGCTGAATTTCAGGATGAAGGGTGTATGTGCTTGACTGTGTACCTGGGCAGTGACTGTACATATGGGTAGGTGAAGGACCGTGTGTATGAGACTGCCCATCAGTAGGTGAAGAGCTGTATGTGTGACTTTGTGTAGGTGAGTACTAGGCGTGTTCTTGAGTAGTTGAAGGGCTGTGTGTATGAGACTGTGTCAGCAGGCAGGTGAAGAGGTGTGTGTATGTGTGTGTGTGTGCACGCGCACATGCGTGTACGCTCTTGTGCATGAGCGCACATGCACACGAAGTATTATGTGAAGATGTTGGACTTTGTAAAGTTCATCTATAGTTATCAGTAGTCCATTAACTTTTTAAAATATTCTGTATCTTTTAGCTTATTGAGGTGTCTTGCACTTGTCTATTTGCTGTTGTTGAAGATTAAGGATATGCTGAAGGTAGATGTTACTCAGCTTACACATGTGTGTGACAGCTTAATGTCTTTACCAGAGGATAAAGTCAGAAAATTTCATTTGAGGGGCTTGCTTTAGGAGTCAAATCCAGGGCCTTATATATTCTAAGCCTGAGCTCTACCACTGAGCTACACCTCAAGGACTGAAAATTTCTTTTTCAATGACTACTCACTTTAAGTAGTTTCTAAGACAGGGGTGTAGTAAAGTAAAATATCCTTTAATATTCATTTAAAACCAAGAAAAGTAGTGTGCACATGCATTCCCAGCAGTCCGAGGTGGAGGCAGGAGAATAAGAAACTTAAGGTTATTCATGGATACATAGCAAGTTTGAGACCATCATGGGCTACATGAGCCTGTCTCAAAGACAAAGGGGAAGAGCCTCATTTAAAATTAGAGACATTCTCATGCAGTGGGCTAAGTTTTACTACTACCCCATGGAACTTCTATACTCGCTCTCTAACTTAAATATCCGGAGTTACTGGGCTTGCAATAGTGTGATGGGTGTGTGGAAATAAACACTACCTGTAGGATGTAGTGGCTCTTACTGTGAACTTGTACAGTGATTGTGCATAGAAGAATGAGCATGCCTTGTTCATGTTTGTGATCTGATAGTGCCTTCAAGAGACTAGAAAAGACTTGTTATTGGATACCACATTTTGGGCATTTGATATAATCAGCTTAAAATTGAATTTCATATTCAGACAGGAAACTACAGTGTGCTGACTTTGAAGTTACAGCATTCCCAATGGTTTATTGGCCCTAAACTGTGACAAGATTGGGAATAAGATCTTCCCTTTAAATTTGCATTTATTTTGAAAGCATTTTATTGTTTTAGAATATATGGTTTGTTTATAATATGTAGAATATATAACTTTATATTTATTTGTTAGTCTTGATTTAAATATCTTTTTTAGTTTGACATGGGAAATAAACCATTTTATTTTTGAGGTTATCATATAATTACATCATATCATCCCTTTCCTTCCTCCAAATTTCCCTTCCTTACTTCTTTTCAAATTTATAGCCCCCTATTGATTAATTGCCAGTACACAAATGTGTCTGTATATTTCTGTATATTCCTGTCTATACAAATACAACCTGCTCATTCTGCATAATGTTACTCTTATGTATATTTTCAGGGCTGACCATTTGGTATTGGATAAGCAATTGATGTTCTCGTCCCTGGGGAAGATTATGTCTCCCTCTCTTCAACATTTCTTTGTTGCCTGTAGTGTGTAGAGTTGAGGCGTCATGGGCTTTCCCCTGTCCTCGGTGGCATGTCTCTTGGTACCATCCTTGTTTGGTTTATGATCAACTGTTGCTTCTTAAATAATTCATTTGACTTGCAAGCTCACATTGAGTGGCAGCTGCAGTGAACCATTGCTCTAGGTTTGGTTATGGGAATCATCTTAGGTAGGCACCGTAGTCCCGACTTCATGACATGTGCATTCTTCTTTTGAATGTGTAGGTACCGAATAATGACAGACTTTATAGAAATTCGGAGGATTCGTGATGAATTGGGACTATCTAAAGGTTTGGTGGCTAAAGCTCAAGTTGAGTTTGGTTTCTAGGCTGAGGCAGTCGCTCAATGTTGTGTAATATGTGCCAGGCCCCAGACAGCAAAACAAAACAAAAACACAAGCCCCCACAAAAAGATACAACACATTCTTGTCCCTTTTGAGGGAGGCTAAACTGTTATGTTGCCAGTATTTTCTCTTTATTGGATGCTGACTTTATATCAGTTACTCAATGAAGTCCTGGGCTTCTTTAATGGCTTATCGTTGATAAGACTGGGCACGGTGTGCACAGTGTCTTTTGCCAGTCCTCTTGTCACACTGTTCTGACAATGCCTCCAAGAGGCTAGAAAGACTGGATTTCAGACAGCAATGTGGGTTAAAATTGGTCATCACATCCAGAGACAAAGCTCAGTATACGCTCATGCTACTCACTCCAAAGCATCAACAGATATGTCACAATCACTCAGCACAAGTGAGGGGCCACGTTACACACTGACGGGAGAAAAGCGGAGGAAGACAAGAGGCTATTCTTCTCTTCCAGATGCTCATAGCTCTGCCGGGCCACAGGACAAACAGTTAAGCGCTCTGTTCGATGTAGGCTATGAAGGACCCGTGAGGCCCAGGAGAAGTGGACAGTATTGATTCAAGTTGAGGACTCTATGAAGAGGATGAGAGTGAAGCAGGGCCTTGAGGGCCGGCCAGGGCCATGCGAGGATGGAGCAGTGAGCTGGGAGTGGTTGAGGCTTGTTGACTAAACTGAAGTTGAGTTGTGAATTAAAGGCCTGTTGGAAGGTCGATGGCCAGGAGGGGCAGCTGTGGGGCCTAGCAGTGATTCAGGCGGGGGAGCAGAGCAAAGGCCAGAGTATGATATGGAAGCTGTACAAAGGTGGTCTGTGTACAGTACCCAGTGTGAAGCGTATGGAATGTTTGGTTTCTGTCCTCAGTCATTCAGCAAGCCCCAACCATTGAGCAAGGCTTCCTGTAAGTAGCTGACCAACTTCAAAAGCAAAGTTGAAAGGGTTTATCTAGTTGAGCCTTCCCAAAAAAGTAGAAAGCCCACATATGATGCCTTTGACATATTAGTCTTTGGCAGCCGTGGAGTTTGATACAAGTGTACATTTTAGTGTTATATCCTCTTGATTCACTCTGAATGTGAACCGCTGGAAACGCTAAGAAAAGGGTGTGTAGAGTAGGTTGTCCTAAAGATCCCTTCCTTACATGCAACCATATCCTGCCTTCTTTGCAGCCATGGCCTAAGAGATGAGGGCCTGCCTTCTTGTCTTGTTCCCATTCAGGACTTCCCCTTGACTTTCTGAGGAGTTTAAGTCGGAGGTTAATTTCTTCTCATTCTAGGGTCTCTTCAGCTATTAATAAAGTTTAATGAAATGAGAACAAAAGCCTAAGTTAGAGATTCCAAAATAGTCCTGGAGTAGGGGAATTCTTCATTATCAGAAGAATTATTATATGGATTAGAGAAAACCCCTGCAGACAGTGAAAGTGAGACCCTTAGTTAATTAACAGACTACAAATAGCTTCGTGGTTCCTCTCTGCCTCTGTCAAGCTGCTATCGGCTATTGCAAAGGTAAGGACTTTTTGTAACCGCAGATATGCAGGCAGCATGGATACTGAACAGTTTAGAGATGACCTTAATGAAGAAGGGGTTGGCTCTGGAACCGTGCCTGGAGGGAAGGAGGATTCATGAACGTGATAAACACTGTCAGTTGTTAAGGCATTTTCTGATAGGTAGAAAGTGGTTTTTGATGGCGCACATCTTCTCTATGGTCTATTATCTTGTGAGAATGGCATTCGTTAAGTTGGTATCTGTGTGCATCCCACCCAAATAGAAGAATGTTTCCTCAGCAAAGTGAATTGGCATGTCGTTGTCAGACGCTGCAAATAAATTATCAGTGACGACGGCAGCCAGTTAGGTTGTTTGTTTATCAGATCACTTGAGAGCAGAGGCAAGTGAGTTTCATATATTCTTGGGTCTTGAATTCTCATTTTCAACATCTGTTCTGAAGCTTTCTAAGCCATGGAGTATTCTAAATGAGCATTTTGTTAAATGGATGAAGGAAGACTTAGTTTTCCTTGGTAGGTGAAACCTAATTAAAAATTAAATAATAACCTTGTGTTGGCTTGTAAATTCCTTATTCCCTGCATGTGTTAGAACATTCCATTTTAAAAAGCATGCTTTTTCTCCTGTGGCAAGAAATTCTTCAAAGTACTATTTGGTTTTGAGATAACAATAGGGTACCAAAGCCAGTCTGTCATTGAGAATGATCTTAGACGCATGTAGTCTCATGATCAATATTTGCTGTGATATTTTCTGAAGTAGAATTAGCATAATTTTTCTTCTTCACCCTCTCCAACTCAACTGTACCCATTAGGGCAGTTAACAGAGATATTGAGCTTTGTCTTATACTAGAAATTCTTTATAAACTTAATAAATGAATTGTCTGTTTCATATAGGCCTTATTCTCTAGTGGACCTCAGTGGAATTCTGTGGACCTGTCCCACTAATGGTAATAGAAGAAGCTGTAGGTATAAATCCCTCCATAGAGAGGGAAAAGTGAGCCCAGGAGAGAGGAATATTTGTAATGAATCATTGCTTTATGATATGGGTTTACTTGGTCCTACGTTGTCATTTTTCCTTCTGGAAGTTTAAGATCTTCTGGGAACTAACTTTTCCTTACCCTGATGCTCTGAAGGCAAGTCTATTAAGAGAATGAGAAGAGAAAAACATATATTCATGGGTAGGCATGGGTTTTATATTAATGGATCAGTAGATTTTGTGTTTTCCACATAAATTTTGTGTTTTATTTTAATTTTTTGTGAACATAACGAATGCTTTAAGGGCTTGTTTTATATTTCACTAATAATGGCTTCTTATTAGTGATAAATTTGTTTTTCTGATAAGCTTTAGTTTATTGTTTTGATATTAAAACTGAAAAATACATGTATCGAGAGCCTGCTAGGTATGAATCTCTGGTCCCTACTCTCAATGCTCCTGTTAGCTTTCTCTCTCTCATACACACACACATGTGTGTGTTCATGTGTGTGTATATATATACCAACATATATACACACATACATACATACATACATATGAGATAACAGGAGTGTTTTGCCTCATGCAAGCCTGTGTCTCACATGCATGTCTGATGCAGATGTCAGAAGAGAGGGTTGGCTCTCCTGGAACTAGAATTATAAATGGTTGTGAGCCACCACGTGAGTGCTGGGAACTAAATCTGGTTCCTCTGCAAGAACAAGTGCTCTTAACCAATGAGCCATCTCACAAACCCTCTTATTGTCATTACAGTTTTCATTTTTACTTTTTTGAAATGTTAAGGATAGAAACTGGGCCCTTATATGTGGTAGGCACTCTATCACTGTGCCTAAAGGAAACAAACAACAATCTAGCTCCAGGAGCCTGCTTTTCATGGGAGGCAGTAAGATCATACTCACCTTCTATATAGAGAGAAGACAAAATACTCGGGACTCAAGTGTATGTGCATATCTGGATGCATCTCACACGAAAGAACCTTATGGCAGAGCTGAAAGGGTCACAACAGTGATTGGTCTTTGGGGGAAATGGACCTGCATTTGATCCAGGTTTCTCTGACTGGCCTGTTTGCTGTTCTTTCATTGTTGAATCTCAAGGGAACTTGGAGAACACGATAGCTTCAGGTATCCAGGTAAGGGACCAGTCACTCTAGAAAAAAGAGAAACCCATCTCAGGATGGTTTAATTCAGTATAATGGACATCGAAGGCATCATCAGCCTTCCCTTCTTTGGTGCTAGCAGGAAGATTTTCAGATTGATTGTTGTGACTTCCAGTTGAAACAAAGAACATGCTTTGCACTTTTTTCTCTTAAATATTTGTGTGCATGCCTGGTGATGTTAGCCTTTATGTGGGTATTCTCCATCCTGGTGACACTCTTGCCTTCCCAATCCCAGATCCCACGGTACAATGAACTTGGATGTCTGTGCCTGGGCCACACCATTCTTCCCTAAGTACCAGGTCCACATCATGAGTGTCTTTCTCACATTAATTCAGTTTCTCAGCACATGTGGCCCACACTTTCAGAAAGTCCTGAGATGTAAACTTGAAGCTGCAAGTGTTCAGAGAGAGAAAATTTCTGTTTGTCTTCTACTCACAGAGATCTTCTAGAGATGTAAGCTTAGGCCACAATAATCAGAGGAGCTGGCATGACTCGGAACTTCATTTTCCTCTAGTGTGAAATAATCTGTAGGGCGGAAATAATTTACAGTGTTTCTTACTGAATCTTTGCATATGTGCATACTCAAGAAACTGAAAATGTCGTGTTTTGACAAAAAATTCTTTAGGTTATGGTCAAAAAAATGGAGTCATGATAATATTTGCTTTATTGTTGAGGAAGAAGATGTATATAAATATAGAGCATGTAAATTTTTTAGGAAAAACTTAGTAATCATGTATCGCAGCTACACTTGGCAAATAGACACTCATCTCCAATACCTTTGGATGGAACAGCTATCCGGTTATCCATACCATCTGTGCCACATTAACTTGGATATTGGCTTAAAAATAAAAACTGGAGGGAGAAGCTTTGCACAGAGAGAAGGCTTGCCGCTGATTTCCTGTTTCGGGAGTACCTACTTCTCAGATGGAAGCCTGACCCTAGAAACGGCGTGTTTGAGTCCTCAAGGAAAAGAAGGGATCTTCTGCCTTTGTCTTACTGTCCCTGTGGGTCAAATCACATTTCTTGAGCTTAAGTTTTGTGGTGTGTTCCTGGTGGTTTCAGTGAGGCTCTGTAATATTTATAATCGTATGAGCTGACAAGATGGAATTAACTTAATTGTGGAGTTTTGCATAGTATCTGTACCAACATCCTAATAAAATAATATGAAATTCAATAAGTAATGCCAAGTGGGCCCGCACTCCACTCCTGTGAGCTCACTAAACTGGATATATTCTTATGGCACCCCTCCAGAATGGAGAAGAAACACATTTATCTAGGTGATTAGTATTCTTTCTGTCTGCCAGATTTAAGAATTGTTTGGAAATATTGTTAGAATCAAAATCATGTCTGTTGCTACACAGGGTTGAGCATTCCAGGCAAACCCTGCCTGGCCGGTTTGCTGTTCTTATGTCCACTGATTTCATGTCTGCCATGACAGTGACAGTTTCCAGTGACAGACAGCCGCATGTTTGTGGTGGAGCCTCTGGGGGAAGCAGGGCACTCATTTTTCAACCCATCTCAAAGCTGTGCTTGAAAACGCTTTGGAAGACTGTATGGGAACACACGAGGCCTCCGTAGTTTGGCTCTCCGAAGTTATTAACAGCTTGCAGCCTAGGCCATTTTCAACTGAAAGTGGCTGCTCGGCAACCGCTCTTCAAACACTTCTGCTTGAGAAGAATGAAAACACCGAAAGTCGTAGTTGAAGAAAGTTTGGGGCAGAGGCTTTGACATTTGCAACTTCCCATATTAAATTTAAGGCAAGAGAGCATAGACATGCTGCGCGTTCTACAATATCTAATTAGGACTGGTACTATATTTTGTTAGTGATTTCTGCTAGACACAATACCAGGGACAGCTTTAAAATCTCAAATTTATGATAACTGTATTAGCAAATTGTCAGGTCTGAAATTGACCTCTAGGACATTAGGAAATCAAATTTAAAGCATTGCATTGCCTGTTACTCAATGGAGTGGACCGAGGACAACGTGTGACTTGTGATCTGCCAATGATGCAATAGCTTAGTATTTCAATGTGAGTTAAGGTTGATGAGATGATTGCCTTTAACTCTTCCCTTCCCAGGGCCTTTAAATGGCGATTTTCAAGTAATTGTCTGTTAGTCACTTTGTTGCCCTTTAGAAAGGCCCCTTTGAGTTCAGACGACATACACTATCTTCTTTGGATTCTGGTTTAGAAATTATCAACCATGCTCAGAATGTAAAAAAGTGTGCCAAGTTACCCAAACTCTGCACCAAAACAAGTAAAATTACACAAAGTAAAATATATAAGCAAGAAACCAAAAGTGTTCCACACATGTGTGTGTGCATATGCGTACATACTCACACACACACACACACACACACACACACACACACACACACACACTTGCTCTTTTCCCCTGGAGTTAATTTTCACTGAAAATGAAGACTCTTTTCTACCCATCTGGGTTCTATTTTTACTTTTTTTTTCTCAGAAAGTAATGACTATATACTCAACACAAACAGAGTTCACTTTATGGAATGAAGACTTTTCACTGTGTAAGTAGATTTTAAGAAAAGAGTCTTTCTTCTTCTTAAATAGCTGTGTGAAGGGAGCTCACACAGTAGGTATCATCATGCACATGCACAGTAGGTACCATCATTTCAAGTTACATTCAGTCCTGTGATTATGCCACCATTGTCCCATAAATATAGAGAAGGAATTCTTAATCTAACCTTTTGGGACGCATGAATACAATAGGTAGCATTTTTGTGAAATTAAATCTTTACCAGCTAGATCTTGGAAGTGAAAAAGGAATGGATATGTCTGGGCTTCAGAGGTGACAGGGCATGAGTTTGGATTATGGCTTCATTCCTGTTGTCTTTCAGTCTTAACCTTATAGAACTGCATCTTCCTGAGTGTGTGTCATTGCAATAGGATAATATGAAGGTGGAAAGATATCCTTAAAGATAGACTGGAACCACCGCCCATCACAAGAAAGAAACCCAAGGAACAAATAAGTAAGCATAGGCTTAGCGTCATAGAATGGTATATATATATTATAGTCATAGAATGTGATGAGGGAACTGAAATTTCATATAACCCAAATTTTAGCTCCAAGTCCTAGGTACGTGTGTGCTTTATAATTGTGAATGGATTTTACTCATGATGTACATCTACCTGCTTATGTTACCAATGGAAGTGACCTATATTATTGTCTCCCTTTCTTTGGATGTTTGTTAATCTACTATAGGTAAAATCATATAAGAGAAAATGCCAGTCCAGTATGATAAGCTGAAATAAAGTAATATGCTATGATTGCATTGATTATGATTTTGGCAATGAGGTTGTTATAGTCTGAAGTTTTTAACCAACTTGTATATCTCCCAGAGTTTGCCCAGGGTTGTTGATGGTCTCATTGGAGACAGTCTATCGGCCTTTTTGTTCTGACATTTTAAATGGATGTCAACAAACTGGCATCAAGACAACCTCGGTAGCTCTATGGATTTCATTACTCATTCCAAACATAGGAATTGCAAAACACCTTTCTTTAAATATTTTCTCATTGTGGTGCAACTGTGGAGGGACAAATTCCATCTTCAATAAAGTTTCAACCCAACAAGTTGGTAGGAATGGTGGCCCTAATAGAACTCCTCCAATTTTGGGGCTGTGTTTTCACTTCTCCAGATGAGCCCTTCTTCTCTCTGTTCCATTTCAGTTTGCATACACATGTATGAATGAGACATGGAGAGTTCTAACTCTGCCTTCTCTTTCCTGAGCCTCTCTGTGAGGCTGTCTCATAGTCCGCCTTTTTCTGCGGATGATAATCTTCTTATATGATAGCCTATCGGCACAATCCCTTTATAGAATTATCTTTGTGTTTTGTTCAGTCCTTCCATTCTGGCTTTTAAACATTTTCTTTTTTTCTTAACTCATTTTCCTAATGGAGACCACACATACTTATGAGGTCAGAGCCAGTAGTCAGGGCAAGAAACCAGCACTGTGGGGCTGGTTCTGACAGCTGCTACACGGGCAGCTTTATGGATTAAAGCAGAGGGTGGGAAGACGCTTGCACTATGGTTTCTTTGGTTTCTATAGTACACATTGAAATAGTAGGGCTTAGGGGAGTTTATTTGAGAAGATTAAAGGCATTTTGCAGACTACTCAAATATAGGTGAAAGAATCTCAAGTTTGCTCATTTTGGCATAATTTTAAAACAAAAGTGTTAGCGTTGGATCTGGGCATGTGATGGGTGAATGAGTGTTTCAGTGAAATGACATAAGTCTGTGTAATTTGGAGGGTAATGATGCCTTAGAACAAGAATAAATCTGGAGCCATGGAAAAGCTCCATATTCTAGATGAATGCATGCTTCCTCTTGTGACTATGAAAAATGAAATTAAATCTTTATTTATGTGAGTCTACTTGAGTGACACTATATGGGCTTCATCTATCATATACTTCAGAACCAGTGGTATTACCCTTAACCTCTTTACTCACATTGCATATGATATTTAATCCATCATCTTTGTTTTAAACAAACAATACACAAGCTGTTACTGGCATTGGTGTTAAGCTGATGGTCCATCTGGAGAGCAGGAATAGAGATCGTGAACATAAGAATTGAAATTGGGTACAAGGGTGAATTTGCATGTGTAAAACCTTGCTGTTTTACCATCTTTTTTATCAGATTATTTAATATTATGCAAAACAGCTCCCCTTTTTTTGACGCTAACCTAAGAGTTCTCTTGGAGGGAGAGTTTTACAGTGTGGCAGGAGGAAAAAACAAAAAATGGGCCATTAAGGTTTTTGTTCCTAATATTGTTGATATTAATTTTGCTGTGGTAGTCAGTGCAGCAGAACAGAGACAGCACAGGTGACAGATTTACTTCTTATTCTGTGCCGAGTCGGTTAGATCCTTGGCTCTCATTACCCTTTGGTTACCATTTCTGGGGCAAATGTGAGAAATTTTTGTAGGTCAAGCATTTAGCTAGCCCTTGTAGACTGCCAGATGAGGAGGCTGGGCCCAGCATTCATGACCTCTTCATGCCCTGCTGTGCTGACGCGTGATTGGTAGATACTGGAGTGTTGTGTTTGAGCTCTGGCCTCCCAGAGGAAGGACACCTTGCTTGTGAGTAGACTGGAAGGTTTGTGGTATGAATCCTTAGGAAGGATTCATGTTGACATTCATAAGGATTTTATTCATATTGGCATTCATAAGGATTTCTATTCTGACAGGCAGAGGAACAGGCATCCCAAGTATTTTAATGTTGAGAGAGTCAGAACAAAGTCTCAACAAAGGCCTTCCCAGTTCCACAATTGTGGCACCATCAGAGCAGAATTCTTTGACTAGCTTTCCACCGATAACTATTTTCTGAAATGTGTTTATTGTCATGGTTGAAAGAAAATAATAATGAAAGAAACAGTGATTATATCTAGTGATAAATTTGGGACCGAATGGGAATTTTCTTCTTAGCGATTGTTGCTCCGTTTAAGCCGTCAGCTTGCTTCTCAGGTGCCAAACGTGTTGAGGGGCCCCCTTCTCTATTAGCTGCCGAGTCCACTGCTTCCTGGCCTTTTTCCACTGTAAAGATGAGGTGGGGGCTCTTGAAGGAGGCTGTGAGAGGAGAGACCAGCAGCTACTTCCAGAAGCTGGGACAGTGGGGCACACCCACCGTCGGCCGGAGTGAGCTGCTGCTGGAGGCTTGGGGCCTGTGGCTCCTCCTTGTTTCCACACTGCTCACTTAATGCTTTGATATTTGTAGTTGAGAGATGATGATCGCTCGACAGAAGATAGTTTCTCTCCTAAATAATTCCAACTAAAGAATCTGCATAAATCCGTGAGTCACGAGTGAGGCTCGGATATCGCCATTTTTTGTTGTTTATGAATGGCCAATAATTTATTCGAATGTGACATTTGAGCTGGCATTCCTTGCGGCCCAAGATGACAGTAGCTGCCGCTGTGTTCCTTTCTGAAGGAAAGTCACAGCAGCCCTTTGCTTTTGTCCTAGTTGGTAGTTACATTTTGCCCTCCCCCTTCTCATCTAGACCTTATGGTATTTCCTAACCCTTAGACTGTTTTGAAAGGCTTTGATTAGAATATGCTGATAAAAGAATTTGATAACCAAGTTTGGAACAACAAAGCTATCTGCAGAAGACTGAACGGTTTGGCAGCCTAACAAATTCTATTCAGAGCACACAAAGAGATCCTGGAACATTTTATAGGGACTCATGTTTAGGGAATGGTATGAACTCGGGTTACCTGAAGAATATGGTATCATATGGAAGCATTTAAGTGCTTATGGAAAATTCTTTGAAATACAGTGAAACGAGCGAGCAACATATTATACCCAAGAAGAAAAACATGAGCATTCATTCTGACTTTCAAGTGGTTGACCAGGACAGGAGATAAGTGAAAATAAATCACGTTCTACTCCATGCACACGCAGAGGAGGAGGAGGTACCACTCATTCACTGTCTTGCTGACCCAAACCCTGATGTAAGCACCTCCTTCCACTATGAGATCCTCTTCTGTAATACCTTCCTGGCCTGGAGGAATATGACGGGGTAAGGAGCAGGGATGAAGGTGTTATCATGTTGAGTGCCTAATGTCTCCCATCGCTATCTCGTGTGACTCGTGTATTTCTCAACCTGCAGTTCACAGACGAGGAAACTGAGTTCTGTGAGCACAACAGACTTGCCTTGGATCGTGTTTCTCACTGCAGGCAAAACAGAAATTGAAATCTGTACCAGCTTCTTGGTACACAGTGCCACATCCCAGGTTGAAGGGGGACTCTCTCCCTTAGAGAGCGGCTGCCTTTGTCTTGATTGCTCTCAAGTGCTGCCTGTTATTGAGCTGAACTTTGCCTCCATTATTGTCTCTCTTGCTCCAAATTCGGCCTCAGGAGGACCAGGAATTAATTCCCCAAGAGGGTTGTTTCCACCTTTTATGTAGTTGGTTTTTGTTTGTTTTTTTTTTTTTAAAAAAAAGATGAAAAACATGTCAACAACATACATACGCTCAAACATACCTTCTTGACTATATTTCACCTTTATTATATAGGATTCTTTTTAAACCCTAGAGGACTAGACTCAGAAAACACAGTGTTAGACTACAGTTCAGTGTCTCCCCCCCCCCCATGCCATCCATATGGCCCAGCAGCCAATTACCTGCTCTCCTTCGTGGAGGCCACTGTACAGACAGGGGATAGGGTGAACAGTAGATGGGTTTGTGAGCTAGGTACTGGTTTTGCTCATGGTGTTTAGCCGACCTATGCAGTTTTAGAAAAAGGGGTTTCAGTTAACTTTTGTCAAGTTCTTTCCTAAACATATAAGAAGCACTAAGTGTACCCTCCAGATTCAATTCATTAACCTCTCTAGGGAAGTCTTCCAAACAGCCATTAATTCATGTGACTTGTCTTTCTCCAGACCCTGTTATTTTATCCATAAGACATGGCAAATGCCCTTGGAAGATGCCTGACTGAAATTAGAGTTTGTAATATTTTCTGTATTCTTTTGATAACCTTGGACCCTAAGGAAGAATATTTATACCATCAAAATGGAAAGAGATCCAGTATTCTCAAGAAGGAAGTAAGCCTTTTAAAGCATATACAATTTTCTTTAAAGAGCTAAAATTATAGATGTTGAAGAAACCATTTTCTTTTACTTTTTTTTAAGGGGCATTAAATGATAAGTCCAAGTTTTGTTCACCAAAATCTCACCCTTTAGTCTGTAGGGACTTTTTGCAAAATGAGGCTATTGAGAACTACCCTGTATATACCCCAGCATTTGCCTGCATTAGGCCCTCATTTCCTTGGGCATGGCCACTCCTCAAGGGCAGTAGCCCTGACAAGGCCTGCCAAGTCGGACACTTTGAAGGTCTGTTGACTTCAGTGGAATGAAATGATTTACAGGAAACTGCGTGTTATTTAGTATTTTAGCCTTTACTGTCCCTCCATTTGGGGTGAAGGGTCTAAAAATATGTCATATCGAGCAATTAATAAACTTAGTAGGTTCTGGTAAAGAGGACCAATGGACCAGTGTGAGATGTGACCCACAGGCAAAGTGACGTGCCTAGTCAAAGAAGACAAGCTTTTATGTGTGAACCAAGCCAGAGTGTTCACAGATACATCCTCTCCCATGTTGTGATGGATGTGCACCGGGCTTCACAAGATGGAAGTTATTTAAAAAAAAACACACACAAAGAGAATATTTGAACTTGATGCTGTAGAGGTTAGTTTGTGCAGTCTTCTGTTCTCTGAGGATGAAAATACTCAGGTGCTTATGTTGGCATGACTTTCTTAAGGTCACACATGTGGAACAGTATGTGCACTGTGCTCTTGCCCTTTCTAACAACTGGTGGAGGTTACCTTTTATTATTTTTTTTTAATTTAACTGCTAAACCACATAAAGTACCCAGTCGTCCTGGGATTGTTTTATTATATGTGCAACAACCATCATTTTACAAAATAAGTGAACATAAATTGTAACACTTGACTTTACAGGACAGGTTCCATAGACATGAAATACATACACATAGCAGTCGTGTTTCAAAATGGAAGTTGTCAATTCTTTGTTATGTGTCTCATTAGGGATATGCTAAAAAGTCGTGGTAAAACAGAGGACTTCGGAGGCCTTTAGTATCTTAGAACCAGTCATACCTTCACACACTGCCCCTTGTGAGCTTTCTCGGAGTTAGAATCCTCACTTAATAAGGGTATTAACCTAATGTGGTGGTTCTTGTATTGACATGGAGATACTTCCTTGACATTAAAAAAAATACCTTTTTTTCCCTCAAAATAGACAAAGTCAGTATCTTTACTTCAAATGTGACAGCCCTGTCTCACTAGTCTAGACTTCCCAGAACCTTCCTTTGCCTCCAGAATGACTAATTCAGAAATCCTTCTACTTTGCATAACATAGCTTGAGCTGTGGAGGCCGGAAGAAGAGAAGCGACCACCTCCTTTCCCGTTTGGTTTATGCTGATGTTTAATTTCAGTTGGTTGATGAAATCAGGAAGACTCATGTTTTGACACCGTCAGAAGTAGCAAATGCACAATGAAGACAGATGTTACCTCGCTCTCTTTGAGTGATGGACGGAATGACATAGCCATTTTGCTGCAACTTTCAGATCTTCTGTAACCCTTTAAAAGAAAATAGCAGAAGTTGCTACTTGTACCCAAGGGATGAGAAAGTTAATGAATAGGAAGACAGAATTTACTTAGGGAAACAGTGGAATTACGCTCTGGACAAAGCATGCATCAGTGATGCGTAGCATTTTTGTTAATTGGGTCTTAACAGGTTTCTGACTCATGTGGCAATCAGTGTAGAAGTGGGTCATACTAGACCATGCCAGTGGCATATCCTGCAGCTGCAAGAACTATTCTTACCCACTTGTGCCTGTGCACCTGAATTTCTGGGGGCAGCCTTTTGTAGCTTAATTTAAGTTCCGCATACACTTCAGTGGTTAAACTCAAGCTAGACTCGGAGAGTTTGTTTCCATTAAGAAAATGAATCTTTTATGTGGACTAAGGTCAGGTTAGTTAATTTGTTTGCTTTTATTGGAATAACTTTTCTCATTCCAATTCATCACTTAATTTTAAGTGGCTCTACTAAAATACCCATTAAAGTCCCTTACATTTCTCATAGACTGGGACTGTGACAGGTTCATGAGACTTTTACCCCCCTAAATCTCATGCCTTTGTAGGTACCTTTTCCGGTCATCAAACTATTCTTTCATATCCATCATTTCTCTACAGTACGGAAACATTTTTTTAGGTTACCATTTTGAATTTTAATTGCAGTGAGGTCAAATGAAGACTTTTACAAGGCATATTAATTAAAATATAAAAACTAGGGCTGGAGAGATGACTCAGTGGTTACGAATGCTGCCTGCTCTTCCAGAAGACCCAAGTTAAGTTATCATTACCTGGGTTAGGTAGGCCAAAGCCACCTGTAACTCTAGCTCTAGGGAACCTAAAACCCTTTTCTGACTTGAGTGGGTACCCCCACACATAGTAATAGTAATAAAATAGAATTACAATGAATGCCAGACTGTGACAAAGCATTTCATTAAAAAAAAAAAGAGTGAAGGAAAAAAGAAAACCCAAACCATGACCTTTTCTTTTTGCTCACATCCCTCTTCCTCATCCAGGAATCTTCCAGCAACTAAATGTTAACCCTGCTAGTAGAGTAACTAAGTGTGATGCTACTGCTCTAATTAGTAGTGACAAAGGATCAATTAATGTTATAATTAAAAACAGTGTCTAGATAAGTTGTTTGTGATGAACAAATGCGACAATTACTTTGTTCATTGACAGGGATGTGCTGAACTTCCTCTGTAGGCTTCAAGCTGATGCATTTTCTCGTTGTGCACATTTAACTGTGGGCAGTGGGAGCAAGGCAAGCATATTAGGGAAGGAATAGAGCCCCTAATGTCTAAGCTGGAGCCATATTTTACCATACTTGACACCTTTCCTTGGTCTATGATGCTATATCAGCAACTTGTACTCAGTGGGTCTGGAGCCTCAGGCTTTTAATATTTTATCACTAAATGCTTAAGTGTTTATGCTGCAAAAAGAAAAGGAAAAAATATTCCCACTTAGACTCTCAGATCATGACTAGGACTGTGTGATAACCATGCCATTGATGGTTTTTGGTTCCATTGATGATGATAATTTTTAAACTGACTGCACATAGCATGTGTTTTTTGTTTTGTTTTGCTTTGTCTTTTCAGATCGGGTTGGGCTCTCTTTTGATACAGTGCGTGCTGTTTTCATCCTTTAGATCTTGGGAACACTCTGCAACTGTGAAAGGAGTAACCGAATCTCTTTCCTGAGTTGTTGCCAAGCAGATATAGATTTGTAGAATGTGCCCAGAAACTAACTTCTATAGCCCATATTTGGGTGACTCTTTTTCTACTTTTGGCTTTACCAGCACCCGTTTAAGAAGCAGGAGAGCAAGCATAACTTTGTGTTGGCACGCCACCATTTTTTACATTTAAAAAAATCAACTAAATTTAGGTTAGCCTATTGGTAGAAGTGAAGTAAATATGATTTGCCTTTTCAGAATAGTAATGAAGACATGTCCAGTGTTGGCTATGTGATTTTAGACAAAAAAGCACCCCACCCCCAAATCAGGAAAATCCTTGAGAAGTTCTCTGAGATGTTCAATACTAGATGCCAAATAGGGTCCATGCTGCCATTTCTAACAACTCACACCTTTGTTTCATCCCTTAAGTGGACCATATTGCAGGGAATCACCTGAGCAAGATTTGGTTGAATTTTACACGTTCAGATCAGTGGCTTCCAACATCATGTTTACTGTTCTCTCCATAATGGTAAGGTTGGAAATGGGGAAAGAGCAATCGTGCCAAGCTCACTAATTCATCAGTGAGAGAGTATTTTCTGTATCTCACTCAAAGGGAGGGTGGCATATGCCAAAGCTCAGGGAGTTGGGTAGCTGCTGAGGTCCTGTCCTAGCGAGAGCAGTGTGCCTGTGGAGAGCTAGTGGTTTCACTGCTTACGTGGCTGCCTGAAAAGACAGACACTAGAATAGCCCAGTTCTTAGGAGCAGTTGGAAGACAGAAAGTGACAGTTTAGATACAGGTATGAAAAACTTTGAACAAACCATAGACACTGGTAAAGGATTACACAAGTTCAGAGATTGGTGGGTTTGGGGTGGGTTGGGTGGGTTAGATGTCTGTGTGTTTTTGTTTTTTTTTTACATCACAGTGGGTCTTTTGTTTGAGAGTTTATTCTCTTGGGAAGCAACTCCTTACCACTGCTTTGATTTCCTGTGGATCTTTCATTCAGCAACAGAAATAGAGGTGGCGGCAGACTTTTGCCCCACTCTCAGGCTTTTAGGACAGAGCTTTGTGTAGATTAAGAAGGAAGAGAAGGGGAAGAGGAAGAGCAGCAGCAGCAGCAGCAGCAGCAGCAGCAGCAGCAGCAGCAGCAGCAGCAGCAGCAGCATCTTTTTCCAAGCAAGATGCTCATGTGCACACTTTAGCACTTGTGTGTGTTGATGTGGCCCTTAACTCTTCCGAGGACTTTAATTTGTCCTCAGAGATGTTTGCAGCCATCTCTACCTTCTCAGCAGACATGTACACTTGAGTAGACGTGTCTCATTTGTTTGACTAGATTGTTCTCAAAGGCTAGTGTATGGACAGATGAGAAAGGAAGTGATATGGGAATGGTTGGGATTTTTTTTGTTTTGTGTTGACCTAGTAAGTGCAGTTCTTAGAAATATATATATATATATATATATGAATATATGATCTTAATTTTTAATGCATCTCAGACTGGCTGCTGTAGAAAGTGTATGGAAAGCCGTCTCTGTGAAACTGTAGGTACCCACTACTAAGTTCATGTGTGTGCACAGCAATGTGTTTTATGCGGAAAGGACCTCACTGGTCTTGTTGGCTGTTGTTTTTCTTGTGTCAGGAACAGTGCCTGGCATATCACAGCTACTCAATAAATATTTGCTCCTTGGAAGCCATGATCGTGAACAGACAGCATCAAATAATGGCAAGAGCATCAAGCTGGTATTCAGAAGATTTGAGCCTGCTTCCTTCCAGCACTGCTACAAGTATTTGAAGTTTCCAGAGTTGCTTTGTTTCTTAAGCAAGTGTTTGTTTCTTCTCTCTCTCTCGTGTGTATGTCACCATATACCGCAGCATGCTGGTACTGCATGGTGAGGTTAGAGAACAACCTGCAGCAGCTGGTTTTCTCCTTCTACCCTGTTAGTCATGGAATCCAACTCAGGTCTTCAGGCTTGGTGCTTGGTGCCTTTACCTTCTGACCCATCCTGTTCACTTTTATTTAGCTTCGCTGCTGCTTCTCTGTTTGAACTAAATAGAAGAAACTTCCTTCTGCCGTAGTGAATTTTTGTGGTGACTACATAATATCTAAGTGATGCAGAAGTGCTTTGGAAACTGCAGGGCTCTCGGTGTGTGTGTGTGTGTGTGTGTGTGTGTGTGTGTGTGTGTGTGTGTGTGTGTCTAGAAAATCCTTTATCTCTTTGCTTCTCAATTTCTTTTCTTAGGAAAATCAGATTATTTAAATCCCATTATGTACAGCGCTCCTCTGTTCCCACTAAGCCTCTGTATTCCATTACCTCCAGTAAATCAGGGGAAAGTGGTGAGCCAGGCCTGGGAGAAAGCCTGGGCCTGCTGTTTTCTCATGTCCCTGCTACTTCAGGGGCCTGTGAAACCACCAGTGTGTAGCCCTGAAAGTTGTTTGCCTGGTAGAACAATGGAAGATGTAAACAGAACTCCCAGTGTCTCAATTATGACCATTTCAAGGTTCTTTGATAACTCAAGTGTTAGTTGTTAGTATAGTAAATTGATACTTATGTGCTGATAGAAAAAGTAGCTAAAATCAGTGTCATACAATCGGGGATGAGGATTTTTTGAAAGGGTGTGTGTGTGTGTGTGTGTGTGTGTGTGTGTGTGTGAGAGAGAGAGAGAGAGAGACAGAGACAGAGACAGAGAGAGAAAGTAAATATGTATGTTCGTGAGTATGAATGTGTATGTGTGAGAGTGTGTGTGTCAGTGTATGAGTGTGAATGTGTGTGTGTGTGTGAGAGAGAGAGAGAGACAGAGACAGAGACGGAGAGGGAGAGAATAATTTGGTGTATGTTCAATATTGTATTCCAAAGCTCACCTGGAAGGGATCAGGCAGTAAAGAAAGACATATAGTATGACGTTGACAAGGGGAAAAAAGTCCAGACAGTTTTTCCAAAGCTCCTTGAGGTTTTATGTCCATTGATTCTCCATGAATACATTGTGAATCAGCCATACTTTCATTTAGTTCTTGAGAGAACGGAGACCTAAGTATCCAGGACCAGGGACCACGTGAAAGGTCAGGCCCCATGTCTCGGAGTCCAGACTGTGACACCTCGAGGGCCAGTTTTACTAAAAGAAAAGCAGTATTATGAATCTGCTTCAGGGAGCTTAGTAAGACTTCGCTTGTGTTGACTAACTTAGCTTTATGCTTGCTGACTGACAGCAGCTCTGAGGTTCACGTTAGCACCGAGAACTATCCGGATGCTGTTTTTAGCTGGCTGTGTCCGTGGAGCTCATATTTCTAATCTGCTTATTAAAATATAATTATATTCTCCCAACCTAAAATCTGAAGTAAAAATCACCTCCCCCACCCCCACTTGTGCCCAGGTGGCTTAGAGTGCAAGCCACTTGTTGAGAGAGTTCATTTTAGGCTTAGGAGAGAACACAGCCTACAATATGCCTGTGTCTGTCTCTGCATTCTTTCTGGGAACCTGACCTAACTTACGTCTGCTTTTTACAGATAGGCTGGGCGAAGTTATGTTAAACATGTCCTGAGCCTTGATTCGCTGCTCTGCAGCCTGGCTCTCTCTCTTGATTAGCTTTAATCAAACTCTCCACATTCCATGACCTTAATAAAGTTGTTTTTCCTGACAACTGAAGACAGTCTTAACCAGCACAGTTCGTCTGTGCTGAAACTCAGGCCTAGTTAAGGTGGGGCTCAGGTCCTCATTAGCGTCCACAGCATGCGGTGTAGGGACAGTGAAGCACAGTTCCAGAAACATCTCTTCTATATGCAAGCTAGTAGATGCCCTGGGAAGGCAATCAACACTAGGGCTAATACAAAGCTTGAAGAAGCTATGAAGACAGGGAGACGGGAGGTGTGCGATCTTCTGACAGGAGCAGCGACAATACCAGCCACTATGCCCTGAGACTGGATGGATGTCAGTTTCGATATGGTGATGCCCTTCTGAATACAGGAATATAGGTTATACTTAAATCTCTCTGACTTTGGCACATTAGCGCGTATCTGGGACATCTCATGGATCTTTCTTTATGTTCTCAGAGCTAGCTGTGGTCTTACATTGGAATCTTGAGAGACCCGGGTCCAAATTCAAGCAAGCTTTCGTCTCAGAGTTCTTTTTAGCATTTATTTGACCCCTGTGAAGGACAATTTCATCATTTATACACACAGAGAAAATTCTCTTCTTTTTTTTAATTTTATTTTTTTAAAAAAGAAAACAAGCTATCTTTTTTCATTCTACATACCAATCCTAGTTCCCACTACCTACCCTCCTCCCATTCCCTCCACCTCGCCCCACCCCCCACCCACCCCTCAGAGAGGGTGAGGCACATTGTTTTGGGGAAGGTCCAAGGCCCTCCCTACTGTATCTAGGCTGAGCAAGGTATCCATCCAAAAAGAATAGGTTTCAAAAAAGCTAGTACAAGAAGTAGAGATAAAACCTGGTGCCACCACCAGTGGTCCCGCAGTCTGCCCCAGCCATACAACAGTCACCCACATTCAGAGGGTCTAGCTTGGTGCTATACTGGTTCCTTCCCTGTCCAGTGAAAACTCTCTTCTTAAAGTGTCCTTATGGGAATGAAGTAGAATTCTAAAGGGAGCGTGCTTGTCTCAGTGCGCAGTGCCTGTCAAGGTTGTACTTGAACATCAGAAGGAGGGCCAGTAAAGGAACTCCATCTACCTACAAAGTTTTGTTTTCTTTCTTTTTTTCAGTTGTGCAGACGTGTTTTGTTGGGGGGGGCATCGTTTTTTTTTTTAAAGAGACAAAACCCCAAGTATTTATGTATTTGTTATCTTTTTTTAATATAATTTTTTTATTGAAAAAAAAAAAGATTTCCGCCTCCTCCCCGCCTCCCATTTCCCTCCCCGTCTCCCTTTTCCCCCCTCCTCCCTCTCCTCTCNATCCCCCCACTCCTCTCCCCCTCCCTCTCCAGTCTGAGGGGCAGTCAGGGTTCCCTGCCCTGTGGAAAGTCCAAAGTCCTCCCCGCTCCATCCTGGTCTAGGAAGGTGGGCATCCAAACTGGCTAGGCTCCCACAAAGCCAGAACATGAAGTAGGATCAAAACCCAGTGGCATTGTCCTTGGCTTCTCAGCAACCTCATTGTCCGCCATATTCAGAGAGTCCGGTTTTATCCCATGGTTTTTCAGTCGTAGTCCAGCTGGCCTTGGTGAGCTCACAATAGATCAGCCCCACTGTCTCCGTGGGTGGGTGCACCGGGGGGGGGGGGCATCGTTTTATTTATGGTGCTGGGATTGGGCTGAGGGCCTTGAACAAACTCGGCTGAGTGCTCCATCACTGAACTACACCTCCCGGCCTAAACGTGGTTTTAAGCAAGCCGGCTTACAACTATGTGAGAGCTGATTATACGTGTAAACATTATGTCTTATAGGTGAAGCTAATTTTAAAGGAGAAAGCTAAAGGGTTGAATTGTATAGCATTTTGAAGAAAATGGTGGCTGGACCATACACTAAGTTGTTGGGAGTTTCAGGGTGGCAGATGCTGAAGCATTTATTGCGGCGTGCATTAGGCACCTTGTGTACCTCATGGTCTCCTTTGTTATCGACAACAGTGCTGCAGGGAGGGACCGCTGGGCTGATTTTAAAGGCCAAGAACATTTTTTTTTTTAGGACAATTAAGTGCATGGTACTTCATTATCAAGAAATCAGGCTTGAAATCCAGGGTCTGCCAGGTTTGGGGCAGGCAGAGAAAAAACTAGTGCCGATACGCTTATTACTTTTTGAAATTTCCACGTGTCTTTTAAGTTCCTGGGATACTCTGAAACCTTCCCTCTTGGGTCTTTTCATCCCTGGTTGAGTTCTAAACCTCTCTTATATCACTTTAAATCCTTATCCCCCTGCCTGATCCCAGCTCTGAGCCTCAGTTGCCCAAGGAGAGTCAGGGTATGTGAGAACATTAGTGGCTAGCTGTAAAAGTGCCCCTCCTCCACCACCGTAATTGCATCATTCGGGGCAGAGATCTTCTGCCTTAAGAGGTTGCTGCTCTGGGCAGCGGTCCGCCTGAGTCCTGCGTGTAACTTTTCAGAGTTGATTCTGGACCATTTGCTTGTTTGGAGGAAGAAATATGGAAGCTGGGACTTTTTACTTTTTTCAGTTGAGGTAGATTTCTCCCATTCTTTAATTAGCTGTAGCAGTTAAATACCCTAATCTTACTACGAGTTTTAGTGTTACTTCTCTCTGTCCTTAGCTTTTTAAAATCACCATGGAAGGAGAGACTAAATTATATGAGATAGAGATTATGACAGCTTCCCCCCACAGACAGCACCCTTTTCCTCATTTTTCTTTGTTATTAAAAATTATTTTAAAAATACCATGTCCTTGGTGAGTTCCTGATAGAACATCCCCCTTGTCTCAGTGTATGGGTGCACCCCTCGCAGTCCTGAGTTCCTTGCTTGTGCTCTCTCTCCTTCTGCTTCTGATTTGGACCTTGAGATTTCAGTCCGGTGCTCCAATGTGGGTCTCTGTCTCTGTCTCCTTTCATCGCCTGATGAAGTTTAATATTCAGGAGGATGCCTATATGATTTTCTTTGGGTTCTCCTTCTTATTTAGCTTCTCTAAGAACCCGAATTATAGGCTCAATGTCCTTTATTTATGGCTAGAAACTGGCCTGGGTCTGAAAAAGCCCGGGTTAAAACCGGTCTCGCTGAACATAGTGGACAATGAGGACTCCTGAGACCTCAAGAACAATGGCAATGGGTTTTTGATCCTACTGTACCTATTGGTTTCGTGGGAGCCTAGGCAGTTTCGTGGATGCTCACCTTACTAGACCTGGATGGAGGTGGGTGGCCCTTGGACTTCCCACAGGGCAGGGAACCCTGATTGCTCTTTGGGCTGAAGAGGGGGGGGGACTTGACTGGGGAAGGGGGAGGGAAAGGGGAGGCGGCGGTGGGGAAGAGACAGAAATCTTTAATAAATAAATAAATAAATAAAAATAAATAAATAAATAAATAAATAAATAAATAAAAATACCATGTCCTGGGCCTTGCCCCAGCGGCAGGATGAGTCTGTCACTGACAGGCTAGAGACTGAGTCGTGCCTGTCTCCCTCCTTAACCATCAGTTGGTCATTTTGAACTCTCTCGAGCCTCGGTTGCCTATCTGAAAAGCCGAAGCAGTCTCTCAGGGATTTGGTTGCTCAGATGATGAAATGGAAAGAGGAGAATGTTCAAAGCTTAGCTCAGAAGTCTCCCATGTTGTAGCTCCTGCAGTTGGAGCCCCGAAAGTGCTCAGGGAAGCAACCGCACTGAGGGTGGCCCTGCAGTGACTTTCCTGGTGTCACAGCGCAGAGCTGTGCAGGGCTCTGCCTCCTACAAGCTTACTGGGCTCTTTCTGGCTGTGAGAAGGGGAGAAGTTGGGGGACCGCACTGAAAGCTGGTCTGTGGTGACATCACCTTTCCTTCCTGTGGGATTTCATAGTATCCTCTCCTGTCTCTGAGTGCATGAGGCCTGCGAATGAAGGTGTACCCTCATCAGGAAGTGAGCTTCCCTCCTGCCTTCAGGCACAGCTGCATCTAAATTCCTCTGAACAGATGTATTCTCATTTTTCTTGTCTACGCCTGACTATTAGGAAGTTCATTCCCATTTCCAGTGTTGATAAGCATATTTCTAACTTCTGCCATCTTCCATGGAGGTGGGAAATTGCTTTCTGTACTTAGGAAATTTTACAGAAAAAAAAATATACCTGCTAATGGGTGGAACTAACAGGATGTTTTTTGGAAACCCAGGAGAAGAGCTGTTTCTACAGATCCATGACCTGTAGAAACCCAGACATTAGGTTAGCTCAAATGATGCCCACAAAGTGGTAACAGGAATAGCTGAGGAGGTAAATGCCTCGAGACCATTCACTACCAAACTCCAGAAATCCTTATATGACCCAAGACAGCCCAGCAGTGGGGCTGCAAGACCGAGATAAGTACTGAAAATTGGCCATTGTACATTAAAAAAAAAGAAAGAAAAATAACTCCTTCTTTAGACTTCTCTGTAGCCCTGCCCTGAAGGCTATACAGCTTGTTACATACTGATAGCTAAGGGAACGCAATCAACATTCTTTCCTAATGCCTACAGAAAAGAGAGAGAAAAAAGCTAAACTGTTAACTGGCCTCCAGGATATAAGTAAATATCTTGCTGGGTTTTATTTGGAGGTGAGGGGTTAGGGGTAATTTAATATTCTAGAAAAAGTAGGAAAAACAATTCACAGTGGACCTGAATTGTTCTAAGACTGAAGTGAAATTATGTTGTTGTTCTTTTTTTTTTTTTTTTTTTTTTACATGTAGAGTTCTGCTCCCCAGTGACTTTCCGTAGGGGAAAATGTATTTAAAGTAGCCTGGGATAGAGGACCTTAGTGCTGGAGCAAGAATGAGCACATTCAGATTGTTCCACTTTGCTGGAATGCAGCCTGGGGAAATCTTAAGGCTCTTACCTCTGGGCATTCTGGCACAGCTGGGGACAAGACTGGAAAGGTGAAAAGTGGAAGGGAACCCCCACCCCATTTTCTGTTAAAAATGGACAGGCAAGGTTTGTTTAGAATTAGAAGCTTCATCACACAAAAGCAGAGTGGAACTCTGATTCAACAGCAGTTCTTGTGAAAATAACCCTTGTACGCTGCCCACAAGATTAATAGGGGCCAGTACTCCGACACTGCCATGTCAAAAGCTATTGCTGTGTTGGGCTGCGGTCTGACCACAGCTGGAATTCCCCCCCCCCCTAGTTTTGGGTATAAATGCTAAGAAGAATGCCAAGAGAATGAAAACCCAGATGCTTTGGGAAGAAAACCATATTATATGAGAGACTGTTGAAGAATAGTGAGCTGTAAAGTCCAGGTAGGCAGGCTCCTTAGAAGGACTTCAGGAGAGAAGAGGAGATGCCCAGTCTCTGCTATTCTAGAAGGAGTCATCTCTGGAGCCTTAAACGCCCACTTACCGAGAGGAAAGAAAACACAGGAAGCTGAGTACACCCAAAGCTCCAGGGCTGACGACTTACACTCTGTTTCTGACACATCATCTGATTTTCCCAACACATCTGTTCACCCGCCTGCATCTGAAAACAAGAGGCTTCTCTTACTCTTCCCCCTGTCCTCCAAATGAGAAATGGCGATTGTCTCTGGTTCATAGGGAAAAAGAAAATACATTCAAAGTTATCACCTATGCCTTGTCTTTGGTTTCTTTCCAGCAGCTCCTTTGCAAGTAACACTCAAAAGGACAGGACACTGTTGAACTTGATCACTTCTGAGGAGTCTTGAGTAGTTAGCACTAAGAAAATGCCAAAGGCAAAGAACACTACTCTTCCAGGAGAGGGAAGGAGTTTACATCCTTTCTTCAGGCTGAGGTTAAGTTTTGTGTGACTCAGCACATTGACATTCTCTACGACCTGAGTCTCTTTTGTTTCCTGATCTACTTGTCTTGACCTGTTTGATTTTCACACCAAAATAGTTTCATTAGCACAGTGATCATGCACAGGAGGTGGTGGAGCACCCGTGTAATTATCTGGCCTGTCAAAAGGCTATGGGTTTATTGCAGATGTAACTGTCTTTCCTGGTGGGATGATACACTTTCTGCTGACATAATAGGTGTGCAAACATGCCAAATAATCTGCTGGGTGATGCTAAGGTCTTTGTGGCAAATTCACTAATAGAAGGCAGGACAAGTTTCCTGGGTTCTTCTCCTAACTGGCATCTGACCGAAGGTCTAACTGCTAAGCAGTTAAAACCAAAAAGGAAGGCGGTTCAGTTTGGAACCTTCGGAAGGTTTGTTCTGTTCTTTTAATTCTTGTTTGTGTTTTTGGCATGTGAATGCATGGGTTTAATCTTTGCAAGAAAGTTCCTTTTGAGAAAAGATTTAAAAACATGAAGTGCTCAATCCACATCTCCTGAACAACTAAAGCGACTGCAATTTCAAATGAGAAATTATGCTGCAAAGAAGAAAAATGTTGTTTATTATGGCTCAAAATTTTAATCACCCAAGGGCTGAAAAGTTAAAAATAGATAATTCTGCCTTCTGTTTATGGTAAACTTGGCTGAGTCCCGGCAAATTTCAAAGCTGAACATACTGTATGTTATTTTTGCTTAATTTTAGATTCCACATTTTAAAATTATTTCTTACAAGAAGCATATTTCAGGATATAAACTTAGACTGAAGAACAGTATTCTTGATTTCTGTCCATATTGAACCTCCTGTGAAAATAGTAAACTATGGTCTTAGGATTTTCCTGTTCCCAAGAGTCCACATGGGTACCTTTCTAAGTCTTGTGCATTATGAATGAACATAGGCATATGAATTATAAAGGTTACTTTCTGCTTTCGAGTTCCTCTCCAAATGTGAGTTTTCTCAACACTATCACAATGCACATGGTGCTTGCACTAAATTGCTTTGGGAGAAGGGCATTCAGCCTACAGTTTCCAGGTAACAAGGTAGGAAGACACAAGACCAACAGGTGTGTGGCTCATAGACGTGTCTGTGCCTGAACTAGGACGCACAGAGAGATGCTGGATTGGAGGCTCCTTGCCACAGCTTGCGGACAGTGCAGTTTCTCACCTGATATTCTAATAGAGGGCTGCAGATCCACGTGTGGGTGACTGGCTCAAGAGCAAGTGGAACTGTTGACTCAGCCCTCTTCATTCCTCTTCAGCCAGGAGGAGCACCTGGCTTCTCCTCTTTGGGTGACTCTTGTTGCTTCTTGCCCTTGCATTCTTCGAGAATGCTTTTTGGGGCCATTTGTCGGTAATATTTTTAGAAAAAGACCATTGTAGTGACAAGAAACCTAGTAAGGAGATTTTAAGAAACATATTCCAAAATGATAGTAACTCAGAAGCAAGCATGCCCCGAGAACCAACAGCAGTCTTGGTCAACATCGACTAAGTATTCTTAAGTGACTGACTACCTAAGATTAAGATTTCTGTGGTCACTTTGACAAACATATATTTGTCATTAAGTTAATAATAGCTACCAGTTAATAATTTTTATTGGTGTTTTACATGCAACTGACTCCTCCTTATATATTATGTCTGATAGTCTCAAGAACCCATTGTACAAGTGAGAAAGCTAAGCCTTGTGAGGCTAGGAACTTGTACAGGATAACTAGCTTAGAGAAGCTGTGTACAGTCTGGAGACAGTGGGCAGAAAGTTAGCACTGATGGTGTTCTGCCCCGGAGAAGTTGTGAATACAGCGTTCACACTGGCATGCCACCAACCAACCAGAGGTATGGTACTTTGCTCATTAAGATGCTCAAGCCCTTATTTCAGGGGATATGCTACCATACTACAGATATATAAAAGAACCCTCTTAGTTTATACACGATTCAAGTATATTGGTTATTTTTCTAATATTAAGTAGGCTAAGTCACTTATTAAATATTATCTGAAGACCTGTTATTTCCCAAAAAGATTCTTCTAGATTTGGAAACTGCATCAGATTTGTAGGTCAGTGGTTACTACAGTGTTTGGCCAGCCTTACTGCACAACAGCATCTCATGCACAGTTTAGGAAATGCAAATCCCTTGTCCCAAGCTGAGACTTGAAAAGTGATGGACTAGGGAAGGCCTGAGTGAGGTAAGTTCTTTAGTCTAAGTGATCTGTGTGTTAAAAGAAAAGCTTAGAAGTCTTTGTGTCTTTGTGACATGTAATTCTGGAAAACTTATACCTTAGTTTTATTCCCAGATGTGTGTGTTGTGTGTGTGTGTGTGTGTGTGTGTGTGTGTGTGTGTGTGTGTGCATGGGCATACCTATGCTAAGTTCTTCCTGCAGGATAGTCTTTAGTGATGGGCAGAGCTCAGATGTCTGCATTTGTGTATAGGAGATGGGTCCTGCAGTCACACGAACCTTGCCAGGCTCTATCCACCTGAACTTGTGACAGCTGCCAAACCTTAGCCCAAGTCTTAGATTCTCCATTGTAAAACCTGACTTATGCTGTGTTCCGCTCTGTAGGCTCTAGCCTTTAGCCTAGGAAGCAGGGGTGGGATGGTGAGTGGGATTCTCAGAGAGTCTTCTTTGAGAGAATAGGTAGTGTTTAATTCACACCTCTGTTCATCTTCAGAAGAAGCAGGAATGATAGGGCTCAGTGTCAGGGTCCTCCTGGAAGTGTATTGACCTACCACGCTTTAGATATTATTGTTACTACTTCAGCCTCATTTTAGATACTACTGTTACTTCTTCATTTCCTGTCTAAGTAGGGTAGTGTTCTTTGTAGCCTTTGTCTTTGGATTCTTTGAAATTCCCAGGAAGTTTCACTGAACCAAGATCCGCCTGCAGTTATTTTATTCTTGGAATGCTTGTGGCATCAGTAGTAAATCTGAGACAGGCAGATCTCTGTCTGGATTGTGCCGCTTCAGCACCAAGTCCAGGAGAAAATTCTCAAGGAAATTAACGCTTCCCTCGAACACTGTATAAGCTAACACTCTGCCCTATAACACAACCTCACTTTCCCTTTCTGAATCTTTGTTCTGCCAGTTTTATTACATGTTTCCCTGAGTGACTGGAATCACCAGTGCATATGTGAGCAGGAAGTTGCTGTGGAGTCTTGCCAGTCAGCCAGTCTTCCAAAGAAGATACATTACCCACTGGGTGACTAAAGGATCATTCAGGAATAGATTATGTAAGTTTAACCTTCAGACATTCATTTATTCACTAAGAATACTGCACTGAGCCCTTACTACGTGCCAGGCCTTGCTCTAGGTCCTGCAGGTACAAGATGAAAAAAGAAGACACACATCCCTGCCTTCCTGGCATAGGTACCAGGAAGCAGAGCCTGGCGTAGTTTTGAATATCAGCCTCTAGGATAAATTCCTTGCACTAAAGGAGACTGCTCAGTCTTGATTATATAATCCATCTGGGTCACTTGTGGCTTGTTGTTTTTTAATGTTGTGTGTGAAGCTGAGCTCTGAATTAATGCGAGCTACCACATTGCTTTTCTTCCCTGTCATACCCTGGTTCCTAGACTGTTGGGGAGGTTGTCAGGCCACTGCTGATTTAACTCAGCTTTTTTTTTTTTCTCCTGTGCCACTGTAAGCCCTGGATTTTAGTTTCCTGTTGTAAGAAATTAACACATACTTGGTGATTTGAAGCAATCGAAATGTATTCTCCGATACTTCCGGAGGTAGGAAACTTCAAAACCATCTCATTGGGTTGAGAACAAAATGATGTGGGGCCCTTGTTGCCTCCAGATTCACCCAACCACTTCTGCAAAGTTCCTTCTGTAGTATTCACAGGCTCTAGTTATTAACACACGGACATCATGGGGTTCATTATTTAGCCAGCCATGCCTGGTTAGCAGTTCTAGTGACTTTGGACTCAGCCACCAAGGATCCATTTTTGTTGCTGAGATTCTCCCATCCCACAGACCTTGTCCCAGCAGAGACACTCTAAGATCCAACTTTGCAGTTTTGGTGGAGACTACTCAGGTAGCATCACTACTTGACAGCATCCTTAATGATTCTGGTTTATTTCCTAAGACTCCGCTAGAAGCCCTCCCTTCCCAGATGTCTTCCTGCGCCTCCCGGGCTTATTTGATCACTCAACTTTTGAGTCTGTATTTTCTGTTGTAAGTGTTCCCAATACCTCTCTTTGAGTGATAAACTCTACTAGGAGAGGCTGCTTTTGTGGGTACAAGGAGGATGCTTGGGTAAAGATTTCATGCAGGCAAGTGAACCCTACCCTGTATTCTCTGAAGTTTTTTTTTTCTCCTGGATAGTAGTATGTGTTTTACTTGATTTTCCTCAAAAAGATATTTCCTGGAAGTTGAAACTGGATCATGCTCTGTCTGCTGGGGTCCAGATGGACCGACACCCTGTGGCTTGCCCAAGTTGAATTTCACCTTGTACATACAGAGCTGTGAGTCATTACACATCAGGAAGGTTCTTTTCAAGGGAGTCTGGTTCTGAAGATCTGCAGCAGTCTTGCCTGAGGAGTATCATAAATTCACCATAAAACAGATACCAAATAGTTGAACCTGAATGAGAGTCAAAGTGAATACCTCCATGAATCAGTACAGTCTCAAAATTCATTTCAGTTATCAAAGATGATAGATAATCTGTGGTCTGAAAACGTTGAGGGATGTTGTGATAGAGAAGTTTCTGTGTAGTGTCTGTGTACGTGTGTGTGTGTGTGTGTGTGTGTGTACAGACATGCTCAAAATCCTTCTTGATTGTTAGTGGAAAACAGTTGATTTAGGCTTCTTTTATGCCCTCGGGCTCATTTCCTGTCTCTTGTGGAACTGGACCTTGAACTTTCTATGTTGTTTGAGCTGTTGTTGGAGCACAGGGAATTTTCATCGGTTTTAAACTAGTGGTACTGATACCATGAGAGTTTTCACAGTCCTACCCACACTGAAGTTTGTGTCACTAAGAAACTGCCTTGGTTCAAGGGTTGAAGTCTGTGAAACGCGAGAGCTCAGGCTTGTGTCCGTGTGTGTTGCAGGTAATATTGGTAAGCAGGCAGAGTCCAGCGTTATCCCAGGGAGCTAATGTTCACTTAGCGCCAGTGCCAGTGAATTTGTCCTCTCCAGGTGTGAGTAGTAGGAGGTGGTTAATTGACAAGAGCAACACAGAGTTCTTTGCGCTTTAGTTTTCACTGCATGGTGATGCTAACCAGCTGTAGCTCAGGGTCGAGTAGTGACCGTACCAGGTGTCCGGAGGCAAGAGGGACTTGGTGTGCAGTAGGTGCTTATTGATGTTTATGAAATGAGTGAATGGTCACTGTTGCAAAGTTCTTAAAAAGCCAAGTCCTGCTTCCCCAGGACCTTGATCAACACCGCCACCCTTTACCATCTAACCATAAGAAACTGTTTTTTTTTTTAAATCTTTTGTTTCCCCCATCAAGATCTCTGTATTTTTGTTCTCTCTGCTTCTAGTAGCATGCTTCTAATCTAGTGGGTGTGGCTGATTCCTGTTGGTTCCTTATTAGCACCTATTAGAAGAATGTTCAGGAGGTGTCATGGGGGGGGCGTCTCCTTGAAAGCCCTGCTGTGTAAACTTTGGGAAGTTCATCCTCGGTACTAATAGTAATGCTAAATCTACATTTCTAGATATTAAGAGGGTGCAGGTTATCTCAGAGGTCTTTGTCATTTATATGTGCATCTCATAAATTATATTTACTCATTATTTTGAAATGGAAAATGCATGGTTTTACAGTAACTTGTGGGGGAAATCAGTTATAGGTTCCCCCTATGACTACAAGATCAGGCTAAGCTGAATCTCAGGTGGGCAAATTACCTTCCAAGTAGATTATCCTACACAGTTCCTAACTAGACAAAAAAAGTAATGGGCAAGGCCCAACCGTTGCCTTTCTAATTCCGTTTAGGAAGGTATGAGTAGGTGGTGGGATATAGAAGGAAGATGTGGCAGGGTCTTAGATCTCAGGTAATATTTTCTGTGCATGAAAAAAATGAAATCAGTTACTCCCTCCCCTCCCCCTTTCCCTTATAACAGTCATAAAACAATTTCTAGTGTCTCAGAACCACTTTCCTTTTCGACTGCATGTTCTTCACTTGGTCTATATTCTGCACTTGGTAAAACTAGACTTGTCTTGTTTCTGGCGGCTTAATGGTAAGCTCTGTTATCTCTGAGAAATGCTGTGAAGAATGTAAGGCAGAGGGCTAGCCTCCGTTAGTGGTGCCAGCTAACTCCTGAGGCTAAGTAAACAGTTTCACCCTGAAGCCAACAAGGTAGCGTGGACGACACCAAAAGCTAACCGAACACCACCATCCTGTTCCTCAAATAGATTGAATCGGTTTTGCATTCTGCTGGGGATGGCAGTGTGACTCTGGGTTGGTAACTTAGCTTTACCAGGTTCCGTTTTCCCATATGGGAAGTGTGGGGTTGGGAATATAATACTAATGCGTATGGTAGTTTGAGAATTAGAAATGATTTTACACGTGCCCAGTCTCTACCTGCTGTAGAGTGTATAGACTGTTCAATGTTGTTGTTAGAGGGGCAGGCAGCTTTCAAGTAACCACCCAAGGGCAGGCAGCATATCCAGTTAGATCTCCATTCCTCTATACACCTTCAAAGGAGATGTTCTTTTTTCCCCTGGGGAGAAATTAGCCCAGGGTACAAAGGGAATAGAGAGTCTGCTCCCTGTGTTCTGAGTGTTTCAGAGATAGCCAGAAATTGATACTAGTCATTGGAAAGCCCTTGAGCCATATGAATGCTTGGGTAGGGGTGATAGGCCAGAGAGCCTTGACCAGGACGGCCTGCTCCCAGGGCTCAGCCTTTGCTCTCTGGGCCCTATGTTCCCCATCAAGTACCTTTGTGTTCTGAGTTCTTCCCCATCAAGTACCTTTGTGTTCTGAGTTCTGCCCCTGTCCCCTTAGGCCTAGCATATCAGACAGAAGGGCTTCCTTGGCCATCCAACTGTTTTGGGTTTGGCCGAATTCTTCCTTCTCACTACGAATTAGTTCTTTGGCCCCTTTAGGGTTCAGCCAGTGCAGTGGCCTTGTACTAACTGGTCTTGTTGCGCTAAGAAATGTTAGCAGTGCAGTGCCTGGACCTTGGAATATGCCTCATGCTTGACCTTGGGTGGCATCCCTTTGTGACTCAACACACCTGCCTAAATGCCCTTCAACTCAGACCTTCTGTTGAGTGGAACTGTTTGGAAGGAATTTTGCCTGCACATTTTAGAATTCTCCCCTCACTTGACTGTACTAACTGCATATTACACTGTTTCTTTGAGGTTGTTAATGAACAAGGAATGAATTTCCAACAGAAAGTCTTCCTCTCTCCCCCCCCCCCAGTCTTCCCTAGGGCATCTGAAGGGCCTGCTTTCTCCTGTGGGCTCCAGAGTCCTGGGCAGTGTTGAACAATTAGCCTAAAGGGAAGCCCTGGAAACAGTTGTTCCCTCAAGGCTTGGGAAGTCACAAAGGCTGGGTTGGCAAGCCTGAGAAGGGAGCGGTGGAGTGGGGGCTGGGAGATGCTCAGAAGGGGGGAGTGGGGTGGGGGGGTGGGTTGTTTCCCAGATAGTTTTCAAAGGATGGAGGTTGGTGAGCTCTGCTGTAGGGCTGAGAACAGTGCAAGACTGCTTCAAATTCTTCTTTATCTGGTACTTTCTCTAGCACATTCCTTTTGGCTTAACAAAGTGTCTTCCTTTCCTGTTTCATGGTCATTGATAACGAGCTTGAGGGCTTTTTGCTTTGAGGCTCTGGATTGGCCGAAAGAGGGACACTTAGAAAGGGGACTTGTCGTCTTAGAGATTTTTCCGATTTTTATCACACTCAGGGAAAACCATCCAGTGTGCAGAGAGGGCTCAGGTTTTCATCTTAGTCTAGGGGTGATGGATTGCCTTTCTTTCAAAGGCCTGATGGAGGAGGTCAGAGTCTTAGAAAGGGAAGAAGTCAGGGAAGAGGAGAGAAGAAAGAGTGAGATTTATGACCTCCTGGACCACGGTTTTTATGTCGCATAACTACTCCCAACACTGGAAGTTCATGGCATGCTGAGAAACGGCTCTGGAGTGCAGAGCAGTGATCTGCATGCAAAGAGGAAATTACAGAGTCCAGCCACGGCTCTGCGGCAGAGTACACACTCAGTCCATGATGGTCCCGGGTTCCAGTGCCTGCCAGGGATGAGCCGGACCACCCAGCACCCCTTAGACTATGCTGAGGGTAGCTGAGGATGCTGTTTACAAAGGTGTTGTTTCAGCACACAGACTTACTCCTGCATCTGCCCTCTTCACTCCAAATGTGGAAGCCGTGGGCATCTCATACCAAAGAATGCTGCACTATTAGAGCCGGCCCAGACACCCTCCCGTTCACACACCTATGATAATTGAAGATCTTTTAAAACGTTTTTGTCTTCCATTTCTTTTATTCCATATGGGCCCTTAGGAAACATGACCCAGTGTGGCCATTAAATGGCCCTGCTTACAGTTGGATTGCTGGGTACAAAGCAAATTTATGGTTGTTTATTCTCTCCTCCTATCAGCTATTAGTGCCTAATCATATGGTCTATCGATCATGAGATTAATCGCCTGCCCATAGAGGCAGCGGGTCTTGTGGAATGCTGCCCTGCGCCAGACTGAACTTCAACCTTTTATACAAACTGGAGGAGTCAGAACCATCACTCACTGCCGAGAGCCCCAGGAGGTAAATCCTTGCTTCTGCAAGCAGTGTTCTCTCTACTTCCTTCCCTTGTGGAAAACTTCAGCTCATTGACTCAGACACACACAGGCAAATCAGAGCCTTTCTGCGGCATCCGATACATAATGACATAAGCTGCAGATATGTGGGCTTCATGAGATGAAGCCCACAGTGCTGCAGAATTAAAGGTCTCTCTGTGTTTCTAGTACAAATTCTCATTTTGGAAGATTTATAGCTGGGCTTTAACATTTTTTCTCAAGCTAAGACTTTCTAAGAGTGTCTTGATCAGAGGCCCTTTTCCTTTTGGGGGAATGTGCTTCTTTGAAGACAGAAGAGAGTCAAGTCTAGAAGCGCCATCCTAGAAGTGTCTACACGGCGGGCACCGTGTGTGCTAGTGTGGCTTCCACTGACCGCTGACCTCCGTTCCCTCTGCAGGGTGCCTGCTGTGTCTTGCCTAGCCCTGCTCAGTGTGAGCTCTGGGCTTCTTCAGTGAACAACCCTCAGCACGGGCTAGGACATATGCTTCCCTGTGTTGACACTGCCCGTGAAAGTGGGGTGCACAGATTTAGGTGACTCCCTTCAGTCTCTGAGAACAAGTTTCCTGGACAATGAAATAAATAGTCTATGCTCAGGGCTGGTAGCCAGTATTCTGTGGGTTGGATACTGCTAGAATAGTGCATTCAGACATTTGAATCAAACAAGCCAGTGGCATTTGCCGTAACTCCACCCTTCCCTGTTAACTACAGTGCATCCACGTGCACTGTCTCCAAGCACATAGGATTTGCTATGGTGCTTCCTTCTAACATGGTCTTTTGTTACTAGGGCTCAAAGTCTGATATTCGGGTTAGCTAATGATGTCTCTGGCTGTCACCTTAATTTCCTCTTTCCAATCCTGTCAACCTCAAGAACCACAGCTGTTTTTTATTTTGGTGTATATTTTATGGCCTGAATAAACAATGATGGATAATTATTTTGTTTTCTCTACTTTAAAGGAAATAAGTGTATAGCTGAATATACTGAGCCACTGTGGAGAGTATGAAATGGTTTTGTGTGATTTGTTGGTTGACGACTTAGCTTGTGTGGTTGTTTGATGGGTCAGTGTGGAGGTCCTATTTGAGTTTTGGATATGGTAAAAATAGGGCCCGGATCTTTCTGACATTTTAGGCATGTGATGGTTGGAGCCCTCTAGGTGAGTGTTTGTTTATCCTTTCAGCAGCTCTCCGGGCCCTTGTGTGTCTACACACGCCCTTATAACTTTGCAGCCTCCTCTGTCTGGTGAGCTGCTGACGGCTCTTACTGAAGTGAGATTACCCAGAATCTTGTTGTTGTTTCTTTCTATGGTCAAGAGCATTTTGGAAGATCTGCACTAAAGCTGCTGTTCTCAACCTGTAGGTCTCAACCCCTTCAAGGGGTGGAGCGACCCTTTCTCAGGGGTCACCTAAGACCATCAGAAAACACAGACATTAGCATTATGATTCATAGCAGTAGCAAAATTACGGTCATGAAGTAGCAATGAAAATAGCTTTATGTTTGGGGGTTCACCACAACATAGGGAACTGTATGAAAGGGTCGCAGCTCAGAAAGGTTGAAAACCACTACTTGCTCTACAGGATTGGGAGTCAATTTGACACTTGGTCCTTTCTTTCAGTTCAACTCAATCTTGAACTTAGGTTGCCCGTGAAATTTTTAACTTGAGCATCGAGACGCATATATTTAAACAGAGCACGTTAAAGATCTGTATCGTAGAAGGAATCAAACTACCTTTAACTTGAGACTTAATCTGTCATACTCAAATCACATGAAGGTAAGGAGTTTTGAAGATGGCAGGCCAGTGGGTCCCCATGGTTGCGTGCATAGTTTGGGCTCTGGGATTGGATGGACTTAAATTTTCTTTATGGCTTTCCTATCGGTCATTTCTGACAGTGTTGGGAGGAGACTTGACAGAAGCCTTTATTTCTTTGCCTGTAAAATGGGGATAATAATTTGTCATGAGGCATCAAGGAGAATGATTCACACAAAGAACTTCTCAACATATTGGCCACAAAATAAACAATGAATATTCATCATTATTTAGCTAGAATACAATTAAATTATATTTCTGATCTTCGAGGCTTTTCTTTTCTGATCATGGTCAGCCCACCTCATCTTAGGCAAACAGGTAGTTCACCCTTCCTGGAATGTTAGCGTATTGATACCAAAGTTAGTGTGGATGCCAGATTCACACAGCATCCTACAGCCCAGAATCCCTGAACTCAAGCAGTCCTCCTGCCTCAGCCTCCCAGTAGCCAGGACTTAAGGGTATATATCACCACACCCAGTGAGACTTTTCTTTCAGGGAGCGTAATCACGTGTCTCCTGAAGACTTCTCATACTTGCTGAGTCACTCGTCCATGTCTCCGCGGGGTTGTGTTCTTAGGATGACTTACCATAGAACGTCCCAAATGTATTGCTGTCCGTGCTTGTTCCGGATACTAACTGTCTAAAACCTAAATCTAATAATATAAAGACAAAACCGTTTCTCTTGCGTTTTCTTCCCCCAGCTCAACCTCATTTCAGGTCTCACAGCAGAAATGGCAGGGACCATGCTGACACCCATCATCACTGCATGCTGGTGAGACTATGGATGTGCCTGTTGGGCTGGCAACAGGGTTCAGCAGATAGGGCACTTGCTGCCAAGTCTAATGACCCCGGTTCAATTCCCATGGTCCTATATGATGGAAGACAAAAATAGGGTCCTTAAAATCTGTTCTCTGGCTGCCACGCGTTCTGTGGCCTGCCTGTGTGCACGTGGAGACACACACAAAACACACACACAGTAAGTAAACAATAAATAAATAGAGTAACATGAAAGTGACTTCATTAAAAATCACAACAATAATTATAAACCCTAGAGGAACCAGAACTGGAAAGATTCTGGGAGATCACCTGATGTAAGCCCCATTCTGTAGATAAGAAAAATGCATTTAAACCAAAGGAAAGAATATCAGGTTTGAGTAGAGAATAAGCCATGCAATGGCTTTTTAATTTGTGTTCTCACTGGAATCTGTAGTCAGCTGCTGTGTTATGATTTTGTTCCTTTTGCGGGACTTGTATGTATTTATCGGAGACTGTTGAGATGTAGCACTGGGTATTACTTCTGTAGCGAAAGCACTGGGGCTGTAATCATTATTAATGGATTCCATTATTTGGGAGAGCGTTTTACGGACTACAGAGGACGCCTTGCGTTGATCTATTGTGTCATGTTTGTATTATTCCAGGTAGTTTAAAATGATATTCTCTTAACTGTTAGGCTAAAACATTGTCCACTCTTGGCAGTTATCCCATCAGTGAGACCTTCCTTTGGCCACTGAAAATACATAGTTCTGCTGAAAGGAGCCTTTGAATGGTCCCCGGTGCCCTGAATGTGTTTAAATCCCTCACTACTAAAATGGGAGGATTACTGCTGCTATCATTGTTCTAAAACAAACTTCCCTTTGGACGATAACAGCAGCGGTAAATCAGATGTTGAAGAAAGTACCAGCTTAACTTCAGTTTGCTTTAAAAGGGTTTCCTCTTTAATTGACAAGTGTCATGTATAATAGAGCATGGCAGCTCACATAGAAAAACTTGTGCTGGGCTGCCTGCTGGGGCTGGAGTTCTTAATGAACATACAAGTAAATACACTGAGGCAGAAAATTAAAGCTCCCCAGCTGTGGAGTATTCATTCCGTTCACTCTGGTCAGCACGGTGATCAGCCACACGGATCCTGCCGTGACTTGTGGCGGATGTGTGGTTGTGGCATTGCATTCGGTACTGGTGACTGTTAGCCACACTGGTGGTGTTCGGAATGACAACATAGATTCTGACGTCGAAGGAATAAGCAAACAGGATTTTTTTTTCCTTTTTTAAACATAAATACAACAAGCTGTTTGGGACCCATATAGTTGCTTCCCATCATGCTGGTTTTCTTGGGCGCTGGGCCACTTTCTGGCTCCTTTTTGCCTTTCCTCTGCTTCCCCAAAGAGAGCACCCCTGGACTGTACAGGTGATGTTTACAGCAGGTCAGCACACTTGAATAAGCACTTAGAATAATGTCAATAGAGGAAGGGGAAGGGCATATTATTATCAAATTAAGTAATGGATGGGCAGTGATATTTTATTTATTAAAGCATGTCTGAGTGGCATTGGAAGGAGTACTCTTTTTCTGAAGAGCACGGATTTGAGAGGAATGTTGAGTTTGGAAACGTGGCAGCCTGCAGCCCTGTGTATGGTTTAAATTAAACCTTTTTTTGGAAAGCAGAATAGCTCCAGGCCACATTTAAGGGGAAAGCTACAGCAGCGTGAGCTGGCTGTGGTTTTTCTTTCACTCTCTCAGCGGCCCACTTTCCCTTGTTTTAACACAGAAAAAAGACTTTGGACTCCTTCAGACCAACCACATAGCCTCTCTGCTGACCACAAAAAGGAAGCTTGGTGTAGAAGCCATAGGATTAATACCCACTGTCTCCTAACCCAGTCGAGTGTGAAACTTTGTAAGAGATTTCTCTGGGCAGACTGACACTGTGGTTGGACTTTAAACATTTTAAATCAAGCACAACTCTGAACTGCACTATGCCACAGTGCTCTATAAATTGTTCTCCGAGATACCATTTTAGAAGTTGTTTACATGAATCTCCAGGTTTCAGAGGGACAAACCACTAACAGTTTTGTGTATCTTACAAAGAAATACAAGGAAAATTAAAGATGTGTCTGGGCCAGATTAGCTGAGCCGGGGCAGGGAGATCACCGTCCATCAGCGCTGGTCCTTCGTAAGCAATGAGACTACAGGCTCGTGGCAGAAAAGCCATCTCATCTTTCAGAATAGGAAGATTAAGAGTGTGGATTCTGTTAACCACTTATAAGCTTTACTAATTAACCACATTATTACTATAATAATATTAATTAAAATTATTGTATTATTATTGTCGTGGTGATGCCCACCACTGAATCCCGGACAAGTAGACTACCCCCAAACAACACCCTTAAAGCTCTACCACGTTATTTTTAAACTAGAAAAAAAATCTTTTATTTTTAATAGAAATTCACTTTCCTTTTAAAAAACAAAATAGTTTACATCCCAGAGGCTCTGTTTGATATCTACTTGGATGATGGAAACCATTGCCTCTGTTTTGTGAGCATTAATTTTAATGATTGGAGTTTTACCCCGATTAGCTAATCATTTATTTGCACAAAGCAGTTCTGAAATTACTCAAAACAGCAAACAGCCTAAAGCCCCTTGTATTTATTTTGTGTTTACTATTTTAACTGCCTTGGAATAACACATTTTAAAAGAAATACTTTGAATTCACATTTAACCTCACTGAACTAATCAGCTTTCCCAAGTGCACTATATCTGCATTCTGATTCCTGTGTGACAAAGAATGCAATTGATTTGAAAAGTTGTATGGAAAGAGAAATCTGTATACAGGCTTCAAGCTTACAGTAGCCATGGAGTTAATCTTTGGCTGACAGGTAGTGAGGGGTTCATTAGAGAAGTTGGTGTGTACAAGCCTTCCTGTGTGTGGAGACGTGCCCTTGTTTTCCCGCCTGGGCATCGCAACGCTGTTTACACACTTGGGTTGTAAGCAGCCGGTTTGTTGTGTTATTTGCCCAGGTGTCTTCTAAGCATCTGTTCCTCGCCTGCCTGAGCTTACGAGCCACCTGAAGTAGCGGCCTTGTGCCTTGTGTCTGCTCTTTCCCCTCTTCTTAGAGCTGTACTGTCACTAACTGAATCCAGTGATCACTGCCTTGTTTTCTTCCATCTTTTCCTCAGAAGAATCATTCCATAGGGCCTTATATGCGTCGATCAAGTTGATTATTGCATTAACCAAGACGAGCACTAGAGGTAAGCTAACCCAGAATAAACTTTGTAAGTCTTGTCATCTGTGAGAGTCAACTTCTTTATTGGGTCGTGGTGGAAGACAAAATCAAAGTATGGTTGAAGCAGCGGTCTCAGTGAGTGAGAGAAAGAGGGAGAGAAGCAAAGGCCGGCCTCGGAGGGAGATGGTGTGCGTTCCAGGCCTGCCTGCACCCGAACTTGTCGTGGAATCGGGGGCCTGCCTGCACACACCTAGAGGAGGAGACTGAGGTGCACTATTTCTCCCCAGCTTGCTAAGAGTCTGTGTTGTCCCCTTAACTGATTTTGTCCCTTGGCTGTGGGGTGACTGTTGTTGTTTTGTCTTGGTTTGCTTTTTATTTATTTATTTGTGTGTGTGTGTATGTGTGTTTTGTGTCAGTTTTTTTTTTTTTTTTAATTTCATCGATGGAGGTGTTGTACGTCTCTTTGTTCTGCCTACATCAGGTTGTTATGAGAATAAAACCAGGCAAGGTAGATGAAATCTTATAGAGCTGTGAACGCACGTGCGACAGCAAGGATCGTTGGAGACATTCCTCAGATACCTCCATCAAGTCAGCCTGAGCCGTTCTGTCATGAGACGTGTTTAAAGCTGGAGCAACAGAAAGGGTCTAGAATCCCTCTTCCCGGCACGGCAGTTGTGCTTTTGGCCAGTTCATTATGTCCCCGGTTCCCTCTGATCCCATCGCTGAGTTCATGACCTCAGGTGGCAGTTCTCACAGTGTCGTGACAAGGGCAACAGCTCTAGCATTGGGGAATTTTCTGGAGATGTATGTCCCTGGTCCCTTCCCAGGTATGGAAGGGCCTTGGGAGGTCTGTGGGGCCCAGCACTTTGCTTTGTGAAGAGAATTTGCAGGGATTCTGACCTGAACTGCCTTTTCAGGATCAGGCTGCAATGCCATGAAACTTTGACATAGGAGATTTAGCTTCATCCTTCTCCAAGGGTGTGCGTATTGCGCTCTTCTGCCTCACAGTGGGCAAGACCTCAGTACTAGGAGCCAAGCCCCCTCTCTCTAGGTGCTTTGCCCTGAGTGCTTGCTGGGAAGGACTCGGCTTGCTGGTTCACGGCTCTGAAACTTTGACCATACTTTCCTTGGCACACATTTCTGGTGTTTCTCAGCGTTGGAGCTGTCTCAGGGGCCCACGCGTATGACCGTCCAGATGGAGGAGGTTCTCCACCGTCTTCCTCATCAGCCCCCTGTTTCCTGGCGGCTGCAGCACCAGCTCACATTCCTCAGAGTTTTTAAATGCTTTCACAGACTATCTTAATCTGTTTCCATCGGTGGAGATGAGGGCCGAGAAAGTGAAATGCACATTTTCCTCGTGGCCCTTTGCAAATACACTTCATGAATCACAACTTCAGTTTTACATTCAGAAATATATCTAAACACTAGTGTATACATATAAACAAGTAGAGCCAATCTCTCCTTGTCTGACTAAATTTGATCAAGTACAGGCACAGAAGAGACCCTTAAAGTCTCGAATATCTCCTGTTCTAGATGGAACGCTGAATTTTCATTCCAGAACAGTAAATAAAGTTGGAGTGGACAATTGCCTCAGTCTGGAAAGTAGAAACAGAAGGGACATGGTAGCTGGTAGCTGAAGGCAGGGGCACACAGACACAGTGTCAGAGCAGCTGAAGTGGGATCATAGCTTGCGAATCTCTCCCTCCCTCCCTTCCTCCCTCCCTCCCTCTCTTTCTCTCTCCCTCCCTCCTTCCCATATGTGTGTGTGTGTGTGTACATTTTTGTGCACATATCCTATATATACTTATATTCCCAAATAGTTAGAATGGTCACTGTACTGTGACACTTGATACCATTTTCACATTCTTAGTGGTATGGTAGGGAAAAGATTAAATTACGTTTCTCCATGCAAGAATATTAGTAACAAATTACAGGAGGTTTCTCTCCAAAATGAACTTATATAAAAAGCAAGTTATTGATAAAAGTAGAAAATGTAAGCAGCTTTGCAAATTTATAGCCTTAGATATATGCATTTGTAAAAGCCCTTAAAAGCGATTTTATCTAGTGATTCAGATCATCCATAGACAGTGTCTTCTTCAGAGCCAAGTTCATGGAGAAGCTGTGTGTGTGACTACGGTGTAGAGGTCCTGAATCTCTGTGAGTTTTGAGCTTCCTGTTCTTTCTCCCAGAGAAGGCTCACTTGGAAGGAAAGTTACTGGAGCAAGGAAATCTCTGGAAGCCTGTTCTATGCCGCCTCTGATACAGTCATGTTTGGCTCCTGAGGCTCACTTCTGGAGTAAATTAGGGTCCTCAGGGTGCCCAGACCACAATCCATGGAGCAAGACCTGGAGGAATCTGTAAGGGCAGTTTGGAAATCTGTGAGGAAGCTGGATGGTTCATCTCTTCATGGTTTTCAAAGAGAAGAGTTGGTCCAGGTCCTCAGAAATCTTCTATTACCAACAGGGTGGGGTGACCGCAACCCTATAGTTCTGGGAGGTAATACAGCTTAGGTCCCAGTGCCACTGGCAATGTCCTCTACAAACCTAGGGTATAACAAAAGATGGCGGGGAACGTATTCACCTCCTGTCTACAGTACTTAGGGTGAAGCATCTGGTTAGTCAGCCGGGCTGTACTGGGTGGCTGTAGCGCCTGCCGCCGCCATGGTGGAGCAGCAGTTCTTAGCTGCACCCTCCCCAGACACAATCCATATCTCAACCTTTATTATCTTTTGCATGATGTCTAGTGTTTGCAAATGGCAAATGGCTGAAGAAAAACAGAGTGAAAGTTTATATAAAATATTTATACCCTAAAGATCTTTTATCTTGTGTCATTGAAGAGATAGAGAAGTGAAAAATGTATTGCAAGTACATTATCAAGAGTACATTATAAATTTAAATCTCAGATTGAATAATACCAGCTGCTAATGTGTGGAGCTTTGGAAATGAGTCACTTTTGAATCTCAAGAATTTACTGTATCAGGTCAGTTACACTTAGGAAGGAAGTGCCTTTAAAAGAAAATCCTATACCGGAATCCAGACTTACATTAGTAGGCATTAAAAATCAAATATTTGACCTAATATTTATGTTAGGATGTAGTTACATAGGCATGAGATGTACGATCTGAGATATCTTATGAAAAGTTTATTAAAAAATCAGATACTTTTGGTCATATAAAGCAGTATATTTGTGATTAAGATTTATGTGTTTGTGGTCACAAATTATCTAACTATTGCTGTGTAGTTTGGGTTCCATTTCCTTTTTCCAAGATATTCTCTCTCTCTCTCTCTCTCTCTCTCTCTCTCTCTCTCTCTCTCTCTCCCTCCCTCCCTCCCTCCCTCCCTCTCTTTATTTATTTATTTATTTATTTATTATTGATTGATTCATTGTTGGGGGATGGAACTCAGAGACTTTTAAATGCCAGACTAGCATTTTCCCCTGAGCTACACCCTGAGCCGAGACTTCTTTTATCTTTAAAACTAAGACCTACCAGTTGGTTTTCAGGAGGACATTTGGTGTCGTAGTATTTGTAAGGCATTTGTTTATCACATTGCCTATATTCAGTCATAATGAATAGGGGTTGCTATCATTATTACCACTGTGATATTATCCTTGGCCCAACTATGATTGTATCTTTCTTTGGTGGTGTAGTGTCTTCCTTCTCTGTGTAGGTAGGATGTGGAGGCGAAAGCAGAATCAGTGTGCCGGTTGAAAAGCCAATAATAGTCAGAGAAAGAAAATGCATCAGTACATGCAGACATGACTGTCTGTGCTGGGTGTCCGATTCTGTTGAACAACACTAAAAGTATTTTGTTGGATAGAGTGATGCCTTGTTTTTTGTAGCATCCAGTTTATAATTTTTAAATACTTATTTTTATTTTATGTATATGAGTGTCTGCATCTATGGATGCATATCATATGCACGTCTGGTTTCTGAGGGGACCAAAAGAGAGCATCTGATCTCCTGTAGCTGGAGTTACAGGCGGTTGTGAGCCTCTGTGTGAGTGCCGGGGACTGAACGCTGGTCCTGTGTAAGGACATGGGTATGGGGAGCCCTTGTCCCAGTGCCGATTCCACTACCGTCCTCTTCATAGTCTGCATTAGTGCTGGGTGAACAATCTAGGCCCAGTGGTGCTAGTTTCCCAGCCCTGAAGAATCCAGAAATAAGAATTTTGTGAAAATCACAGAATGCTTTAATGTTTTAAGTGATTGCAGCTGTGTCTTGAGAATACTGCTGGCTACAAGAAACAGAACTATCTTAGTTTATCAGTAGTTTAAACAATGATTTATTTTCCTTGTATAACAGTGAATTTGAAGGTTAGTCATTGTTGCTTTATTTGCTCAATTCTGTCAGGAATCCAGACACTTTTATAATTTTGATGTCCTAACATTCTTTTCTTCTTGATTAAAAACACCCAAACACTTCATGCCATTGTGTGGCCGCCATCCTATGTCCACAGCAGAGCAACAGGGGGGATGGCTGGATTTCATTTGCCCCATGTGTCATCAAGTCACAACTTCTCCATACACTGCACAGTAGATCCCCTTCATCCTGGGTCCTTCTGGCTAGGATGCATTTGCAGGGCAGTGACTGTCTAGCCCTCCAGTCTCTCAGGTGGAGGCAGCAAGATGCTGCTAACGGCCACTGCAGCGCTGGCGGGCAGTGCTTGCCACTGCTACCGAGTGACCATGAAAGCCTGCTGCAGGGCCTGAAGATCTTGCAGCCTCCAGGATATATCAAAGCCCTCCATATTTCATCATTATAAAGCAAAGGGATTATTGGGGTAAGAAAAGAAATGAGCAGCCAGAGTGTTATTTTTTGAACTAAATTACTTTGTATTATATAGGATCGGTTACTGCCCCTAATGAACAGATCTGGGGGGTTATGAAAATGTATTTCTGGGCAATCTGTGTTTTCAGTTTTAGCAGGGGGGTTACAGGTGGAAAAGCATTTACTGTTTCCTATTTTGCTATGTCACACCCAAGTTTCCTTATACATACATTCTTTTAGACCATGGACAAGCTACATTTTCTTTCATCATTCCATCCTAAAATAAATGTTACTAATTGGTACCTGATTTTATAGCCTCTGTTGAGAGGGATTCACTTCTGGATTTAGCTGAATGTTTAAGTCAAACAGAGAAAATCTCCCAAGATGCTTTACAAAAGGGGCCATTTTCAGCTGATTGGAGCTGTGCTTAGAGGCATGTATGTAGTTGGAATGCTCACGCAACAAGTGTGTGCTTAGCTAATTAAACTCGACAGCATGGAATCTGAAGAACCCTTCATCACAGCCAGGACTGCACTAAGAGGAAATCATACCTGTTTGACTAGAGCACTTCTACCTGTGTGTAGTATTTCTGTTTACACCCTCTGGCACTTACTGCTCAGTTAGCTGCTTCTAGTGGCCTCGGCAAATTCAGGAAATCACCAAATGTACCTAATATTCTCGAATTGAGAGAATATATTCTGAAAATTTGATCTTGATTGATTCTTCTCGGAGCTATAAACCTGGGTTATCATGACCTGAATGTTAATAAAACTCGAGCTCCACGTCTGGTTGCCAGACATGAGGACGTCAACTGTCAGGTCTGTGAGTTGGCTGCCTAGTGAGTGTTTAGAGCCTGTGTATAATCACACGGTAGGCTCATCTAGTTAATGAAGTCTCTGGTGATGCTAGGATGAGTGGATAGTCAAAATATAGAGGAAAAGGCAAGCATGTTCATCAGGTCCAAGCTTAGACAATGCTTTTAGAACTTTTCAACATGGTAAACATGAATAAATCAGTCTACTACGCCAAGCAATCTTCTTAGGATAGCAGCAGTCTTGAGATCTACCTTGTAGGAGAATTGTAATCACTTATTTGGTGTTCAGTGAAGGAAAGAGCAAAAGGAGAGGGATGTATTTGCATGGGAAATACTTGTATTTCTATCTAGTATACAGTGATCAGTGAGTACTATGCTTGGTGCATCAAAACTATCTTTAGCCTTCATAATGTTATGTAAACCAGGTCCTGATACCTGATTTCTTTGGTCCTTACCCTAAGTGCCTTGCCTAAAGTTAGTAGCTGTGCATTTCAGAGTTGAGCTTTAGAAGCCCTGTCTTGTGTTCCATACTCATTTCCTCTCCATCAGAAGATCCACCCGCACTAGGCAATTGAGAAGAAAACTAACAAATGGACTCAAATACGGGGAAGTGTACGATAGTGTGCTTATGGAAGGAACAATGCACTGTTTTAGGATGTGGACTCGTGGCTGCTCATTAGACCTCACGAGAGAAACCTGAACGTCCCTCTGTCGGCTGTCCTGACACATGAATGTTGGCGAGTCCCTGAAGACCGTCGATCCAGGCATATTCATTGAGCTCTTCCTCTGCTGGCACTAGAAAGCTAATGCTCATGTACTTGAGAACTTACTTCTTTTCCCACATGACTCTTTTAATGTTCTGTAGTGACTGAAGTGCTCTATGGAATGTCTTTCAGCAATCCATCAATCTGTAGGTGGAAGGCTAGGTACGTGTGCTCACTTCTCCTCATGCCCTGACCTGGAGTGTGCTTTAGAAAGCTTAGGTGGCGTGCTTTCGAATATGCTTACTTTTCTCCAAAGGGGGCACTTTCTTTGTAGTCATTATGATATTTTGTAGCTATTAAAATTTGCTATCTTGATGATTGACTGTACACTGAAAGGGATGAAATATTTATTAAGGTCATATCACTGTTATGTACGAGGGAGCACGGAGTGATTTTTCTGCTCTTGCTTCTGGGCAGCCGTGTTTCTGCTGGTGCATCTGTGTCTGTGGATGCTATTGATTTTAATTAAGTCAGTCTGCCTTGTCTCTAGGAATTTACAGGAGTTTCAAAATCAGTCCTTCACATATTAATTTGAAATAGTTTGAAAAGGATCTTAGTATAATGAACAACTTTTCAACCATTAATCCTGCTGTATTTTGAGTCCCAAATATTGTGATGTCTTGTTAAAAAACATTTGTAGTGCTTCGATGTTATGATCCGCTTGGTTTTCTTTTAGTTTCATTTCCTTTATCCCCAAACTTTTGCACAAAAGTTATAGTCAATGTTTAGGTAAACTTCATTCAAATCCTGGAAACTATTTAAACTCCATATCAGATTCTCCCTGCACATGTGCATTTCCTGTACACTTAGTAAGGTCATGAGGCTCTGTGCTTTTTGACACCTCACACTCTCTTGATGGGTCGGATGGGGATCACTGAAGGCTGAGAGGCTTGGGCCCTGAGCACAGTACTGAGGAATGCCATCAGAGCTTCCTAGCAGATTTCTGTTATGTTATGTGCCCATTTTTAAGCAGATTTGATAAATATATTTATGGGAAATATTGGGGTATTAACAGTCACACATCTTGTGAAGCTGATCCACACAGAGCATTTAGTGGATGGTATGAATGCCAGTGGTCTGTGCGAGCCAGAGGCTGATTTATGTTTACATGTTCTCCTCAGGAACTGATTTCAGGGCCCTCTATTATACTTCTGCCCAAGTGGACCACCTCTGTGTGTGCATGTGTACTCTAGATGTGAATTAAGAAGTAAAACTGAGAAGGTAATAGTTCTGATATGGAAAATTCTGCAGCGAAGTGCCCTTTTATTTCTGTGATGGAGAAATAAAGCAAGAGTGTTATTTAAACATGAACTCCTATTAAATACACAGCTGAGTGAGCCTTGATTTAAAATAGCTTTATTTCCTCAAACAAGAGACTTACGGAGATTATATGCAGAGACGTGTTCTAGGGACCTTGATTCTTGAAGATGTTCAGTGAACAATTCTCATTCATTTCTCTCAAATGTCACGTTGTGTGGGACACCCTGCATCACTCCAGGCTTCTGGAGAGAGGTTCTCTATCTTCTACGGTTTAAGGTTTGAAAACTTACACCTGGCTACAACATCTTGGTGCTTTCAGCTTTGATTATAGTTTTTTTGTTGAAGCTTAATTATGAATCACTGTTGAATATTTTCCATTCACCAACTTATCAGTATTTTCTTTTTCACAACAAGACTGGCTTCCTTTGTTCATGGAAAGTCCCCAGCTTGTTTAGAACACAGACTCTGTCTTATCGCAATTCTGTTGGAGAGAAGATGCAGCTACATAAAACAGAGAAATCTGAGCAGGGTTTACTCCTAATAGCGGGCCTCTATTTGCAGGAAGCCTAAATGCACAAATAACTTGTTAAACTTTTCCTGACTTTGGTTAAAGGGATCTTTATTTGTAAAACTTAGTTGGTTCCTCCCTAAAGCCCTCCCCCTGACGCCAAATTAATAATTTCAGAGGGTCTTAAAAGCTTTCAGAAAATACTCCTAATCCCCATGCCAGTTTCTGCAAACTTAAAGAACAACATAGGAGATCTGCAGCTTGATATCTTTAGTTGTTCAATGAGCACAAACTGGAGGGTTCTAAATATTTAGTGTCCCGTCAGCTCCCAGTGATCTTAGTTTTAGTTAAACTTGACAACTTGTGGCTTGTTTCCGGGACCCTGCTCCCACAGCCTCCTCCAGCCTCCTCTCTGGAGAATCCATTTATCCTTCTGCCTGTGTTGTGGCAGCCGGCTCTTGCTGGTGTTCCTGCGGGCTCTCCAGCTGCACGTGACAAGGCTTCCATGATTTTCACTGCAGCCACTGCCATGCCATCTGGTGGGACTCTGTATTCCTCTGCCTTGTATTTCGGGTTAGCTCCATTCCTGTTGATGTGATAAAACAGCCCCCCAAAAGCAACATAAGGGAGAAGGTTTATTTTGGCTCCCAGCTCCATTCCATTTGCTATGACGCTGTGAAGGCTGGCTTTCTCACTGTCTAGTCTTTCCGTGTCTGTACTGTCTCTTGGAAGGCACGAGAACAGTTAGCACAGACAAGCAGTCTGAACTGTGTCAAGAACCTGTAGACAGTGTGCTGGCTTCCTTGTCTGGCCCCATAGAGCTACCTTGGAGATGCTCATGCACATAGTCTCTGGTACTATCAACAGTCATTCTCATTGGGTTTTCAAAGTCACCCCTGACCCAAAAAGAAGTTGTCTCCATGACAGATTGAGTAAGTATCGGTTACATTGTTTGATAGATTCATAGTGTTTCAGGTTCATAATTTACTTATGTGCCTGGTTGGATGTGGTGGAGACACCTATGAGTGGAGAGCAAAGCCTAGGTTATCCTTCCGACAGCTCTAGTGCTCCTGGGTAAGTTGCAGCCAAGGCTGACATTGCTAGATTGGGCCAGAAATGTCCATTGCTAGTAAAGGCCTACACAGGAGCCTAGCAGCCTTAGGATTTGCCACTTCCTCGCATTCCAGACAACATGGGGCTTTTACATGCATAGGATTTCTGTGCTTTCACCTAGGGGTACACCTTTTCCTCTGCTGAGCTCTCAGATAGCTACAGGATACGGGCACCCTTTTTCTTTCCAGCAGAACTGGTCTTCGTTGCTGTAGTAGGAGCTCCAGAAGATGGTCTGAAATGGACAGAAATTAGTGCCATTGCCTCCTTAATGGGTGGATTCTTATCACAGACTGTTGTGGCATCATAGTTGGAGTACTGGCAAAGGTGTTAGGCCTTGATAAGCTTTTAAAGAAACAAACTTTTTTTTTTAATTAAACAGTAATGTGACTCTTAGTTTGTTTTAAAAGAAAGAGGTGGCAGAGGGAGAGAGGGAGACATCGTTTCTTCAATAGAAAAGGCCAGAAGGCTTATAGAAGACAAGGCCCATGTTATTATTATGCCTTTGCCTTTGGTCTTCAGAGAGGGTATGGGCACACTTGTTTATGTGGGCATGCACATGCAGTTTGTACTCATATTTCTTAGAAGATCCTAGATTCTACACCATGTTGCTATAACTGTGGAATATTTGCTTACTCTTTCAGCTTCTTTTATTCACAATCTTTCATCAAATTCTATCTATTGTGTTCTTGGAAATTACTGAATAAAAGGAACTGTGAAGAAAATTTAAAATGCTAAAATTATTCCAGACTAAAAAGTATTCTGATAGGATGGTGTTGTGTACCCATTTCCTTGAGTTAAGAAGCCAAGCAAATGGAAATGTGATCTATTTAAGAAAGCAATTTCTCAGGCAAAAAGCACATTTCCTATACCTTCTAGCTGGACATTATTCCTTCCATTTGTATTTTGAGAATAAGCAGAAAATATTTTTAAAGTAACCAAGATGCTTAGTGACTTCTCAGGCTTAGCCAAAAAGCACAAAGAGATATAAATGTTATTTGCAATACAAGCTTATTGACTCATTAAAGTCCTAACTCTGCTAGAACACTGGATGGAGGACTGGGGAGAAACTCCATGTTTAGGACGGGCATGTGGTCTATCTTCGGCTGGTCAATTTGAGAAGGATCACGAGACTTTGCCTCCTATGGCTGCCCTGCCTGTGATGCTGTAGTTGTGGTGTGCATCTGGCAAGTGTCTGATTTTCTTGCCGGGAATTAGAAAGGAGTACCAGAACAGGCTAGTATTCTTAATTCTGGTCTGTGGATTGTAAGAAAGACAGAGGTACATTTGGCCTATGGAAAGGCAGAGAATCCTCTGAGCCCCCTAGGCATTCTTGGGGGCCAATACAGAGGATAATTTAAGGGTGTCTACCTTACGAGCTTTGCCACTGAGCAGAGAAAGGAATCTCTGTGATGTTTCCAAACTTGGTATAGATGCCAGGGAAGAATACATAGAGCTCTGAGGACTTCAACCTCTAGGGGAAGAAAGCCATGATTTATGGGTGTCTCTAGAAATTATGGTTGGGTTCTTTCCACTCTCAACCTAGTCTTCCTTAGTCATGTGACCAGAATTCAATTATCTGTGCCATAAATAATCTTGTGAATGGAAGCAGTGTGTTTGGCAGTGGATTTCTGCTTCCTAAAGAGAAAGGAACCTTTAGACATGATTAGAAGTAGTACTGCATGGCCCTCCATTCCAAACGCACGTGGCTGCGAGAGTATGACCCTTCCCCCTTTGAAAAGCAGCTTTCAGTGAGCTGGGGACACGTTGGCCACCGATGGCCAAAAGATTGGTTCTAGTTTCTGAAATACGTATTTTGAGCATGCTGTATTTAGAAGTTTGTTTATGATTGGTTTCAGAATGGAGCCAGTAACATCCTTGAAATATTTAACAAGAAGCCAGGTTGGGCATGTGCAGTCTTCTGAGCACTGTTGGAGATAAGGGCACCTGTCCTGGGTAACTCTTGTAATAATACCAGTAGCGTCTTTGTTTTTCTGCCTTACGCCATACTCCATGACTAGGAAAGGCCAGCCTTTTATAGTCAAAGGCTGTGTGCTTTTGAAATCAGCCATTTTCCTACCTATCCTTAGCCGGTAACAACTCGTGTCCAGAAGACAGCAGAGAGCGCTGATTTACGTCGTTTCGCAGCCAGTGGCCATTCCTGGGAGAGAGCGGCTCGGTGAATTGTTTCAGGGGCCAGAGCATTTTTCTTGGTTATTATAACTTGACTATCCATCTACACAGGGTTCATTCAATTGAGAAAGTTTTATTGAATCCAAAAATAATAATCCTTTATATTTGTACAGTATCTGCAGTTTTCAAAGGGACTCTTCACATCCGTTTCCTCATTTGATTTTTTTTCTGACATCTCCATGTGGTGGAGAGAGTAGGTATTGTTACCCCAAATGACAGATGAGGGACCTGTAGCCCAAGTGCCTGTAAATCCTGCTCAAGGTTTCCTCACTACTAAATGACTGGGGCTGGAGCCCTGGAGGTTTGATGCTGGCCCAGAGCTTTTGTTGCTCATTTAGGGAAGAAACTGTTGGCTCTGGCAAAGGAATGTGAAGGTCAGCTTGGAGGGACAGCTGTTAGAGAGGTGTGCTGTCTTCCTGTACTGGTAACCCACAATGTGTGTGTGTGTGTGTGTGTGTGTGTGTGTGTGTGTGTGTGTGTGAGAGAGAGAGAGAGAGAGAGGGGGGGGGGCAGAGCAAGGTGCTAGATTTCTCTCTTTCTCTGATTACAGCAGTCTCTCAGGTCTTGTGACAGAGACTATATACATCAGCAAGTTGTGTGGGATTCTTTGGACAGTGCACGTTTACAAAGGAAAGGCAATCAGAGCCTGTGTATTTTCCCTGGAGTAGGGGGCCTTCGTCTTCCCTTCATAGAAACCTTAATTCTACCCACCAGAAAAGAACACGGATTAATTTTGTTCATTCTCAGGCAATCCCTCACCCCTCACTGTTCCCCACTCCCTCCATTCCCTTCCTCTTACCTCTCTGGGCTATAGAGATGTTCCAGAAAGGGTATCAGAGTCATATCCAGATAACCCAGCTATGTCACTTTCTAACTCTTCAGTTTTCAGCAGGTGACTTTTTTTTTCCAGCCTCAGTTTCGTTCTTCTGATGCTGGTAGTACCTAAGGGAATTGGTGAAGAAGGCATAGGAAGTACTGATAGCAATCAGTACTAGGACATTTTCAGGAAATGAATTCTGCGTTAGAGGAGAGTAAACAAAGACATCCATCAGACCAGAGCTGATGAGAGTGTTGGGCAGTTCTTGGATTTTGTCTCCGCTTGAAGCACTGTTATCATATTATTCTGCTTCCATGCGCTCTTTTCTCCCCTACCCTCTCATGCGAGAGTGAAAGGAAGAGTTGACTTAGGAGGTGAGGACATTTTGCAGATGGAGAGGTAATGACTGAATGTAGTTACAGAAGCCCTGGCCTGGTCTGTTCTATGCCTTCCTTGGTCGGGAAACACATGCGCTCTCAGCAGGCCAGGGTAGTTTGCAAAGCTGTTGTCCAGGCCTTTGCTTCACCGTGCTACCTGCCCTGAAAGCAGTGTTCATGCTGATGCTTCACAGAGCAGATGGTTTCTTTTGCATGCCACGTGGTCGTGAAATGAAATGGACTTTTGATGAAAGAGGTTGGGGAATTCCACATTCAATTAGGAATCGGCGAGAGGGACAGAGATACGGTGTACCATACATAGCCTTTAGAAGAATTTGATATCCTGTTTCATCTGGTATTGGAGTAAGGAGGCAAGAAAGGAAGACCTGAATAAGTGAACCTGTTCCTCAGTGCCCGCCCCCCACCCCAAACCAGTGACTAGCCAGGAATCTGATGTTCATTTTGGAAACCTGAGAAAAATGAAAGCAGTCTTCTTGTTGCCCTGAGATTTCATCGAAGAGCAGAGAGGGACTAGCTGAGGACGGGGCTTGGTGGTGGAGCACTTGCTAGATGCTTCCAAGTTTGTTTCCAACACTGGAGAAAACAAAACAATAAAGTCCCAAATTAGGAAGAGGCCCAAACCAAACAGAAAACGAAACAAAACAAACAACAAACAAAAGTCAGAAAACTCATCAACAACAGAAACCCACCTGCCAATCAACAGATTAAATAAGGGACCAGAAATGCAGGGGAATCTGGTCCCTGAAGTAGGATGGAGAGCAAAGATCTCGGCTTTTGTTGGGTTATATGTCCTGAAACTGAAGTCCTGTTGTAATTTGTGACAGCTGAGATTCATAGGCAAACTTTTGGTGGGACCAGTCAGACATGATGTGGTCTTTGAGAGGATCCCAAAATGTAGTGGGGAAGGCCTTCTGCACTGCATGAGGTTAGTGGTGTGTGGCTCCTTCCCAACTTCAGTTAAATAGTTTCAAAAAATAGACTGTAAATTTTATCACATTAAAGGACCAATCACCAAACATCCATAACTGCCTTTAAAACTAAGATTTCTTTGTTCTGATGTTTATTATGATTTCAAGACTTTGAGAAATGTATTAGTGTAGATGGGAAAAAAGTCTTGTTAGATGATGTTTCTACCATTAATGTCAACTCTGATAATGCCAGATAATACTTAATCATGGCTTTTCTAAGCCTTTGGGAAATTTTATTTCTCCCTCTGTTCCTGAAAAACAGACAAAACAAAGCAACAAAAACCCCAAAACAAACAAACAAAAACCCAAACCATTAAGCCTGTAATATAGGAAGTTGTACTGTAGTAAGCCAGTGTTTGTACATTTTCTTGTCATAGACTCTAGTCTACTGAGTTATGTCGAAGATAATCACATTTTTGTTGACCATACTCTGTACTTGCTTCTGGTGCCTCCTCCAGGGTAGTGACATCATCAGTCATTCTCTCACTTAGTCATTCAGCACTTTTGGACACCTACGGTATGCTTTACTTTGTATTAGTCATATTTTTGCTATTGAGAATCTCACAGTCCAGTGGAAAGACAGAGAAAAGACAGTCACCAGCTGGTTTCTGGCAGAATTAAAAGCACATTGTTTAGATCTAACTTTTTAATTTTTTTCTTTTGATTTATTTGTGTGTGTGTGTGTATGAAGTGTATGTGGGCGTAGTATGTGTGTGCACACGGACACATGGATATGCCTCACTCTGTGTGTAGCGCCCCCCCACCGTGTGTGTGTGTGTGTTGTGTGTGTGTGTAAGCCACTGGTAAGCATCGGGTGCTTGCCTTAGTTGTTCTCTCCCTTCATTTTTGAGGAGTCTCTCACTTAGCACAGAATTCCCTTGTTATCTAGACTGGCTGGCCATTGAGCTCTAGGAATCCTTCTGTCTCCATGACCTCAGTGCTGAGGTTACAGACATGACCTGTTCAAATGTTACATCCTCTAGACATCCAGAAGCAGGTCCCTATGCTCACACAGCAAGTGTCTTACTGAGAGAGCCATCTCTCCAGCTCCTATAGCAAGCTTCCGAAGGTGAACTTGCCTTCGCTGTTAGTACACAAGGGAGAATCTGGTGGCAGAGGGTTGGCTGGGAGGAGGTGGATAGGGAGGCCTGTCCTGTGTAGCAAAGAGAAAGGCAGTCATATCCCATGCCAGGTAAGCTGAACGAGGGGCTGGGGGTAGGGTGGGGGACAGGGTCCACCAGGAAAACCTCAGCCAGTGCTGTGTCATGTTCATTTTTTCTTCATTGTAAAGTTTGCCATTTTGGTTTTATAGATGCTATTTTAAAGTGAATGTTGAACTTCGTAGGATGAGGAGAGGCAAGTATCACTTAGTGAATGGAAAAGGCCTTCTAAAGCATACTGTAAGACCAGGTCCTAGCAGGCTCTTCCTTTTACCTCAGTATACTGCACATACCCCAGAGATGCCAGTTTTATTGTTTCTGGTTTTATAGTCATTCTTTATTTATCAAAAACAAACTTTATCCACCCTCTGTAAAGAACTTTAACAATTCTTGGGACTATCCAGACTAAGTACTTCTGCGAACTCAGATAACATCATAATATAAAGGTTGTGCGCCTGCTGATGTTCTGATGGGATCTCAAAACAGTTATAAATAGTGAGCAAATATTCCAGTGTGTTCTTTATCATAAATGCTTACACAGTAGTGTACATAGCGCTTATGGTGAGCGGGAGAAAGAGAGACAGAGTAAATGTGTCGGGGTATCATGTGTTACATACAGCTTCTCCTTTCCAGCCGTCCAGACTCCCCTGAGCCACTGTGAATGAAGAGGCCTTGATAAACCACCCCTACACTGGCCCCGGACAGCCTTGACATTTGCAAACTTTAAATTTTTTTCTCTTTTGTCCCATGCAGCAGCCACTCTTGCAAATCAACCTTGGGAAGTTAGCATTCTTAATGAAGATCTATAGGAGACTTTATCCTCAGACAGTAAATCAGCTCTTCCCAGGCACCATTCATCTCTTCCTCCAGTGTGAACTGGTGTACGGCACCTCACCAAAGCTCATCCGTCTTCTGTGGGGCCATGGTTATTCCCTCTGCCCTTCTCCTAGAACATCAGAGAGCGGGCAGGGGTGTGGTAGAGAATGGCTTTTAGCTTTGAAGGTTACCAAGGTCGGCGGAGATGCTGAGTATTGCCCATAGCTTTAGAGGTGATGCTCTCCACAGCCAGGGAGAGCGAATGCATTAAAGTGTTTGAATTAGGCTTGGTTACTCAAAAGCTGCTAGAGAGTGAACGATGAAAAACAAGAATGTTGAGAATTTTTAAGTCTTAGAAATATTTTCATCAGTATCTGCATAAACCGTAGTAGCTTTCCTTTAGCTTTATATTTAATTCCACTTCTGTATTAGTTCCTTTATTAAATATGTGGGTCATATGCTAGGTGCTTTTACAAGCGCCCTATTGTTTTCCATGGGCCTACCATAGTACAGGAGACATCCTTCCCTGCGTTCACAGGAGGGGCTGGCTATCACTGGGGTTTAAATAACTTGCTGAAGGATAATTGTCACAGGCTGGACTCAAGGTACCAGTTCAGGTGTCTCCAGCAATTGCCTTGGTAGCATGGAGAGGCTGAAGCTTTATTGGAATTGTCCACTTGTTTGGAAGTTCAGTATGAGCCGTGTACATGGAACACTGGTGAGAGGTTACAGTTGGCAACGGGCCCCAAACTAGGTGTTCATTGTGTATCGAAATAGTTCTTGTTTATATAGTTTATATTTCTTCTCTAGTAGACTCCATGACAAAGGCTTGGGCTCACATGGTTTATTTGGGTAATGACCCCAGGAAGTATAGTATTGGGAGGAAGGCAGGAAACCTTTATAAGCAGATAATTGCTGGAGGCAGCTCTGTTCATTCCCTTTCAGTCCTGATGGATTCTAAATATACCCGTGATTGTTGAGCTGAGAAGTAGAACTTTGCTCCTAAACAAGTCACCCCTCTGCTCCCCCAGGCTTCCCATAGGGAAGACCCAAAGGGTAAAGATTGGTTATTTATGCTTGAGTGTTGTGGAATATTCCTTTACACTGAGTGAAGATGTGTCACTGTGCCTGGTTTAATAAGAAGCTAAACGGCCAATAGCTAGGCAGGAGGTACAGCAGGGACTTCTGGACAGAGAGAGCTCTGGGAAGAAGAAAGGTGCAGTCACCAGCTGGACACAGAGGGAACAGACATGCAAGAGGAGAGGTAAAAAGCCACAAATCACATGGCAGCATGTAGATGAATAGAAATGGGTTCATTTAAGTTGTAGTAACTAGTAGGACCAGCCTAAGCTATAGGCTGAGCTTTCATAATTAATAATATGTCTCCATGTCATTTTTTTTTTGTGAGCTGGTGGCCCAAAGAATAAGCTTGCTCCAATTGAGATGGGAACACATGTGGGTTCAGCTGCAGTGACCTCCGGAGCAGAGCCTGGGGAGCAGAGCCTGGGGAAAGGGCACCAGCACTTGCTACCATGTTTGCTTTTGAAGCCAGTACCTGTTTTGACTGGGACCCAAACATGTGAGTGACAGCTAGCCATATTAAGTGAGTAAGGCCCAGTGGACACATGGAAGGTGAGGTTAGTTGGGGTGGAAAGATGGGATTTAAGATCCACAAAGTGGACCACTCGTGCACATTTATCTGTGTTGGGTAAAGCACTTAACTGCAAGTCTCAGTTTTCTTATCTACAAAGTGGGCGTAGCAACCTGATAAAATCCAAATGCTTCATCCTTCAGAGAAGCTATATTAATGTCTCTTGCAGCCAATGCTTTCTACATGTGTAGAATGGGGAACTGTTGGGAAACAGAAGGGAAGATCTTCATCCTAGAAGAAGTGCCGGAAGAGTGTTGTCTTAATATCAGAGGATGCCTGTATACTTTCAGGGTCAAGGGAAAGAGAGGACACACCTAGTCAAGGATCCTCTTCACTTGACTTTTGGCCTTTAGGAGTTGGTGCCTCTGTCAAGCACCAGGAAAGGAAGGTTTCTCCAATAGTTCTCAAAAAGTATGTAAAAGATTATTTTTTTCTATCGGACATTGGTTTGGATTTCCAGCCCACAGAACAACCACTGCCCCCATCCCTGTCATTTCCAGTTAATACTCTATACCAAGTGAATCTCGATTCTACATGAGAAGTTTACGTGGTCCCCCTAGCAGGAGGACCTGCTGCTGTTCTACTCTTTTACTCGGGCATCGCAAGAGTTATGCTTCAGTGGGCAGGACTGGACTCCACCTTCCACTCCTCTACCCACGGCCCCAGCCAGGCTTGCTGCCGTCCCTTCACCCCACACAGTTAGCCTCTGACTTGAACTGTATCCCTCAAGAGGGAACATTAGAAAACCCACACCTCTGACTCATGCTCTTTATTTTGTGGCCTAAGGAGGTAAAGACACCATGAGGAGCTTTTAGGGACCATCATGCCGGAGCCTCTTTATTGCCTAGCAAAAGCCTTAAATGATAATGCGAAACCTCGGTATTGATTGGCTGATTCTTGATTCTTCCTCTTTGGGTTTTGAAGTGGACATGATGGTTCAGAGTATTTATATTACTCATTGGCCATATTAAATTAAACATAGGAAAGTCCTAAGGCCATTTAAGATAAGTTTGTACCCTGGGCAAGGGGACTTTATCACAAAAAGACCAAAAGAGAACAGTAGCTTTTAGCTGAGGCTTAGCTAGAGAAAGCAATTGATGAGAATGCTCAGCAGGAGTCTGAGGATTCTCAGAAGGGGCCGGGTGTGCTCTCTTTTTAAAAGTCCTTGCCTACTTCCTCTGAGTATCCTGGTGTATGATGCGGTGAAGCCTAGTAACAGAACCGTTAACTTCTCTAGACGCTGACTCTAAGGCAGGGTAGTTGTCTCGTAGGAGCAGCTGCTGAGTGGTCAGGACCAGAGTTGGAGTTCTGTATATCCCATGCTGTTTGTGTAAGAGGATGTCTGATCATGCAAGAAGCTGAATCAACAACAGAACAGACAGCTTCATCGTAATAGGACAGGATTTATAATCTTGGGTAGTTTCTCTCATTTCTCTTAAACGTACCAGAAGGTGAGAGAGCATTGACTAGAGTGTCATAAACAACTTTAGATGTTACTGAGTCAAGGTTTTGGAAGATGATGAAGCGGGGTATGGTGGTGCATACCCTCAGAGGCAGAAACAGGATGCTGATGTGTTCGCCTAGCAAAACATTGTCTCAAACAACACCAAAAACTGGGCCTGTGACTGCGGTAAAGTACTTGCAAACATGTGAAAAATAAAATAAAATAAAACAACATAACAACAACATCAACAACAAAATGCTCAAAAGATTTGACCCCTGGTTAAAATGGGGCTGGCGGAGGCAGTGAAATAGTTAATGCGACTGCCTCCCTTACAGGTTTCCCCAGATATGCTTACTGGCTGTACAATGGATAATTGTCAGCTCTTGTTGTGCAGATGCTGTTGCAGATGGAGTCCTGTACCTGCATGCATAGCAAATGAATCCGACTGGCAATCCCCTTTATAAAGCATAAATATGTAATTTGTTCAGCTGTTGTAATTAAATATGTATGTGTGAAACAGCCACCATTCAGGTCATTAATGACGCGCTATGCCAAATTAGAGCTTACAGACAGTAATGTACATTGTGGTACAATGAGGGAATTGCGAATAACACGGCTAAGCCTCTGCTACTAAAAGACGCATTCAGAGGCTTTTAAAGGAATATTTACATATGTAACGTAATTTTTATTTAGAAGATACATTTTGTTCGGTGCGAAAGTCTCTTAAGATAGGATTGCTTTCACCACCAGTTTACTTTTATTGTTTTAGCATTTTATCATACAAACGCCACCCACTTTATTAGCCACACCGTGATGAGTCTTAAGTATCCACTTACATCTGAGACAGCAGTTATCCTTGCTTCTCTCTACCATTGTGGTCGGGTGGATCCTATCACAGCACCTTCGAACATCCTGGTTATTCCACTGAATTAAAAAGAACCTCATAATATGTCAGTTGTGATCCCCATTGATAGGTAAACAAGTTCCCCTGGTAGTAAACAACATTTTTATTTCCATAGAAGTAGGGATGAGAAAAATTTAGTTATCAAAATATAAACAAAAAAGAGTGGTAAATTTGCCCCTAGTGTTTTAATTCCCAGTGAATTACTTGTGAATCCAAGGAATTTCCTAAGAAAAGTGTCAGCCACGGGTCAGAATGATTGTTTTTCAAAATTTTCAGACATGAGAGTTTATAAAAATGGGGATTTATTTATTACTCTCCCCCCTTCACGCTTTGGTTTTAGGGTACGCTCTTGGAAAGTGTTTGATCTGAAATTTAAATACATTAACACTATTTTACTTTCAGTCCTCTCTGCATTTGTATCTTCGTTGCTACAGACAATCTATTTTTAACATGCATGTTGTTTTGACGGTTCATGCTGAGACTACAAGAGCTGACCATCCCGACCTTTCCGTCCAGTAGGGCAGTGGGAGGAAACCTCTCAGAGCTAATTCTGTCTTGTTCACAGCTGGGAACAGAACATTCCTCTGTGATCCCCGTGCACATGATTCTCAGGGATCACTTGAAAGCTGGGCTCAGTACTCAGTCCTGGCCTTCTAAGGTTCAGTACAGATCAGATTTAAATGGTGCATTTGGTTAAGAATCACAGGAAGGTAATATAGTTGTTAAAAGTTTCATAAATATTTAAAAATAGAAATACTTGACAAATTACTTGTTTTGCAATAAAATCAAATTTAGAAATTTCTTTAAGCCCTAGGATGATTAATCAAGATTTGGGAATCTTCAGAGCTAAAGCTCCAAATTGTATAGGATATAAAAATCTTCATTTTCAACAAACCTAGCAAATGTTTCAGCTCAGCAAATGCGTATTTTATTTGAAACAGATGATAACCTCACAGCAAAGCTCAGCAGCATAGTGCACGCCTCTAGAGGCAGGCAGATCTCTTGGAGTTCAAGGCCAGCCTAGTCTGCAGCAAATTCCGGGACCAGCCAGGGCTGTTACACAGGGAAACCCTGTCTTGAAAAACAACAATGAGAGGAGGGGGAGGGAGAGAGAGAGAATAGCTTGCTTTACCTAAATTTCCGTGACATATCAAAATAAAGTCTCAAAATCCTTTTTTATCTTTATCTCTCTTGATTTTTCTGCCCCATTTTTCTGTATAACTTTTCAGTTTAGCTAAATGTGTTTCCGGTGCCATACTAAGGAAAGGTACCATCCACATCACTGTTTATCGAGACAGAAATATTTTTTTTTATTTTTATTTTTTTTAATTTATTTATTTATTAAAGATTTCTGTCTCTTCCCCACCGCCGCCTCCCCTTTCCCTCCCCCTCCCCCAATCAAGTCCCCCTCCCTCATCAGCCCAAAAAGCAATCAGGGTTCTCTGCCCTGTGGGAAGTCCAAGGACCACCCACCTCCATCCAGGTCTAGTAAGGTGAGCATCCACGAAACTGCCTAGGCTCCCACGTCGAGACAGAAATATTGAGGTAATGTTGAAAAGTTCACGATGTACCTTAATTGTATTGAGTGCCCCCCATATGAAAACTCATAGAAAGCTCAGCCCTGTCAGCTACATGCTTAATATTAACCATGGATTCGTTACTTTCCTGAAGATTTTCTTGTTCATCCTTTTTTTTTCTCATTCAGTTTCTTTATCCCAGTTACAGATAATCTTTTGATGACCAGCTTTTATTATTTCCTTCTGTTTTAGAGCTAATCTGGTTTGGAGCAAGGCAGTTTGAAGGATGCATGACTTAATTTGAAATATTTTAGCCAGTTGTAGAAACACTTACCTGAAATGTATACCTGCAAAATTGAGGCAGGAGAATCCTAAGTTTGAAACTAGTCTTGGTTCCGTAGTGATTTCAAAGCCAGTGAGGAGCAGTCTGCCAATTTATATACCTCTTCTCAGCAAACCAACAGTCCAGTGTGTATAGTTCAGTAGTAGACCAGTTGGTTAATCTGTGCAAGGCCATGGGTTCAAGATCCGGCTTTAAAAATAAACAAATTCATTTTAGATACCTCTCAGAGGTTTTTTTTTTTTTTCTTTCTTGGGTGATTTTGAAAAATGTTTAAATTCAACAAATGCTGACTAAATAGCTTTATTATAGAACACTTAGCAATGGGAATCGGGAAACCTGCTAATGGTCCTACCCTCAACCAGAAAAGGTAAAAGTGTACAAAAAGGTACAGACCCTATTCGGGTACTTGGCAAGAGCACCCATTTGTTTTTCTGGAACGTTAAGAGTTAAGAACATGGCTAAGGATCATTTGGGCCGATTGTTCTGGAGGAACACGCGGGAAACCACCAGGAAGTCCTCTGGTCTCATGTTAACAAGCAAGGCTGCCTGTTAAAGAAGACAGCCATTACCGAAAGGGTGGGAACACCCCCAGTGGTCAGTGGCTAGTGGCCTGGTACTTTATGATATTGCCGTAAGTGGGCCTGACCAATCAGATGCGAACATTTACTGGCTGTTGTTCCTTTGGCCACCACCACAGTAAACACTTTCCCTTGGACGTTGGTTTTCTGTTGTGTCTGGCAGCCACATAGGGCTTGAACTTCAGCCAGAGGCAAATATTTATACATCAGAGTGTGCAGTGTTCAACTGGTCAGGCCTGAGAGGAAGAGGGCTCCTTCGTGCCTTCAGCCAAAGGGGATGTATCTATTTTTCCTTCCTTCCCGCTGTGGCATGCAGAGGTGGGCACATACTGGAAGCCTGCAGCAGTGCAGACGCACGTGCTTTGCAAGGGGAGGACACCCTTCCGACATTTCTGCCTGCTCCTTTAATTCTCCTTGCAAAGTTTACAGTTAGTATTTTCCCTGGAATGCTGTCAAGCTTGTGACAGCCCCGAGTGTACGCCGAGCTGTGAAATCGAGCCGGAGAAGCAAGTTTGTGAGAAATCTGTTTCTACTCAAATCCGTGAGCTTTATTAAAACAAAAGCAGAAAAACAAAAACAAAAACAAGGAACTTGAGGGGCCGAGGCCGGCTGGGCCCCGGCGCCATTTCACGACCTGCGAGGCGACGCTGCCGTACATGGCGCCGTGTTTACCCGCCACAGCCAATCAGCGGGCCGTGCCAAGGCACGTGATGTGCCACGAGGGCAGCACAGCCATTTCCTTGTTCAGAAAAAGCTTGCTACCTCTACTGAGTACTTTGCCTTGCGATGCATGCCAAATGTTCCTGCAGAATGTGTCTAGCAGACTGGCATTTGTCCACAAAGTTATTTCAGTAGGTAAAAAGTCTTTGCGCACTTGAGCTTGGTGCATTCTTTATGTAAAATGGATTTCCCTTCTTGGCCAGAGGCCAAGGGCACTGCACACTGGCTGGGTGAGAAGAGCGCTTCTCTGCTGAGAAACTGGTGGACCGACACACTCTTAATTTTTTGGCTTCTGACCAAACAAGCTAGATGGATGCCAAAATTCAACAAAATAACACATTATTGTGTGATAGGAGCCGTGCTCTCAGAGAGCAGGAACTCAGAGGAACTTCATATTGGCTCCCCACCCCTCCCCCTTTTGTTTTTTCAAAAAGCTTTGTCACTTTAGGGAGCTTTTGTAGGAAAATGGCTAAGTGTAGCCCAGAGAGTCGTCTTTTAGTACATAAACCTGAAGGAAGGAACTGAAAGAAAACAAGAGCGTACAATTACGTTCATGAACTTTTCCCAGACAGAACACCCAGTTCTCTGACTTCGCGGAGCCACTTTTAACCCTGCAGACTCCATGGATGTGTCTGAGCTAAATGCTGGGCGACTTCACATTAATGTGAGAATCCTGAGATAAATTTCACAGGATTTAGCTACACTGTAAATATTTCAGATGCCAAATGTGGAGTTTTAGGTGTCCCAAACAGAAAACTACCACAAACTTGCAGGCTTTATTCTGATTTTGTGCCCTTTCCCAGCCCATCTGATTTTTTTAAATGAATAAAATCTGCCCTTCCTTGCTTGATGTGACATTAGCAAGTCTTAGAATTCTCATGCCTCAGTTTCTACCTTCCCACCTTGAGGCCATTAAAGAAGAGAGTTAAGATTCTTCTGGGCTATAAAGATATTGGAAGCTAGGTTTTAATAAACAATTAGAATCAAATATAAAACACATCTCCAATTTTTTGATGGAAATTTGTCGAAGGAAAAGAAGGTCTATCTCCAGTTCCGTTCTTACTCAGATGACGTCAGGAAGCTTGGCTTCCGTCTTCCCTGTTTTGCTCATTCATACAGTACCCAAACCGATAGTCTAAAGAAGAAAATTAGTTTCCAACATCCCTCTGCTTAAAATGTTTAGTGTTTTCCAATGCATTTGGAATAAAATTCAAACTGGTGGCCATGGCCTACCCTGCGTGATCTGGCATCTGCACCTTCCTCTCTAGCCTCTTTATCCTGTTGATTCTTTGCATGTTTCAGCCTCAGTGATCTCCTTTTGAGCTTTGGAATCTGTCTCTTTTTTACTTTTTCTTTTTCTTTTTTTTTTTTTGCCTGAAATGATATCCCCTCCCTTTTTCCTGTGAGTGATGTATTCTCTCTCATCTTTCAGCTCTTAGTTCAAATGATATCTCTATAAAGGAGTACTCTGAAGTTGGCAATCATACTTTTATATATAATAATTGCTTATGAAAATCCAAAATGACCCTATTAATTTTTTCAATTACTTACATAATCGTTCTTTCCCCACGCTGTCAGTCTTACAAGAACAGAAAATCATAGATACCCTTTTTGTGCTTTTTGTATTGTATCTAATCACATCGGCAATGGAATGTTGGTCAAGTTGGAATACTCCAAAGTATGTCAGTTTACTTTCAGTTTCACTGACTAATCCACTAGATTACCAGAGATTACCAGTCCCCAGAAGACTCTTAACATAGTATGAATACCTTGATAATACATTCAGTTCTTCTTTGAAAGTGCATGCTGATCCAGAGGGTATGAAACTATGGCTGTCAGTCTGCCTGTATTAGAGGCTGCATTCATCCTCCAGCTGGTTGTCTAGCTAGTATAAACCTCAGTTTTCTCATCTGTAAAGTGAAATCTAAAAATAATTCCTACATCATAGGATTATTGCAATTACTTTTGCATTTGGTTTAGATTAATTGGCCTTTTAGGGAAAATATATTACTTAGAGCTAGAAATAAAATACAATCAGCTAATACCTATATAATTCTAATGCATCAGACTATAAGTGTTTTTACGTATTCTATTTAACCTTGGCAGTAACCCTTTTAAAGACTGCCATTGCCTTTCCCATTTTCTAGGGAAGGAAACTAAGCCAAAGAAAGAGTAAGTGGCAGGACCCAGTTGAATGGATATCGAATGTCGGAGCAGAATTTCATGCATTCTCCATCTTGGAGTAGGTACTTCCCATGCGTGGTCATTTTGGAGTCTAGTGGAGGAGCACTTGTCTCACAAAGAAGCCCCCAAAGGACTCAGCAAAGTTGGCATGCTAGTAATATGTCAACTGCAATAGTAGACATGGTCAAATGAGATGATTCAGGTAGAATGCTTAACTCATTGCTTGGAAAATGGCAAGCACGTAACAAACATGTCCTGTAACAACAACAGCTACCTCTATTATTACTAGTGTAGTGAGATCTGTGACCATCGTGACTAACCTAAGCCCCTCTCCCTGTGTTAGCATCTGCTATGAGCTATCTACCCCTAGGAGAAAAGGTCTACAGCTTGGAAGGGCATCATCATGGAGCTGCCTCTAAAACTGCCACACTGCCTTAGTAGTCTAAAAACTACCCCTTCTTGCTTTGTACTTAGGAACTGATGCGTCTGTGAGACAGAGTGTTTCCATGTGAGGGGCTGTGACAATGGCATAGAGACATTCTCTACTTAGACTCAGTGTTCCACCCACTGCCTGGGTGATATCAGATAGAAGCCTTGGGGAGATCTGTTTTACCATCAGAGACTGTGCCATGGAGCAGGCTGTCTGCCCCTCTGTACCCACAGAAGTTCCAGTTGGCCCCAGCTTGCCTCTTAGTTGCTTTCCTGTGATGCGGGATGCTTACAAATCTTGAATAGCACTCTTACCTTGAAGACTTCAGAAGCCTATAGCATCCTCATTTCCCATGACTATATGCCCATGCAAGCCCACCACTGTGTCTACAGCCTGATTGTGCAATGGTTAGGGAGGTTTGAGTGTGGTGGACCATGTCCTGGTCCATGCAGAGTTAGGCAGAGGCAGGGCTAAGCAAGGACTCTGAGTGTCTGACTGTTCTGGGCTTCCTGGTGGAGGAGTCCTTGCATCGAGATGATAGGTCTGGTTTGGCCAGTTGGTGAACTGAAGCAGTTAGCTTTCTCTTGATGCTTCCTTATATAACCGTCTTTTCAGTTTCAGAAAAGGAAGAACACAGTCCGCCAAAGCACTGAGAATTATAGCAAATGAATAGCCCTGAGTAGCTGAACAAAGTCTCCATTGTGTGCTGGGCTGCAGAGCAAGATATATATACAGAGAACTGAGACTAAGATACAGGGGACTTCTTTTCTCCTTTCTTTTCTAGTTCAGTTTGAAACAATTTTGCCTTCCTTGTAGGAGTTGTGCGTTGCTCTTGGTTCTTCAAATGGGGTGACATAGTTGTCCTGGCCCTACCATGAAATGCTGTTTTTTTTTTTTTTTTTTTGTAAATTATTTAACTCTGTGCTGTGGCGGATAAAGCTGGCATTTAGGCAAGTTTTGGCTAATCTTGGGTGTTTATGACAGATAAAAAGCCCGTTCTTCTGAGGTTGTGATCTGCTACATGGTGTATCTGAACACTTCCTTTTTCAATAATAATTTTAGGCACTATTTTACTGTTAACCGTTTCTATAATACCTAATTTGCCTTTTTCCAAATTTTATCCATTGCATAAGGCCATATTTATAGGAGTCGAGCTTACTTCAAAGTCCTGTATGCCCAGTTCCATCCAGGGTAAATTAGGTTACAGTTAGTATTTCAAACCTGTGCAACACACATAGCGATGTTTACTTCATAGACATACTCATGATTATTTCATAGGCTCATTTTCATGGCACATGGCATATGTAAAAGAAAACGCCCAGCTTTTGTGCTTCTTAGAAATCTAGGGCATCATGGCTGGTTAGAGTGTTAAGCTGGTAAATGGGTAATGTGTTCAAATTAAAGTGCTGATCTTAAGACTTACAGCAGGGTGGAGGCCAAGGAGGAGGGTGACCAGCTGGAGGTTAGTCAGGGCCCTTCAGGACATCAAGGAGACAGAGGGCAAAGCAGACAGAGCCCCTCCCTCAGCCCTGAAGCTAAAACATGGGCTATATTTGCCCTTTGGGCAGTGTCTCTTGTCCTCTCTTTGTCTGGTTAACACAGGAATCTGAGCTGCAGGTGGGGAGTTTTAAATACTTGCTAAATACTGGCCAATGGATGGAATGGGTTTAGAACACATCCTGGATTCTGGAAACTTTAACTCACATTTATGTCTTAGAGGTAGGAGAAAAATACCACATGTTGCTATAGCTAATTACAGTGTTGTTTAATTTTAATAATGATGATATTAAATCAATGTAATGAAATTAAAGTAATGCTCTGAGCTGTATATTTAATAGCGTTATTGAATAGCACTCTGTTAGCAGACAGCAGTGTTCTAAGCCTCGTCAGTTTTCAATCATTTATCTCCTTTAACCTCCATACTGCCCCTTGAGCATAGGACTGTTATTCCTCATTTTGCTGGCCATGGAATTGGTATCAGGGAGGTGAGTCCTGAGGTCACAGCCTCCAATGGCCCCGTGACGTTGCTTGCATCAGAACAGGTCCCATTCCTGTGGTATTTCCCACTAATCATTTCTTTGAAAATGAGACTTTTTCATTATGTCTTTGAGTATGTGTCTGTAAGGAGGCATGTGCACATGAGTTCAGGTGCCCACAGAGGCCAGAGAAGTTGGATCCCTCTGGAGCTGGTGATGTGACTGGCTACTGAGGTATGTGCTAGGAATCTAACTCTGGTGCCCTGGAAGAGCAGTATAATTCTCTTAAAAGCTGAGCCATCTCCTCAACCCCTCAACTAATGAATTCTTAACCTCAGACTGGGGGACTTTACCACATGGCTACTATTTTTGAACTGCTACTATTGTGCTAGGTGTGAACCATACTTGAAGGCCTGGTTATTTCCCAAACAGGGCTGCTGTTAGTTAGGATTTTAAGTACCCTTTTCCTGCTTCCTCAGCCCTTTGCCTGTAAACATACATCCATATCTCAACCCCATTTTCTGACTACAACAAAATATTGATTCATTGAAATGCATAGGAGTAGTGGGAGTGGTAGATAGACTCAGGGTAGGTTGTAAATTTACCATGTGGACATCTTTAGATGGGACTGAAAATCTAGGGTTGCCTACCGAACAACAAACAGCATCTTCTGACCCTTAGAGAATGTGCTTTTTGGAATTAGAATATGTGAGATATCAGAGCCCAGAACTTTAAATTGAAGGCCACAGATGTCAAGGATCTTTGGTTCACCTGTCACTCACAGAGAACTATGTGTCTGAGGCTTGGATCGGATTCGTCTCTGTCTTGCATGTGTTTTGTTTTCCTGTGAGTAGCAAGCTCTTCTGGTAGTTTTGTGATTGAGATTTGGTAGCCTTAATGGTCTAATACAATAAAAAGCCAACTCTGTGCCAAAAATTTTCCAGGACCAGACATGGGTTCTGACACTATAATAAATTAGAAAGAATGAGGGTTTTTTTTTTTTTTCCTTCAAGCAAGCAAGAGAGATCTACTTGTAAATTTCAGGCATGTTTTCTTCGTACTTGAGCCCAGTGTTACAATGCTTAGCTACATTAATCTGTTACTGGGTAACTCCAGAAAGAATGTTGGACCCAGCCATTAAGAGATTGGTGCCCCCCCCCCGGGCATTATTGAAATTTGACAACATTCTCATTCTCTCCTTTCTTTTAAGGATTTGGCTATCAAAAATACGGCTAAGTGAAAGGAACCAAGAAAAACTAATGACCAAATGAATAGTAGTATTTCAGGTCACAAGTTGCTATGATACAGCCTCACCGTGACCTGGGTGCATAAGTGCTCAATGGGATTTGCTTTCTGAAGACTCTGGGTGACTGCTCTACCAATCCTGCGTGTCTCCAGCCTGGTTGGTTGGCTGCCTTCTCTTCCCGGCGTCACTTACTCCAGTTCTGAGAAACAGCCTTCTTCCATTACAGGCCCAGATTCAATTAGGCAGGGGCTAGTTCCTAATTTAGGTTTTGGTTTCCAGCAGATCCTGGTGTGCAGGTAGCGGCTGTGTTTGAGAACCTTGGTGAGGGTCTTGTGATGCCATCATTTAAGTTCTCATCTCTTTGCAGCCTGGTTGCTCCGTGGTGTTCACTCTGCCAGCCTCCTACTTACTTCCACTTCAACCATTGCACAACATGGGCACAATTGTGCTGTGTCTTGGTTCCCAGTATTGGTGAGTTATTAGGAAGCCATACGGTTCCCCCAAATGCCAGGAAATCCTAATGCTCCCCATGGACGTGCGTTTGGAGTTGAGTTTGCCCTGCAGGAGCCCCTTTTCTATTTTCCCAACCATGACTTAAAACTAAAAAAGAAGAAAGAAATGAACTGGAGAAGCCTTAAAGGATATTAAAAATAACCCAACAAAAAGCTTCCTTCTCTTTCTTTAGTCTGCTAAACAGCCTAATTTTAGGCCCCCATGTGGAACTGAGCCTTTATTGAGTTTGAAATGTCAAACTAAGGAGGTATTTGTGCATGTGTTGTCTGTGACTGGCTTTACTGGAAATGCTGAGGCGATTTGAAGGTTTGTTCAGTTCTGTTAAGTCACTGTGGCAATACATTTATCTAGCATCCCAAAGAATTGTTGGTCATCTTCCGGCCCTTGCGTGTCTGTGTACCTGTCTTTAATATGCTTTTCAGAATTTGAACACTGCTAATTCTCACTCTTGAAAACTCTTGCTCACATCCTTAAATTACTCTGATGGTTTTCAGATTAGCCTATCACAAAGTTCCAAACAGGCAGAAACTGCAGACTCCCCTGATGTGGGAGGAGGAATGCTATTATCATTGAATGTGTCTCCAAGACCTACTGGCGTTGGCAGGTAGCCAATGCCTTTGCTTTGGACCAATTTATGAAGTGTTTGTGTGCTTATGAAAATTTTTATCTCTGCTATTCAGAACAGTGGGGCCTAAGATGGAGCTGAAAAGCATAATATGAAAAGAAGCTTTTCTGTTATTTCTTTTGATCACCGAATACTACAAGGATCTTTATTATTTACTTACATATGTATGTATTTCTTGACTTTATTTTCAGTTTCCGACTTTACCATGTTGACTATATATTGAGTAATTACCACTGCAATCATTAGGCGACTCTTTCCAGTGGTTTCCTTCTCCTTCTGGCCCATTTCCCTCTTCACACAAAGAAGGAATATCTATAAATTAGCCATAATAGAACTGTGCCTTCCGATACCTACCTAAAACTAAAATTAATAGCAGGGCGCCCAGTAGGTATCTCGTGATGTTTCTCTTCAAATGTTTCATTTGTTAGCTGTGGTGGAAAGATGAAGGAGCAGTTGTATGTCGATGATATGGAAACAGAACATTTTCTAAATGAGCTGTAAACCTCCTGGATCCCAGAAAACAGTTGTGATGCTAACACATTTACTTTTAAATACTAACACTTTTCCCTTTTAAGTTTTCTCCTTGTGTTTTCTGGCCTTTGTTGAAGTAGCAAAGGCCAGTATCCTGCTGTGGCAGATTGATGTTCTAATGCAATACTCTTACTTACTTGTTCTTCTCTCAGGGTTTTGTCTACGTACATTCAAAGTGAACTTAACTTTTGACCCAATTAACTGATTGGTCTGATAGATTTAATTAAAATGGAGGAGTGCTTGTGTAGAAAGGAACAGCATTAGTATAATGTGGTAGTGAAGATTAACAAGATTGATTTGATTTGATAATTAGTTAATTTGATTAACAATATAATTTTGCATCTGGCAGAGATCTGGGTTCAGATCCTTACTAGATAGCTATTTGCCCTTGATCATAAACTTTGAGGATTTTTTCCCCTATTTCCTTTTTTACAGCATTGTAAATATACCTAGTTCATCAAGTTGCTGTGAAGATTTTGAAATACATTATGTAGAGTGCTTAGTACAATACTTGACCCACTTCAGTGGCAGATAATCATACCTACTGATATGCTCTAGAATTTCTTGTGTATTCTCTGAAAGATGCGTGTCTCAGGGGCCATATTTCCCTCCACAGTGAGTAGTCAGTTTCTTGTCTAAAACACAGATAGGAGAGTCATCATAGCCTCTATATTTTAGAAGTTGAGTCAATCCTGTCTCCATTGTTCATGCCTTTAGTTTAGGGTCATAGTAATTGTTCCTTTAATTAATTAACTAATTGATTCTTGCAGCGATGTGACAAATACTCTGGCTCTAGTAGTTCTTAGATGAAAAGCTAATAATTTCCATCCAAGCTTAATTTTTACCTAAAAGAATTCAGAAATGAGGATGCCTCAGCCCAGCCCCCTACCCCATCATCCTGTAATGAAGAAGATGCTTTGTGTAATAACTGGGAAGGAGACACAGAAGACATGAGCCAGCGCGCTTCCAGCTATCACATGCTGATCACTTTTCTCTTTAATTAAAAGTGCCCTATTCCTGAACTCTCATTGACGGTCGAGCAGAGCTCTTAATTTCTAGGGTTCTCAAAGCTGTTTAACAAATGCGATTGCATCAATCCAGACACTCCGGCCATATAGAGCCCCATTCAGTTTCAAAGACACCTGTGTATGTCCAGCCCAAGACCCAACACAAGTCCCTTTGAGTTTGTTCTTTTTTAGATCAGGGGTCTTTCTCTGTAGCTTTCTGGTGAATCAGTCCTGACTCCTTTCTTTCTCCGCCTCTTGTGTTTCGCTGACGTTAGCCACCACAGTTCACATAGTGCTAACCTGGAATCTGCATGTAAATGTTTTCAATTAATTCTCCGATGTAGATATCTGCAGACATTTCAGGTGTTCATTTGCAACATTTTATTTTCTGTTGTAGTTCATGGGTTGTTAATTTTTTGCTCCACTGAGATTCCTTTGTCAAAAGGATTTGATCATGTTCATCCGTTCACTCAGTAGTTTCTGTCACCATAGTCAGGCAGGATAGTGATGCCCCTTACATGAGATGTGACCCAAAGAAAGTTCCACCTCAACTTTAATTTTCTTGAGTCCTTTGTATTTCATGGTCTAATTAGAAATTTATTCTCATGAATAATATCATTCTGGTGACCATTTTTTGTGTAGTGTTCTCTTTATGGTGACCTGTTTTCTATTTTTACTTATATTGTATCCTTAAAAGTTATGATGTTTTCAGATATAATCTAACGCCTTACTTATCTATATATAAATTGTGTTTGAGAAATTTACTTTTGCATCAGACAAATGAGCTGTTTTATCTAATGATAGTTTGTCTAGTCAAAAACGATGCTTATCTTTTGTGTTTCCTAACACATTTTCCTACGATGTACATCATCAAAATGTACACTTCATTAGTAATAGACTTTGAGAACCATAAGGAATACCTCCTCTGAAGGCTGTTTCTTCATAGTGCTATTGTAGACACTCTGCATTTCAGTTTTTATTAGCGTCGTCATGGAGTTAGAGGTAATAGGTGTGCTCTAAGGAGTTTCAGGGTGTCTTAGAGAAAATTAGAGCTGAAGGATTCTTTTTAAATAATAGAATTGAAAACCAGTACCCAAGACTTGATGTAAACAGAAATCTAAGAATGTTATAAAGCACTTTAGCATGGCAAAAAAACTGTCTCTCAGCATCATGTCATGAAGTACATTGTCAATTCCTGTTTGATGGCATTGGACCCTTTATTCTGAGGTAAAGGAATCTTCATATTAACAGTTAAAAGCTGGCTTGAGATGAATGTGAAATGTATCTGGAATTGGGTAGACACTTGTATGTGGCTTCCCTGATTCTCCTACAGGAGCATCCACCCACATTTCTCAGGGGAGAACAGATCTGAAAGCCAAAGGATCTGCCCAGAGGTCAGGCTCTTTGCATCAGCATCCTTTGTTTTTAAGGGTAGATACACACATATGCATATTTGCTATCCAAGCCAGTTACTGGGAATACAGCTTGGGTGTAAATTCGGGTGTCTGTGTTGTCCAGCAATGTTGCCTAAAACTTGAAATGGCTAATGTTTATCTTCAGTGTGTTTTGCTTCTTTCCAAAAATTAACTCCAAATAGAATGTGTTGTGGCTATATTTTTCTGCACCCTTGTAGTAATACTGATAGTAAAAACAAAGTGGAATAAGTTATATTGTTTAAAACTGGGGCAGGGAATGAGGGAAAGCATTAAAATATTTGCTTCGGGTCTTGTTGGTATATATTGAATTTCTAACCCAGTGATCAGTCTACCTTAAATTCTCTCAGTGATTTGGAATGTGTGTGAGAGAATGGGAGGGAGGGAGGGAGGAAGGGAGGAAGATTTGGTGTCAATATTTATAGTATCCCAGAAAAATTTCATGGCTTAATAGTTAGGAACTCAGATTTCCAGAGAGACACAGAGGGGCCAGTTTGGCCTTCTCACTACTATAGTCCTGTATAGTCAAGGTTATATTTCAGAAGGGGTTTATAAGTAGAAAAGGATCCAAAGAATGGCACTGTTAACATAGAGTGTGGCTTAGAAGACTCAGTGCGTTCCTGGTGGATCCCAGGCTTGCCTGGAAACAGCACACTCAAACTAGTCCCACTTCATACACAGTAAATAGTCAGGGAGGGACAGGCAGAGGGGGTGGAAGAGCCGCAGGACGATTCATTAACCCGTTCAGAGACATTTTCAGGCAGCTTGCAGAGCTTCAAAGGTCAAACTGACCACTATTAATTCATCACAGGAGAAAAATTCCAAGAGAAGAAAAAGTTAACGAGCTTGACTTTTAATGCTTAACAAGTTGTCTTAAAATGTTTTGATTCAGTTTCCCTACCTCACATGATTCATCGTCTGGCGTGTGCCTCCTAATTTTAAATCACGTTTAGCAGTGTCAAAGAGCTTCATTCCTTTGCACTTTGGAACAGATAACAGAGTTCTTTCTCCTCATGCCACAGAGAGCCACCCTCTGCAAGGACTAGTATGCGGTCCATGGTTGAGTCCAGACTGTGATCCTGGGACGGGGTTTTAATCTTCTTGCTTCTTCTCATCTTTGTCTCTCTGTATGTCTGAGCTGCAGTGGTGGTCCCCTGCAGACAGCGTCTGTAGATGGCAGGATGGCAGTGCGGGGTAGCAAGGGAGGTTGGCAACACACTTTCCAGGCACACTAGCACCCAGCGCCCAAGCAGAGAACTTTGCTTCTGCCAACTGTGACTTCAGAACCCAGGTCTGTTCCTGAACCTGGACACCCAGCTGTCAGCGTGTCGCCATATGTCACCAGCACATGGCACCCTAATTAAAATTTCAAATTGCATGCATTTGTGTTTGCTGGCTGGCTTGCTTCAAAGGCAGGGACCTCACCACCCCAGAATCTCCCGGCATCTCTCTGCAGTATTATGCCTGCCATGCTTAGGAATGGGTTGGAAAACGGCCGTTCCCCCACAGGGGGGTGGGGGAAAACATCACTCTGAAATTCTCTCACCTCCTCTTTGGAAGTAAAACTACTTACTATCTTAAGGGAAGGGGATGGGTGTGAAGAATCATGGCTGGTGCCCTTGACTAGGATTCTGACAACCAGCCATGTGCCTCCTGGTCCCCATTCCATTCTGGTTCACACATAAGACTCCAGGATGGGCTTTCTGTCTTCTCAGTTGAAGAGTGACATTACTGCCCCTTAAACATAGTATATAATTTTGGAAAGGGGGTTTAATATGAGATGCAGTTGTACCTTGAGAAGAGACAGCCTGAAGGTGTGTCTCTTTCTGTCCCCTCTTTTTGTGTACGTCGACTACAGGATAGACAAGTCTGAGATTTTGTAACAGAATATGATTGAGCCCTTCTAGAAAGCATGAGCAAGAGAGTCCTAAAGAAGTAGCTCTCCCCATACGAATCCAGGGAGACGCGCTGCTGGCTGCCAGCATTCCCTAAACTGTCTCCAGTTATTGGTCGATTGCAGAACACCAAGGATGATCTAGAGTGATGGCCCTGTGATTCCCCCTTCAGTTCTCAGCCGTCCTCTCCTGTACAGCAGCTGCTCATCCCCTCACTTGAGACTCAAGTCTTCTGTGCTTGCTCGGAGCATAATCCCCTGAGCAGCATTGAGCATAAAACAAACCGAGATTTGAACCCAGAACTGCTTGATTAAAACAAGCATCTCATTATTGTTTCTTTTATGGGAGATGGATGCTGAGATTCTTTGTTTGGGCATTTTGGTTTTTGGCTTGTTCCATAAATAGGTGATGTCTCCCCTAATTATGCATTTTCATTGATACAGATATCCAAATGATCAGAATCTGAAGTGTTTCATATATATAACTTTGGGATAGTTACACATACATAATAAGATATCTTGGGGGGATAAAACCCAAATCTAAGCTTCAAATTCATTTTGTGTGTGTGTGTGTGTGTGTAGACATGTGCATATATATAAAGTCTACAGGCAGTCTTAGATAGTGCCTTTAATGCACATGCATCTTGGTTACAACCTATCATGTAAAATCAGGTGTGGAATTTTCCACTGTGACTCTGTTGGTGCATAGAATGTTTGATCGTTTGTAGTACTTCAGACTTTGGATTTTAGGTTTAGGAATACTCATCCTGTGTATATTTCAGTCATATGCTTAAGCAACTGAGCTAGAGATATGTAAGCCATTGCCTATGGAACTTGAGCAGTGACAACAGGTGTCTTCAAATTCACCCTGGTTAGAAATAGCACTGTCCCATGAAAAACTTATACCTGTGGCTTATTTAGTTCTTAATTTACTTTTTGAAATGAATTCTTGTTATATTGTCCACCTGCCTTGAATGCCTAGGCTCTAGATTTCCTCCTGTTTCAGCCTCCAGAGACCAAGCCTCCAAGTTAGCTTTTCCTGTGGCTTACTTTAAATTTCTGATGCAGCCAGTCCAGCATTCACCTCTGTTAGGACATTATTGTTATGATGATGCCTATGACTGCTCATATGGGTGCCATGGAACATATTTATTTACTTATAACTTCGTGGTTAATAGTAAGGACACAAGTCTACGTAAATGCAATCTCTGTGGTTTTCATCCTCACTGTTGAGAGTCAAGTCATTACCCATAGGAAGCAGCATGGTCACTGGTGTTTCAGACTACAGAACCCATTTGGGGCTGCAGAGTTCAGCTGTTCTTTATTAGCATTGCAGTCTTGAGTAAGCACCATAACTTTTCTGGGCTACAGTTTTCTTATTTTATGAGAAGGATCATAGAGTGCATTGATTTGTGTATAGCACCCAGAATGCTCCTCCTGCATTGGAAGAATCCAGTACATGTTAGCTAAAATTCACCACGAGGGGCTTGGGAGCTAGCTTAGTGCCAGAGCACTTGCCTATTAAGTACACGGCCCAGTACCATATATACAAAAATAAACAAATAAAATGAACCATCACATTTTACACATCATAGAAAAAAGATTTTTTTCCATGTAAGATTAATTGATCCAATCTACAGGAACTACTCATATTACACCATTGGCGTACCTTTTTTTTTTATAGCCTATGACTTACTAAAATGAATCTCCTTTATGATTTGTGTGTGGGTTAGCAGTTACTAGGGGAGCCTGTGCTGTGAAATGGGATCTCTAAATAAATAGTATCATAAAGCCCATGATAGTAATTGCATTGAGTAGACAAGACACACCGCTCCATTGTATTTCGGCAAGTACATATGCAGTCCAGTGGGTTATCACAGCCACATAATTAATCATATGCTCACCTTGAAGTATTGGCAGAGAGAATGAAGGAAAGCCCCACAAACAGGCCCAACGCCTTCAGAATCTGAGTAGGATCTAGTGCTAATAGCTATATTTTGAACAGTGGCTGTGTGGATGAGAGAAGGCCACAATAGTGTCTAGCCTGTCTCACCTATAGCCTTTTAACTACAAATGATCAAGTTTCTGTAAAGCCCCTGTTTAATCTGTAAAGCTATGGAGAGACACAGTAAAGCACACGAGGGAAAACAGCTATTTCTTCTACATTTTGTTTAAAAGCAGGAAGTTCCCATGGAAATTACATAATAAACTATGATATGTGCTAAGATTTCAAATTATTGCTTATGTTTATGATTGATGTTTATTCATCAGTATCCTTTGCACCATATACTGTGGTAGCCGAAATGAACAGTGTCTTTGACCACCTCTACAGAACATCCTTACCGGTAACTTTTGTAAGACGCATCATGAGGATTTTAGTTGTTGCAGCCTCCCCTCTAGAGCCTCTCTACTTGGAGAGAAGATGAAGAACCCAATCACCTACCCATCTCCTTTCTTCCTTCAAGCATCAAGAAGTAGTGCTCTTTCTGGTATTCAAAGAGATAAATTTGCTTATATCATATAAGTAAAATATAATTTGATGAAGGTTTAGGGCAAACTAAGTGTTTGTCAACCAAGATTTCTGACTCCAAACTTGGGGAGAAGAGAGGAGAGGAGAGGAGAGGGGAGGGGAGGGGAGGGGAGGGGAGGGGAAGGGAGGGGAAGGGAGAGGAGGGAAGGGAAGGGGAGGGGAGGAGAGGAGAGGGGAGGGGAGGGGGAAGCAGGTAGTGATGAATGCTGTTAATGGACTATCAGCTATTGAGTATTTGGTACAGTTGTACATGGACTGCATGAGAGAGCGTCACGAGAAGCATAATTTAATTAGAATGTATTTATGAGAGAGGTCTTGAGTCATTAGGCAAAGGGAAAGCCATGGTGTCGCCATCTCCTTCCATGACAGCATTTTAATGAGTTTCTGCACAGAAGACTCTAGGTTAAAGGCTGGTATGCTGGTAGGTGTGAACAGAAATACAGCTAGAAATGAAAGCTGCCATCCAGCTCCAGGATCTGTTTCCCAGCTACAAAGCACTGGAGTATTGGGCTGGTGAGATGGCTCAGTGAGTAAAAGCTTTGCTGCCAGGGTGAAGACTTGAGTTCCCTCTCTGGAACCCTATAGTGGAAAGAGAGAACTGACATTGGTAAGTTGTCCTCTGGCCACCATACATGTCCTGTGATGCTTGCATATACACTTGTACACTTTCACACACAAATATTGGTATTTATTAATGATGGTTTTAATGACTGACTCTAGAGTGTAAGGTGATCTGTTTAAGGAATGCACTCTAATATCTTTACTTTGTTACTGGGAACTGAGACACAGTCCCATCTTCCTTTGTTTGGAAAGGCACTAGTTCAGGACTCACGTAGCATCCAGGGCATGACGAGTGCCCAGTGTTCCAAAATAGCAAGTGTGGTTAGAGATGGCCTTTTTGTGCCTTGTTTCCTAGTTGTGGTAAAATGGAGCTTAACCCTTCCCTCCCTACACAATAAACTTGTGGTCCTAAACTTCCTCAGGGGTTCTGTGATGTGGTCCTTTAAATGAATTCTAACTAGGCAAAAGGAAAGAAGACTATGGTAGTGATATTTGGGTACAACAACGGAAAAGAAAACTGACCTTATCCTCATGTTCACTGTGTTTAAGGAACTGGTTCCCAGCACAATTTTAGGCACCTTACAACCACCTGTAACTCCAACTTCAAGGAGAATCTGATACTTTCTTTTTGCCTTCATGTGCCCTTGCACACATGTGGCACACTGCACACATGCACACACAAACACACACACAGAGATATAAATATATACACATAAATAAAATTAAATATTAAAACAAAAGATGGTTTCTTAAGACTCAGAAGTCTAAGATGTCTGTGTGAATCTCCTCTGGAAATGTTTGCAGGAGGTTGGCTTTGTCCAAGGCTTATTTGTACACATTTGCCCAACGGTAGGCTTGTGAAACTTGTAACAAATGACCTGTTAACCTTATCCTAGATGTTCTGTCGTGCCAGGTAGTTCAAGAGTATTTTGATGTCATTTTAAGTTTTAAAATGACAAGGTTACAGGTATATGTAAAGTTTACTCCATTGTCCCCGATCACCCTGGAATTAATGTGCCAAGAACACTTTTTGTTGTGTTTTGCTTTCCACCCTTTATTAAAAAAATTATGTTTGCACAAGATAAGAATTAGCAGGGTGTAAAATAGAAAAAATGAAGGCCCTGATGGGGAGAATATTTTAAATGTCTTTTAGAGAGTGGGTGAAAGGGTTTGCTTCAAATTTCACCATCTGCTAACTATAACGCAGCACTTCAACTTTCTTTACCGTTGGAGCTTCATGTAAATCCCATCATTTTGAAAGCCATGAAAACTGCACATTTGTGCATTATACTATGTAAACAACAAAAACTGGTCATCCATCCAATTGTTGCTTCACTTATTTTGAATTACAGAGCAATTTTGTGGAGGGTGAAATGGGGATTACACAATATAGCGATTTCCTGTTAACACCTACATTTTTGCTGATCAAGCAAGGTCTGCTGGTGTGAGAGCTTAACCTTTATTTTATTTCAAAATGTGTTTTTTATTCTGAGTTCTGCTGGTGCCTGTGGTTTCACTTTTCTCCGTGAGCCACATGTTAAAGCCTGCCCTGTCTAAATGAAGGAGTCAAACCGGGGAGAAGACATTATAGGTGAACATTACATGAAAGAGCCCAAGAATCTGTTGAGCCCATCAGTGATACCATTAAAGGAGAAGGCATGGGTGCTGGCACTTCAGGTGCCCAGAGTATGTAGCAGAGGGAAAGGTCCTTGAGAGCATTTACCCACTCCATCCTATAAAACAGTTATCTCTGTGCCCAGTGCGTCTGCTTCCTTCTTCTGGGCTCTTCTGCTGGCTGCCAGGACTTCCTTTGCCTGTTGAAATCCCGCTTAGCCTTCATGCTGCCCCAGATAGTTTCTGGAACAAGAAAGGGAATGCTCGCTCTTCTGTCCATCCTCCCTGGTGAGCCTACTTCCTTCCCCTTCCTTTTGCCGTCGCACATGGCATACGTTGCCTTATGCTAGCTATGTCTGGCTTACATGGTAGTCAGTTGTGTGTGAATTCATCTCCACCAGGCTGTGTTTTCTTGAACACTGGGACCATGTTTTCTTCATGCTTGTGACAGTTCTTTGTAGCAGTGAATGCTCAATAACTGCTATTCAGACTGACTTAAAGAGAAAGAAATGGAAAGAAAAAAAAATTATTTTTGGAAGGACCTAGGTCTTTAAATGCTGAAAGTACATTTAGGAAAATGATCCTCTCCAAATGTTTTAACCATTTGCCAAGCTCCAGTTGGGCCACTCGACAGTTAAAACCTCCTGTAGGAGGGTAATCTTTTTAAGGGCACATACGTGCTGTGGTGTGAGGACCCTCACTCTGACAAGAGTGAGCCTCCTGTTTCTCTCCTGATGCTGTGTCGTTCTCCCACCCCAGAGATGCTAAAAGTTGCTGGATACAGCAGCCATTGGCAGTTTCTAAGATGAACTCTGTCTGAATTGCCCTCATTGACGGGTCCACTTTTCTGTGGGCATGCTTGAAGTGGGTCTGGAACAGAAGAACTTCTCATTATTCGACCATCCTTGGTTCTTACTTTTTTGATTGATGAACCCGGTCCAGTTAGCTGGAGGACAGGAGGTTACTTAACTCCAGTTGATTCACATCCAGGTTCTACAAAGCAGTTCTGGAATATAGAATTTTCTACATGCAGTCTCACCCACGCATCGATTCGGAGTTAGAGCGTGCACGTGAAATAATCCTGAGGTACTACTGACATATGGCACAGCAGGAAGACTTCCTGTCAGAAGACAATAAAAGGCCTTTGTGTGCAAGCCTGGAGGGCTAAGTAAGCTTCGTTGTATGTGGCTCCATCCTCAGACCCTAGACGGCAAAGGAGCAGAATGCACTAATGTTTGATTTCATTTCCAGCTGTGAGTTTTGTGCTATATTTGCTGTAGCTCACTGTGGCCCTTGAGTTGATGTGGTTACTGAAGATAAAGAAGGTATTTGGAGACTGGATATTGACCTTGACTTCAGTAGAACAAACTCGGCTGCCTTTCTTGTTTCCCATCCATCCTGTTGCTCTGCGAACATTCTTCTGACATATGCTCAGCGATGCTGCAAACATTGAGGGCAAGATTTTCTCTCTAATAATTTGTTCATTCCATCACTTCGGTGACTATTTCTTGGGCTTCACCACTCTGGCCAGAAGAGCTGTATTTTATTGGCTCAAGAAGTCTTTATTTTGTTGAGAAGCTTAGGCAAATATGGGACATGTCAATTGATTTAAACCCCAAGGCCAAATATAAATTTCTATTATTGTCAGTTCAGTTAGGTTATAATGGCTACCCATTCTGCAGATGTGGAATCTGAAGCATAAACACACGGATGAGTTCACCTAGGATCATATAAGCCCTAGAAATGGCTTTGAGCCCAGGCACTGCATTGCTCTCGTCAGAGGATATTTAGCAGCCTAAGAATGTTAGTAAGACCTGGCCTACCTGATGAAGAGCAGGCCTGAAACTTTGTCCACTCGTCACTCCTCTCTGCCTGAGAAAAATTTACATCACCTGATACAGAACCAAGTGTTCACTAATAATAAATCATAACTGTAACAATTTTTCTTGGCTTGCATGTAATTTCAAATGTGTTAAAGATAAAATCAAATTTTCATAGTAACAAGGCGGGCGTGCTTTTGTGCTTTTCCGTAAGGAATTCAGTCTTGCTGAGCATGACATTGTAGATGCAGAGTATCTTCAGTACTTTCCAGGCTGGGTGAGATTTTGGTTTTACCATCATCAATGCTGAGACTGACACCTTGCAGAAACACGCCTGTAAATTGGCAAACGTGTGTTGGGGATCACTTTAGAAATTGTTAGTAATGCTGACCTAATCCCAATTCAAATTCATTAAATGGTTTATGAAAATTCAAATTTGTTTTCTACTATGCTTCCATAGTAGTAGGAAATTAGTCGTACAGTAAAAATGCTGGTGTCCATAGCGCACTTCGGTGTGCGTTGCGTCATTTTAGGCAGTGCTCACTGGTGTTGTGTGGTGTGACCATACTTGCAGCGCAGAGTGGAAATGTTGTGTGTTCAGAACCAGGGCTGCCGTGCTGAAGTCTTGTAATGCCATCCATGTAGACAGTGCCAGAAGTACCTCCCGTTTATTAGACATTTGATTTCGTGTTAATTTTTGGTTACTGTGGATTCAAATGCCTTTTGCTTGTTGCCAAATTTTGTGACCCCCCCTCCCATTCTCTAATAGAACCTTCTATGGGGTTGAAACCCATAGTTTAGGAAGCTGTCATATAGAGTGGCTCCAGTTTTCCTCGAGTTTTTGAACAGAATTTTCTTACTTAGGTGGTGCGTTTTATCATGAAGCACATCTGCCTTAGTGTTTGTGTTTGAAATTAGTGTAGAGGTGATACTTTCTCATAGGTGCATTAGTCCTGGTATCAAAGTGTTGCAGACTTTAGAATCAAGAATATTTGGAGCTCCTGACCACGAGCTTGCTTCTGGATCCAATGACTTCTTTTCTAACAATGAAAGCAGGGATCGGAAATTCATGGGACCAGACAGAGTTGGCCCATGACTGAGCTGAGCCATGGCTAGTAGGCAGAGTGCTCAGTGCCTAAGTATGAGGACCAGGATTCAGATACCCAGAATCCACACAAACCTAGCTCTAATTCCAGCATTCAGAAGACAGAGTCAGGGGATCCCTCTGGGAGCTGGTTAGCTAGATCATCTGCCTGGGCTCAATTGAGAGACCCTGCTTCAATGAATAAGATAGAAAGCAATCAAGGCAACTCCCGGCTTTAACCTCAGGTTTCTATACACATGCATACACGTGTACAAATGTGCCTCTACACACATAGGTGCCCATACACATGTAGACACACATACATGCACACATAACACAGATACATATACATGAAAAGAGAGGCAGAACTAAGAGGTTTGTAAGCTGATGTTTCTTCCAGTGGCTCAGCCTTGGCACACACAGTATTTATTCTATTGGGTCACAGTTTTATGACATTCAGAGAGTGCCTCACAGTGAGGTTTTATTATTTTTTTATTTTGCAAATTATTAATATGCAAAACTCATTTATATAATGCATATAAAAATGAATACAAATGTTTTCTAGTATTTTATATTAACACAGAAACAGTCTTGCCAGCACCCTGAATAGTATCACATGGGGTGCAGAATTTCTGAGATACTACTGTGGTTGGTAATAGGCTTGAGATGAGGAAAGAGCCACAGAGACCACCTTGATGCTCACATTTTCCTTGGCCAGGCTAGTTTCCCTGAGGTAACCTTGACAGAAAATAGAAGAGCTCCCACAGTTTCGAACTGAAGTCCTTGGCTGACATCTTAGCACTCATGTTTGGAAGTCAGTCTGAAGATTCTTTTTCATAGCCATGATAATATTCATAGATTCAACTTTGCCTCCTTTCTATGGGTATCCTTTGAACAAATGGAGATTCTTTGACATTATATTGTTACCTGTAAGGATTTTTAAGATGCAAGATGTAGGCTTACCCATGGTAGTGTATGACTGTAGTCCTCTGTACTTCATCAGCCAAGGATGGAGGGCCTACTAAAACCACAAGTTCAAGATCAGCCTGGACAATTGAGGGTTAGATTGCCTCAAAAAAAAAACAAAACAAAAACAAAAACCAGAACAAAAGATGCATAGTGTGTCCCAGGTAACAAATAGACTATTGGCTACTTACTAAAAGAGTAGGGAAGAAGTCTTAGAACTACCCATTTACTTCATTTCTATCTTTTGGAACTATTATTTTCTGTTTATTTTTGTTCTCTAAACCCACCCCACGGCAACACACACGCTGGTGCGTGCTCTGCCATGATTTGTAGAATGTTGTTTTGGTTTAACACCCTTGCAGTTCTGAGTGTTGTTGAAAATGCATCTGTACATGTGCATCTAGGACTAACGGGAGTCAGAGAATGGACAGGAGTCAACTTAGTGTGCAGGTCGCTATGACAATCAAAAAGGTCACCAAAGGTCACCAATGATCTGAGCTGTGAAGAGGTGGGGAATTCTGTCCCTGGGAGGGAGGGAGTCTGCAGAAGTGGTTCTGAATTTCATAGCTGGGTTGAGTTAGGAAATTGGATAAGAAAATAAATAAATTGTATTCAACTAAAACTTTTTTGAAATAAACTTCAATGAAGTATTGCATTGAGAGAATAAGTGGTATTTTTCTTTGCTTTTATTTTTCTCAAATTTTAGTAGATGATGGGTTTTGTCTATCCCTATGACCTTTGAACTTAGAAACAAAACCACAAGGCATCTTAAATTGGCGCATAATAAACAGTTATGTATATGATTATCTTTGCTTTTTAGCTGCTGCTACCTCCTCTACCTCTTCCTTTTCTTTGTCTTCATTTTCTTTATAAGACAGCATATCAAGTATCCCAGACTGTCCTTGAACTGGCTATGTAGCAGAGAGTGACCTTGAGATTCTGATCCAGATATGTATCAGAACAGTTGACTTTTTGCAAACCTGGGGCTCGACCCCTGCACGTGTTCTAGGGAAGCACTTTTACCAATATATCTGGACATTACTGCTATATCCGCAGTCCTAGTTTCGTAGTTTCACCCAAGAAAAATCTCTAGTCTCGTTTGTAGGTAAGCGTCCAACTCCCTAGGCTGATGACTGTAAGCAGTCTTGTACTCATCAGGCATTCAGGGTTCAGCTGATATTGATGGGTGGGAGGAGTCCCAGGAAATATGTGGTTGTGGGCGCTCGCTCTGACCACAGAAGCGCCGTTCAGATGTACCCAGATGGGATTCCTAGAGATCTGTCTTGTGTGAAGTGGGACTTCTAACATCACCAGCAGATTCATGTTTGACAAACCTTCTCTGCCCCCTCTGCACAGGAACAGGCCCTTTTCAATTCAGAAAAAAAAAATTGTTTTAAAGATTAGAAGAAAATTGCATGTTAATTACCCTTGAGTGGCTATTTTGGACAAAATGGGTGGTTTTCACTTCAGTAGCTGTGAGTGGCTTTACAAGTACTACCTACACTGTTCCCCAAGAGCCCTCCAGCATACCATCTCCTCGGCTGCAGGAACAGTAAAGGCTTTCCTAAGCCTTCGGCTAAGCAAGACTGCTTGAGTCCTCCAGCCCCTTCAAGCTAACTGGCCATTGTTGCCTTTTCTTCTCAGAACATGATGATTATTGTTCCCCTGAAAATGGCTTTGCAACAAGTCTATGTCCCTTATCCTTCTCTTTGTCACATTGTTTCTGACCACTGGTTTGCAAAGTGTTGTCTGTACCCTGCCTACAGTGCTCGGCAGGGGAAGAAGGACTATGTAGATCTTGAAAACTCTGGAGAAAGTATAACACAGTAAATCTTTTGTCTTTATGTTTGTTTTTTAGTTTTGAAAAGACCCGAACTCTTACTTTTTTAGTTCAAAGGAAAACAGTCTTTGGAACCAAGGATACATGGGTTTGAAGTTGTAGAAGGTGAACTTGGGTAAGCTAACTTCCAAGTAGGAAGGGAGGAGCAGATGCACCTCAGGATGTCAGAGCCTCAGGGAGACTGCTGCTGGGCACACTGCAGGGCACACAGCACAGGGCCTTACACACAGGGGTGGCATTTCATTCTCCTACTAACAAGGCTGTCTTGGCATTCCCTTCCCTTGTTAATTTTCATAAAATACACATTAAGCTTTATTATTGGCTATGCTTAAAAATTTTAATAAGAATGCCTGGAGTCTAAAACCTAAGACCTTAAAAGGGGCTCAGACTCAATTGGTTTCTTGGTGATTCAGTAGCGGGCAGTTACAGATACTTGATTTCAGACACATTTAGGAGAAACTCTGAGTGATATAGCAATAGCCCCTTTAATTAGAGTACCAAATTATTGGGAATTCATTCCCAGTGCTTCCTACAAGAATTTGCTTCTACTCTGGGGGAACCCCGGAAATGGACTCTAAAGAGTCTCCAAATTAAGGAAATTTACAAACTAAAATCTACATTTTTTTAAATGTCAGTTATTCATTTTTCTATGATATTCAATAGAAGCTGATTTTTCCAAAGAAAAATACTCAGAAAAGTAATTTTCTGTTGGATTTATATGTTTTACTTTAGAAAAACAAACCCGTTCATTTAGCAATAGTGTTGTTTGTGTATCCATTAACTATTTTGAGAACCATCAACAACCATCTAGAGCCAAAGATCGGTTTTGTGTGCTATTTATTTTGTATGATTTAAAATTATTTTCCATATAATCTCTGAAAAGATAATGATTGTACAGCCTTCAAGGTATATCCATTACATTATGTATGTAAACTCGAAGTAATTTTATAAATTATGTTATCTTAAAATAAATATGGAGGGGCTAGAAAAAAGATTCCATATTTAAGCGTGCTTGCTACTCTTGCGTTACCAGTTCCCAACACCACACTGAGTGGTTCACAACTGTCTGTTAACTCCAGCCCCAGGCACTCTGACACCCTCTCCTGGTCTCTCAGGGCACTTACCATATGGGCACGAACATACACATTGACATACAAGCGTCCATATAATTAATACTTAAGAAATAAATCTTTAAAAAGTAACCTGAGATCATATATATTCTACCTTACAAAAAGTAACATCCTAATGTACTTCCTCCCAGACATTTTTATTAGTATAATACTAGACGTTTATGACTATGAAAATATATCTACTTCAGAAGTCTGTTCATACCAAATCAGTGTGTCATAGGACAGAAACAATGTTAGCTAAACAACGAAAGTGGATATAAAAATAAGGATATCAGAACTCCCGGGGGGACGGGTTCAAGGGGAAAATATAATGGCTTTGAGTTTCTTAGTCCAGGATATTCTCAAGTATAACAGGAAAGGTGGTTTCCCTTAAGTGAAATAAGACTACAAAGGAAGGTGAGTGGGCTAAGAAGCAATGTTCACATTGCCCAATGGTTCCTAACCAGAGACTACTCTGATGTGCTGTGCTGTGGTTTTCCTGGATGCAGAGAAAAGTCATTGCTTTTATTGACTCCAAACTTGAATATACCCTTCTGCCCATGGGCATTTATCCTTGGGGTTTAAATGGCCAGCTTAAAAGATAAAACGATGGAAGATTGTTAGACATATGCTAAGTTTGTGGCACTTCTCATGGTCCTAGATCCTGAAAATCACCTTCTAGTGGGTTTATCTTAATGGATGCTTTCTAGTATGGCCCATTTGTCTCTGACATTTCTCATCCTGAATCACACTTCATTCCATTGATATTAAAAGAAAAAAATATTTTTTTAAAGAAACCTTCTTTGGTGTCAGGGACCTTGGGCATGCTAGGCAAACTTTCTGCTGCTAGCCTAGTCTCTAGCCCTTCTTTTGTTGAATTTATCTGGAGTTGGTTTGGGGATGTAGATCAGTAATAGAGCTTACTTGCCTAGCATGTGTAGGGCCTTGGCTCGAATACCCAGCAATGCAAAATCTAAATCAAACACAAAAAAGAAATAAAATTAACTAACTAACTAACTAACCAAATAAATAAGTAAATAAACACATAAATAAAAGAAATCCACTGAACGAAGGCTAGAAAAATGGCCACTGCTTTGGAAAGGTTTAGATTTCCAAAGCTGACTCGTGTCTCCTGCCTTTCTGACTGGGCATCTGAAGCCTGCTATTCTCATCTGCCGAGTGCACATTTTTATCTTTTTGCCCTTGGCTCTCTTGTGCTTCCATCTGTATGTAGTGGGCAGGTGGGGCTTCCTCACCAAACAGAAAAGAGTAATATCTTTCTGGTGTGCCTAAGTCTTTGGCATTTAAACAAACCAGAGAAATGCATAAATTTAGCCAAGGATTGGAGCCGGAGTGACGGCTGAGCTGGCATCGTTTCACATTTTTCATTCTCTGTATTTATAGCAATAAATTTCAAGTAAAGGAATAGATTGCAGGAGCACGATGTATTAGGAAGGAAGTTTGCACACTTGTGGCTTGGGGTATCAGGATAACCTCCCTACTTGCCTGGTTGGGTGAACTGCACCATTGTAAAAGGCTGAAGATACCTACAGTGACTACTTGTTTAGGAGTTTTCTAGTGATGACCTACAGAAGAAACCCACTCTCCCTCCCCTTTTTGTTGTAGTGATAGAGATCAGCCTTATGCATGCTAGGCTTGCACTCTACCACTGAGCCACACCCCAGCCTAGTCTTCATTTTCAATAGCAAGAAAGACCTGCTTGTGTTACTCAGTTACAGAGATGTAGTGAAGCTGCCTTAATGTGGAAATTTGGAGTCAGTGGTTTTCTTGGTTTTCGAAGGAGCATTTGGTCACAGTTCAGAAATAATTTGCCAAATTGTTTATTTAGTGATGATATTAAATGATAACTTTTTAAAATGACAACAAGAAAATGTCATCCATGAGCTACTTAGTTTTATTAACCTTTCTGTCTCAGTATCTTATTATTCACTATATTTTATAAAGAAAACCTGATTTTCTGACAGTTTGGATAACCTTATTTTGAAGGTACTCCATAGAGATCTAGAGTCAGTCTGGGATGCCAGCAGACAGTCCCCTCAGCTATTTTCTCCTGCATATTCCAAACAGTGGAGACTTTGGAAGAAGGATTCTGCTTTTTAAAACATGAGAACACTCCCCTGAAGGTTTGGGTCTTTATCCTTCTTACCCACGTATGAAGTGAATTTAAATGAGCACACTAGGTTGTTAGGTTCCTAGCTGTAGCAGAGAGAGGTTATTTGTTTTAGGAGCTTTGAAAGGAAGGATGGTAGCTGACACAGAAATCTGCTCTTACAAATGCATATAGAAGTTTCTGTCCTGCCCAATCTGGCAAGTGGTCAGTCCCAAAGAAACACACAGAGGCTTATATTAATTACAAACTGGCCTCTTATCTCAGGCTTATTACTAACTAGCCCTTACAACTTATATTAACCCATAATTCTTATTTATGTTAAGCCATGTGGTTTGGTACCTTTTCTCAGTAAGGCATTCTCATCTTACTTCCTTTGTTTCTGGATGATGACTGTGTCTCTTGTCTTTTCCTCTTCCCAGAATTCTTCTAGTCTGGTTGCCCTGCCTATACTTCCTGCCTGGCTACTGACCAGTCAACGTTTTATTAAACCAATACGAGTGATAAATCTTTACAGTGCACATGAGCATTATCCCACAGCAGATGAGTGAGCAGGCAATGAGGTAAACCATCAAAGACAGATCCACTCTCTGCTCAAGTTTCACTTCTTCCCCATTGAAAGATGTTCTTTTTTTATTATTTATTTATTTATTAAAGATTTCTGTCTCTTCCCCACCGCCGCCTCCCTTTTCCCTCCCCCTCCCCCAATCAAGTCCCTCTTCCTTGTCAGCCCAAATAGCAATCAGGGTTCTCTGCCCTGTGGGAAGTCCAAGGACCACCCTCCTCCATCCAGGTCTAGTAAGGTGAGCATCCACGAAACTGCCTAGGCTCCTACGAAACCAATAGGTACAGTAGGATCAAAAACCCATTGCCATTGTTTGGAGCACCGGACTGAAATCTCAAGGTCCAAATCAGAAGCAGAAGGAGAGAGAGCACAAGCAAGGAACTCAGGACCGCGAGGGGTGCACCCATACACTGAGACAAGGGGGATGTTCTATCGGGAACTCACCAAGGCCAGCTGGCCTGGGTCTGAAAAAACCCGGGTTAAAACCGGTCTCGCTGAACATAGTGGACAATGAGGACTACTGAGACCTCAAGAACAATGGAAAGATGTTCTTATATGTCTTTTTGAACACTAAGATTTGTTGTTCTTTAGAGCTACAGAGGAAATTGTATTTACCATGAGGACAGTGTTATCCAGCATGGACTGTGAGCCTGGTAAAGGCAGACACAGTGTCTATAATGGTGCCTTGCAGATAGCGTAGTGAGGACTCCACAAAGCCCTCCGAATAAGCGAACAAGTGAACAACATTTTTCATGACATCGTCTTTTATTTACTCAGCATCTGCTTATGACTTTTAAAAACATTTTCCATAGCACCAGAAAAGGGATGCAAACATAGTTTGTATTAGCAGTGGCCCTTCATGTAGACTGCACTGTCCCTGTATAAGGGAGCTTTATGACTTGCTTCGTTAAAGGACAGCCACAGTTCTGTGCCCCTGAGACCACACCTTCAGACGCAGACACAGTGTTCGGGCTTGCAGACCCCTGCTCTGCTTGATGTCTGGGTTTTAGCCCAGACTGAGGTTGAGTGTAGGAAGATGGAGGCCCTGTGGTTAAACCACTTGTGGATAATCGAAAGTAGACCATACTTATTTCCAATTTGGCAGCTGCATTAGCTCTTTGCTTGAGTGGGCTGTTTTTCCTGGGTTCTTCACACTGTGGCCTGCTCACCATTAGTGGTCTGGCAGGGACATCTGAGGAAACTCACCCGTGCTTCCCCTCTGCTCTCGCCACCCCTCTGCCTCCTACAGTGTTTCCCCTGATTGGCCCGTGGTGGCTGGTACTAGGCAGTGGAATCAATTGCTGTGACTGCATCGGAAGAAAAGGAGGGCAAAAATCAAGTGCCATACAAAGGGTAACAAAGATAAAAATCTTCAACTTCAGCCTCCCCCAGGTTTGATTTAGAGCATGTGGAGAGCTCTATCCCTCCAACTGTTTCCCATGCTCTGATTCAGACCCTTAAATATTTCTGGGGGCACTTGATATTTGAGTCCACCAAGGCATCGGCTTGATGCTCCAGACTTGGATACCATTTGAGTTGGAGGCTCCGTGCGCCTGATATAGATGATGTGTGAACATTGCAGTGTCAACAGGAGACGAGGGATGTGAAGATATGTGTTCACATGGGACAGACTGCAAGTCCCCATCTCCAAGGATGAGCGAGTATATGTCACCCTGTTCATGACAGGGCCTGTGTGTGTGTGTATGTGTGTGTGTGTGGGGGGGTGGGTGGGTTTTTTCCCCCTTTTCTGTTTTCATCTCCAGTTGGTGATATGTCATTTAAATCTGCGCTGGCAAATGGATGTGGTTTTCTGCTCAAATTGAACTTGAGTTAGGAGAACTTCAGCTCTCCAGTGGTCTTATTTTACTGTTTGCTTTGGATAAAGTGCCCCTGATAGCACATCTCGTGTCCAGAATATCTATTATTACTTGTGAGCAGTTCACTGGAAAGGACTGCAAGGGTTTCATAAAGTAAAATCCACTTTCCCCTCAAGCACTTACCACCAGCTGTGCAATACAATAGCTTTACTCAACTTCTCCCAGATGCTCTGCTCTTGCCTTGCTTGCCACATACTAATGATGATGTCTGCCTGTTTGTCTCTGTCTCTCTCTCTCTCCTTGTGTGTGTATGCATGTCTGCACATGTGTGCCCAAGATACACTTGCATGTCTGTCCCTGACCAAACAGTATAAGTACTACTGATGTTTCATGTAGGCAAAGGAACTCAGTTGTATCTTTCACCACTCTGGCAGTGAATGATATATACCATAAAGTGGAAACTATTGAGTTATTACATAATTTAATATGCTCGACCTACAACTATATAAATGTACAAAAGCTTAAAGAAATGTAGTCAGTGAAAGCAATTTTGAAATGTGCTTTAAAGAAACAAATGCATTGTAATAGAGTTTCTCAGAAGCATGGGAGTTTAGAAGTTCATCCCTATCAATCCAAACCTAGATGGAGGGCACCAGCCATGCGTGGACTGCTTTTTCTTCACCTGCACATAGAGTAATTTCATGACCAAAGCTAGGCCTCAGTGAAAGATGACGGGCATAGCGGAGATGTCACCCTGTTGATCATGAGGAACTCACTGGGGTTCTACTCAGAGCTTATCACATTGCTCCTAGCTAGACATTGCCTCTCCAGTTTGGATTAGATGGCATTGTTAAATAGAGTTCCATTCTCAGCTCTTGCAGACAAAAATGCAGTATCTCAGAAAACAGGTGGTTTGCTGATGTCTTATGTAGGATCACTGTGTGATGATAGAAATAGGAGCCCGTGAGGTTTGGTGCTAGTGGAGTCTTGAAATGGGGTGCATCTCATCTGAAGGAAGTCTCACATGGTACTTGAGCTCACTGGTAAAATAAAGCTTCCGCTGTGATCATTACCATTGTCACCACACCAGTTTCCAGTCTAGAGATGAGAAGACTGAGGCTCCGGGTATTTAAGGGATTTTTTTTTCCAGACTGTTTAACTGCTTCTTGTTCATCTGGCTGTGGGACAGTTCTTGTGTCTCCAGATCCTGCGCTTCCAACTCACTGAGGCTGTAGCTGACCCTTGCTTTCTCAGGACTTCCGGGTCTCATGTTATGCTTGAAAGTTCAGTGGAATGGAGAAGCTTTGTAAGTGTTTATTTTGTTAAATAGCATTATCTCAGATAGCAAGTGGCTTGGAAGTTATATACTGTCCTTGCTAAAATCATGGCCATTTGTGAAATAGGCCCTAGATCCAAGTTAAAGTGAATTCCTATAATAGTATGATTATTGTGTTTGAAAAGCCTGACGAATATCAGGTGCCACGCTTTTCTACCTCTATGGCATCTGATAGTGCCTTGGTGTGTCTGGAGTCTTCAGCTAATGAATGGCAGTACAAAGATAGGAGAAGTGTGTCAGGCACTTCTCAGTGAATAAATCACTTTTAAAACTGAAGAAAATTGTCACTTCTAAAGAGTTGTTAGTATTATTTTAAAATGCATTTTAATGAAGATATTTTAAAAAATACATTTGACTGGGGGACTGGGAAGAGGGCTCAGTTGGTAAAATGATTATCCTGAGGACCTGCATTAGATTCCAAGAGCCATATAAACAGCCAGGACTGGTGATGTCTTTGTGAGCCTCGTACTGGGGAGGTAGAAGTAGAAGGATTCTCAGAATCTGCTGGCTAGATAGTTTAGGCCATGCAGTGAGTTCTTGGGCCATTGAGAGGGCCTGGATAAGTAAAAATGAAGCAGATGATACCCCAAAAAGTGACACCTGCACCTGTCCTCTGACTTCCACACAAGTGGACACACATCCTACACACAGACGTGTACAGGCATGCACAAAAAACACGTGGTACAGCTTTTCAACATTGTCAAACTTCTCGAAGTGATTGCCCTGTTATCTGAGACGTAAAATCCTTTGTGAGGCTTACAAGAATATTTCTGTAATATGTTAAAGGCAGCTGAAAAATTCAAATGGGGCCTTGGTGCAATTACTGATTATGTAATGCTATAACCTTTTTAATAAGCAGGTTCTTAGTTTCCTTATTTTGAAAACAAAACAAAAACGATGTTAAAATCACTCGTGGTTGAAGGCAAATGACTAAGTCTAACTTTATTATGAGAACTAGCTGAAAATGTATATCTAAAGGCAAGGTCAAAGAGTAGAAGCCCAGCCCATTGATAAAAATGAGGTTCTTCACTGCACAGTTAATTATGATATTTTCCAATGATAACTGCTAAATAGAAAATACTTTTAAACCTTATCATTCCAGGTGTAACTTCCTCAGACATGTTAAATAAACCAAGCTCATACCTATCGAAGACGAGCTTTTTGGCCTCTAAATGAGTTATGGTTTAGCTGCCTGTGGAAATGAGGTGACGCAGAAGAGCTCTTTATTGACTTCCACCGTGTGGCAAAGCGTCCCAGGACTTGTTCTGTGTTTTTTTCTGTGACATGGCATCAGATTCATAGGTCGTTCTGTCTCCAATAGGTAAACCAAAGACAAAAACATAAAGACCAAAATGTAGGCCCATGTGTTCTGCAGCAAATATATTGATTGGAATTAAGAACCCCTCAACACACTTGGCTGTTTATTTCCTAGGGAGAAGATAACTCCCCAACTGCTGATGTTACCAAGTGTGAGGAGAAATACTGAATGTTCTCAGGGTGCTGACAGTGATGTCTTGGCACAGCTACTCCCAATCACAGTGACTGTCAAGTTTACTTATCCATCTCTGTTGGAGAGTTTGGGGGGGGGGGTTTCTGAGTGTCACTCTGTAGTTTGTGGTGACAAGCGTCTACACCTATCCAGGGCTGTGAGTTTGTGCAGTCACCCAGTATGGTGGTCAAATCCTCTTTCCCTGAGAGGTGCACCCCCATAGCTCTGATGGCTTCCACCTTCTTTGGTTTTCCCTCTCTACACTGTGGACCTCCCGGCCTCCACATAAAGAAACGTCTGTGAAGGATATTGTCAGATGATCAGTTGCAAAGATGGGGGCCTACTCTCCCTCTTCTAGAACAGTGGATAGTGCCATCTGCAGAGGTTGGCTCTTGAAAAGAGATAGCTAACTTGTTTCATCGGAATTTAGGAGTTTTGTTTGATAAGCCGGTCTGCTTAGCATGACACGATCACTCAGGTGAGGGCCGTCTATACGCTGCCTTTGCTGGCAATGTAGCAGCTGCCTTTGCCATATTTTTTGCATATGTTTTCTCTATAAGGGACTGATTATACTCTTAAACAGTTATATGTACTCTCTGACTTCTATTAATATGCATGATTATACCTTTAAGGTAAACTCTAAGAAATTATAAAGGTTATGCTCAGGATAGGCTATCTCTATTTTTCTGTCTAGTATTCCTTTAACTGTGTTTCAGAAGTACAAGTTTTTGGTTAATAATCCATGACAGAGCTGAAGTCAGGAGGGATGGTCCCACTGGACCTATTGAGAAAAGCTCAAGATTGGTAAATGGAACTCTGGCAGGCACAGGTCAAAGAAAGCTGTGAAACTCTTGCCCCACAACCCTGAGTAGCCTGAATTTTTGCAAAGGTGATCCTTTTCAGAGTACACTGAGATACCTTTCGCCTCCCTAGTTTTGCACCCTTTAAATTGAAAGAATATAGGCCTAAGACTGGACATTGTGTTTAGCTTGAGATTTTTAATTCACTCAAGAACTTTGGGAGTTCAGGCACCTGCCTATCATCCAGTTACCCCAAGTCCCAAAACTCCCTCCATTCAGTGGCTGTTGATCAACATTGTCTTGGAGAAGTGAAGTAGTGTCTGAAGGGCTTCACGCAATCACTGGTACACAGCTACCTAGTAAGTGTTGGTTCTCTTCACCCTCAGCATGTGCAACAGCAGCATGCGCAGTTCAGGACTTCGCTTTTCCATGCCAGGGTATTTATCACATTGTTGCTAACTAATTAAAGCAGGCCACGAGATCGAACCATGCAGGCACACTAAATGTACAGACGTGTTCAGTGCTTGCTTCACTCTTCCAGGAGGCACTGAAAGGTTCCACACGGCGGCTGTGTTTCTGAGGGTGCTGCAGTTGGAAGAGGAGGTGAGGTGCTGGGATGTTGTTAGGAAAAGGTTTGTTGTTGCTCATGCTCAGGTCCTAACATCAGATAGTCCGAGGATCCCCTGAAAGGTCACAGGGTGGCTTACATTTGTGAGCATAGTATCTTTCCTGAGAAAACAGGCCATGTCGTTATCTTTCCCCCAAAAAGATATGTAAGGGTCCTAAAATCTTAAGATTGGTCCTAATGAAGACTTTCTGCTTACCTTTTCACCTTTCTACCTGTGTAAATGTTGCTTTGATAATCATTGAAGTTGTGTTCATATGGTGGTTGGAGCTCAAGGTTATGTTTTATTCTAATAAAAACCAAAATGGTACAAGGTTTCCATTTCATAGAGAACCCGAGAGTACACAGGAATGAGAAATCAAGACACAGTGTAAAAGATCCAAACCCAGGGGGCAGCAATTAACAAATTTTATTTTTCACCTTACAAGTAATGGCAAATTATGTAAATATTTATATATTTAATAATTGGGTCATGCTTTTCTATTCGTCAACAATGGGGAGGTTTTAGAGAATATGTTATTAAAAGGGTATATTATTAAAATTGTTTCATTAATCACGCTATGTGGGTTACACCTTAGACCACAACTCCAATGACTTTTTATGTATGCAGATTGTTTTGTGGGTTGTCATGGCAGGTGTAGAGGCTATGTTGCCACCTGTTCTTTGTCTTTTCTTTGAGATGTGTATGCAAATGTACATATGCCTGTTGCTGGTATTCATGGAAGAATCAGGTTGGGCATAAAATCCATGGCAGACTGCCTTGTAGGTTGAAGTGTTCTGGTTACAGCTAGGAAAATTTATTTGAATAAATATTTGACACAGAATCTCAGCAAATTCTTAACTGTGTTGGTGGATGGACCCATCGTGGTTTGTACATAGGCTGAAACGATCTTGGAAGTTGGAGGTAGAACATTTTTGTTCTTAGAATGTCCAGTCTTACTACAAAAGTATTTTTCTTCAATAAAATAGGCATTCTTACCTGGTTTGTGTTCTTGACCATTGTGCTTGAAACATTGCTAATAAGAGACATAGTAACACTGCTAAGAAGTTAGTTTTCGCCATGGTTTTCCCCTTAAGAAAGTGGTCTCCCTTGAATAAGGTACGCAGCAGAAGCGCTGTTGCCTCTTAAGCAGCCCTACTAGTTTCTGTGGACATGCCCTTCACCTCCATCCATTGTGGGAGCAGCGGGCAACCGTGAGTCTCAAGACAGTTGTGTGTTCCAACTATTACTTCATGGCTCTGAAGAGTAAATGCCTGGACTTTGTTTTAAAAGTATTTTTCCTGGTTCGTTTAGAGGAAGAAGTGAGAGAAATCAAGGAGCCTCGGTGATTTTATAGCAGTCCACGGCATCAGAAGTGATGAATGGCAATGCTAGTCTGGACCCTTCTCCAGACCACATGATCTCTCGTGGTTTTGCATGTAGTGTACACTCTAAGTGTTTGCAGTAGAGCTGCTACCCTAAGCCGTGTTTAAGGTTTTAAATGGATTTGTATCTTAAAGGATTTAAAGGCATTTTGCTTTCATTCTGGCTGGACATTGAATGTCTTCATTGAAAACTTGGAAACCAACTCAGAGAGCTTTGAACTCACATTCGTCATTTGGAACATCGAGAATCAAAGCATAAAAAAGCCAGTTTTGCCTTTATTCTACAGACTCATTACACCTTGGTTATTTTAAATTTCTACTAATCGAGCTGAGTTCACTCTATTCTTAGGACCTCTGTTACAAGTAAGTTACTTAGAAAACCATTGAGGAAAGAATACACCTCAGCTCAAACACACCCTCTCCTTTCATCTAGGAGGGTGAACTCAATTATGCATCCACTGGGCAAAGTCACAGAGTCATTCCGACTCTCTGTGTGCTTATTAATGGTCTGTAATTTTAGATCTTTCTTCTTGACTTTATAAGAATATCATGGTCAAAAGTAACTTTTAGAAAAGGAATTTTATAGCAGTATTTTATTAAGACCATGTGTCTGCTGTGCCTCTGGACTTTACTTCCTCAAAACACTCGGGACTATCACAGAATATGCTAAGTAGTAATTAACAGTGTCACATACTCAAAAATATTACCGTTTCTAAAATGCATTATATACACACAGATTTTGTGATTTTATTAAAAAAGTAATAGCTATATCACAGACATGCTTTTCTTTTTTTTATACAATTTACCATAGGAAGTTTATTATAATTTTGCCTAGTAATTAGAGTCATAAAAGTTAAAGCAAACATTTAAAAAAAAAACTTTTGTTCTCTCATACATTACATCCCTACATCCCGACCACAGTTTCTCTTCCCTCCATCCGTCCCAGTCCCTCCCCTCCCCTTCCCTTCCTCTTCCCTGATCAATTCTTCTGTTTCTCTTAAAAAAATAAAAGATCAGGGTTATCCACTGCACATGGCCTAACAAGTTACAATAAGACTGGGTCAAACCCTCATCACAGCTGGATGTAGTAGCCCAGCAGAGGAAAAGGGTCCCAAGCACAGGCTAAAGAGTCACCTTTTTCCATTCTCCAGTCATCCTAGTGACTGTAGCATAGCACGGTGTGTGTGCTCCATTGTTTGTGAAATTCATTCTGCGGTGCTTATTGAGTTTGTAAACTTTTGCTTTTTAATTCTTATAACAACAAAGGTCCATGTTGTCATCCTGGCTATCAGTATAGGACTTTTTGTTTAAAAAAATATTAATTTTACTTTAGGGAGTATTTTAACATGAAATCAAATGATACAGAATTAGATACAGATACTAATTAATAATATATATTTACCATTGTTGACATACTGAAAAAACACTGCTTGGGGACTGGAGAGATGACTCAGCAGCTGAGGGTACTGGCTGCTCTTTCAGAAGACCTGGGTCTAATTTCCAGCTCCACAGAGAGACACTCCATCTCTCTCTTCAGTTCCAAGGAATCTAATGCCCCCTCTGGCCTCCATGGGCCCAGGTGGTAGACATACATATGGGCAAAATGCTCATACACATGAAATAAAAACAGATAAATCAAAAAATAGGAAGGGAACATTGCTTTTGTGAATACTAATCTCTGTACCAAAACTATTTTATATATATATATATGTATATATATATATATACACATATATATATATAAAACTCATATATATAGTAATATGAGTTTGATATATATTAGTACCCTAATTCTTAAACTTACTGCTATCTCATATTTAAGAAAATACCCGCTATTTCACATTATTTTTTTGATGGGAAAAATATAAACTTCCATTTGAGGGTGGCAATAAAGCTATGAAATGTTGTATGGCCTTTCACTACCAATGACATGTGACATGTTTTATCAAGAAGAAGTTGTTGAAGAATTCCCTGAATCAACACCGCCCCCCCCGCCATGTGTGTGTGTGTGTGTGTGTGTGTGTGTGTGTGTGTGTGTGTGTGTGTAAGGTCAGAAGACAACCTCTAGGGTTGGTGCTTTCCTTATCCTTGGTTTTGAACAGGATCACGTGACTTTCTTCTGAGTTTGCCAAGCTTGTGGGGATTCTGTTGTGCCCCTCCTCTCACTGCAGGAGTGCTGTGATTGTAGATCTTTGCACTGCTTTTTGCACATGGGTTTTGGGGTCTCAAACTTGGCTCTTAATTCTTACATGATGGCATTTTTACCCCCTGAGCCCTCACCCTATCCCAAATCCCTGACTCTATAAAACTCTCTATATTACTGATTATGATTTTATAATAATCTGCCACATCCCATTTTTACATTATTTCTAATAATAAGATAAAACATAAACTCCCATTTGGGGTGACAGATAAAGCTGAGGGGTGCTCCATTGTTCTTTTACCATCGATGACACGTGGCGTGTGTGTGTGTGCACGTGTCTGTCTTTGCACATGTGCATGCATTTCCCTCATCCATGTCATTTCTCTGTCCGTCACAGAACATCTTAAATGCCACTAGTATGCATTACCCTGTCCTCCCCAATTTGTGGGTTTGTGGGCGAGTCCAGCAACACGCCTTGGAGAAGTTACTTGCCACCTTATTATAACATACTTAAACTCAATAGCAATTCAGGCCTTAGTGGGTATTTACCTAATTTATTGTGGAAATGTGGTATTTAGACCATTGAGTAAGTGAAGTTTGTCAGTATAGTTAAAATAAATTAGAGACACTATCATTGCTAAATCACTTTACAATTCAAAGAAGTATTGTAAACATATGAATCCATTTAATTATAATAGTGCCAATTATAAGAGAAATTGTAACACGGAGAACAGTGGCTTTTATGTAATCATAATAATGGCATGTATTTATCTTGGTTTGGCAAGTTAGGCCTTTCTTTAATACTTGGCTTTGCCTAAATAGACTGTGGTTTGCTGAAACCCACAATAACCCCCACACCCTCCAATTTCTTATTTCAAAAAATACTGAACAATAATCACAGGTTATGAACAGTTGATGTATGCATGGCTACCAAGTATCTGTGAGGTTTAAAAGTGTTTTCATTTACATTCTTCTGCTGGCTTCAAGTATAAAACAAATAAATACAAATTGATATGTTAAAGAGTCCCATCTTTTTCCACACAAGTGCCTGCAGTGTGAATATAGTCATTTGATTCATTATTTTCTGTGTTTCTTGTTTTTATTTATTCAATATATTTACTTAAGTGTATCTCAGCTGTAGCATTTGATATGTGATCTATTAAAACTTACTGAGGACTTTGAAGATGTCTTTTGTAAAACATAATTATGATAAATTTAATAATATTTGAGGGTTGGCAAATTTCATTTGTAATGCTGAGCCCAAATACTACCTGTTAGAACAGTTTGAAAGGCACGTGTGAAAAGAATTACATTCTCTACTTAATAAAATTGCTTAATAAAATTACTATTATTACTGGGGAAAAGGTGCTATCTAGTGGTATAAACAGAATCGCTCTGCGGTTGGAGCCTTGCTGCACACTAATGCCAGCCTTTCTCTTGCTTCCCACCTGCTTCCAGGGACATGGTTTGCTTGCAGCCACACTGCAGCATGAGGGGAAGGGACGTCCGTTGCTGAACGAACAAGAGGCGGCCTCTGATTAAAACCTTACTGCGAAAACTTCTAACCGTTTCGTATCTTAAGAATCATTTCTCACTGACACTTAGAATTTATTTATCCCAAAATTAAGCTTTTAAAATACAGTGTGATAAAAATTAGCAGTCTGAAAGGGTTAATATTTTTTATTACTTGAAATTTGATATAAAATTGTGGGCAACCCATGACATGGCTCGGAGTACTTGATTATTCTTTTCTCAATAAATAAGAGTGGCATACAGTTAATTTCAGCACTGTAATTGAGCAATGCATTCTGGGAAGTTGAAAAGCACTGTAAGATGAGGAAATGTTTTAGGGACTAATCATGAGAAGAAAGGAGCCTTTCATAGCCCGTATGATGGTGTTGTCAGAGCAAAAGGCAGATAATGATTCGGTAATAATGGCACATTGTGAATATTTAAGCTGAAAAGATTTGGGCAAAATGAACAGACATTGTTGGTTTGTTAAAACTGAACATTTGGTCTTTAGGCTTCAAGCATTCCGAAAGCAGTATAACATTTTTATTCAAAATATTCCCTAAAACAAGATACTTCCTTTAATGTTAGATCAAACACCACCACTAGAAGAAGTTTTAAAATGATGATTTGTTTTACTCTTTCACTGTAAAAATCTGGTAGCATGAGCTCTTGTTTGTTACAGAGACGCTAAAAAGTCCCCTGCGTTCCTTATACGTCTTTTTTAAACATTTAGCTAAGGGAAGCAACACCTTGAAAGAACATTCTCACAGGCATGATGTGAGACACCGGAGCAGTTCCATGGTGGAAAAGCAAAGTGGTTTACACGGTGTTTTAAAGTCTCTCCTGTGCAGTCAGCTGGGGTCTCGCAGCTCCGCGGCTCTGTCTCTTGTCTTTTCTCCTCAATAGGGTATTTTCAACCTGTTTGTTTTCATTCTAGAAACATCTGTGAAACACAGGTTTATACAATTTCATTTCCCACTTGGGGTGAGAGTTACCAGGAGCGTGTTCTGGTGGCTTCCCTTTTTTTTTTTTTTTTTTTTTTGACTTTGGAGAAGAGTCTTCAGCCAGAGCCCAGCCCTCCTTTTTAAGTGTGCTAACTACCAAAGCCAGCACATACATCGTATGGATTAGAACACCATTGTGTTAATAACGTTTTCTTAAGACTTTAAAATGTGGTTCAGTTAGACAAGAAAACTTTTCGAGTCAGTCGTAGGACACAATTCATCCTCCGCTGTGCCCAGTGAGCACACTTATACACATGCTTCAATGGCAGAGAGAATCTCAATTCTGGTATTTCTTTTATGAAGATATTTTTCATGTCTAATTTCACACACACACACACACTGAAATGAAACAGATTTCTGAGGCTACACAAATATTTTTCTTATGTAAAAGATGATTGCTTATTAAAAATTGGGCTCACAATTTAAACCAAAATAACTTTTTTTTTTTTTATGTTTCTGTTCTGAGATATTTTTTTTCCCTGAAGGGGAAAAAAGATGTTACTGTGTGTTTACACTAGCATTAGCTTTTGCCCATATGCCTTAAATCTGTGTATTTGCTTAAGCAAATATTGTTTATTTTTAGAGCAGTTTAATTTTTCTTTGTATCTGGAATTTTTTAGCAGTCGGACTTTTAAAATTGAGTTAAATGAAATTGCCCTACTTAGAGGACATTTTTTTTTTCAGGAGTTTGAATTGAGAACTAAATCCTTTATTACCATTAGGTGAGACTAGTTTGGGGCAGGAAATCCTCAGAGCCCAAAGGCAAAAATAAAACAGAATGAGTGTTTACCAGGGAAGTCTGCTAGGATTCAAACACATGCTTGTATTATTTTTTTAAAGTATTTTTATGAAAGGTACCATCTACGGCTCTCACAGAACGATCATTCCTTGTCCTTCTAGAAGAAGACAGAAACTCAGATTTTGACCACTTACCTGTACAAATGTATAGTTTTTCAAGTTTGGCAAAGGGAATTGGTAACATCAAATGAGGTTGCTTCAAGATCTGCCCATTCTTGTTTTTAGACCATGAGGCGGGCATTTCAGATCGCATTGAGAAACTTTTCCAGGGTTCCTTCTGACTTTCAAAGTCCAAGGGACACTGTCGTTATTTGCTCAAGTTTTCCTTGTGAAATGATGTGATTCGCAGTTGACACTAAGTTCTAATTTCATTTAGCAATTTCACCCTATCCCCTCCATACTGCTGGCCCTCAGATTCACAGTTTCTGCCCTGTCAACGTCCGGGTCAAGGTTCTCTTAGCTCTTCTGAGGACGACAACTCAAATTTGCCTGCGTGAAAACTGCTCCAGAAAAATGAACCTCATATTTTATCTCAAGCCGTTTACAGCCTGAATTTTAGAAGGCCTCCTGGTTGAAATCTGGGACTCTACTTCCAAGTTACCAGATGGTTCTTGCCTAATATGAAGAGAGAAGCATGAGGCAGAGCCTGTGTGGGGGAGGAAGGAACTTTCGGTGCTGAGAAAATCGCATTTTCCTTACTGAGAGATAAAACAATAACGGCAATTAGACATTGTGTTAAAAACAGGGAAATTAGAGGCTTCAATTAAAAAATTTTTTAAATGGTACTAAATGAGTTGCCTTAAACTTTCCTTTTCGATGTCTTAAACAATTTTATTTAAATTTAACTTTTAATTAACATTTACTTAAATCTAACTTTTAAGTAAATATTAACCAAAATATTTTTCTCATGTTTTTGTCTTTTGTTATGCTCAATGGAAAAAAAAGAGATGCTTTTGCTGCTTTTGTGAAACAAATTTAAAAGGCATGCTTACAAGTGTCCCTCTTGCACAGTCTGATGCACGTTCTGTGTCAAGGGGCCTGACTCCCTGGTTTAACCAGCAGAAGTTGCATTTATTTGTGCATGGAGCTCTTTCTGGCTTGTAACCCCTATTAACCTCCCAAGCCACACTTTGAGAAATTATGCCCTTTGGCCTTTCATCTGCATTTTGGGTGATGAAACACTCTTTTGGTCTCTGTGGTGAAAATGCTCTCCCTACTGACTGCTCCCCATCCCGTTGCCACCCCTAAGTCAGCTCAGGCTCTATTTGGGCACTAGGTATGCAGAGCCGAACTGGCCTCAGAGCCAGGGTCCTTGCCTTGGCTCCTCTGCTCCTCCATAAAGCTCACTGCAACTTACCCTCAGGACTTCACACCGTGTCCTTGGAGACAGCAGTGTCTGGAATGCTGCCAAGTTGGTGAAAGGGTGTCCTAATAAAGCACCAAGTGGCACCACTTGCTGATGAAGAGGACAGGGTGACGGTGTTGAAAGTGTGACCTGCATAGGTTGTTTCATACGGCTCTGAAGCTCCCTTATAAGTTCTGAATTCCCTTTCCTATTAATTCTCAGGATGGGGAGGTTTCGTCCCGGATTTCTCTATTATGTCATTGTGCTTATCAAGAAACAGACTTTAAAAAAAAGTATCGTTCTTGAGATTCATGACACAAAACTTCACCAAACTTTTCTGACTTAAGTTTGCGCTGACTCTCCAAATGTTGCAAAGTTGAGTTATTATGTCTTTCATCCCAGCTCTTGGGAGACTGACGCAGGAAAGTCATGAGTGTAAGGCAAACTTCAGCTCTGGAGAGTGGAAAGAACGGTTGTTCCTGAAATAAAAAACAAACAAACAACAATGGGGAAAGAGTGATTGGAAGGCTTTATCCTATAATAAGTATTTGCAGCAATGGCATTGTATAATTTTTTATGCACTTAGTATTTTTTTAAATTGGGGGGCATAGGAAAAAGATGGTCAACTTTAGCAAATTTTGTGTATATGTATTTTCATCTTCATCAAAAGCAGGTTTGCTTGTTTCTAAGTCTGACATCATTAGTAACTGAAGACACACAATTGTTCTTTTCTTCCAGATATGTTTGTTTGTATCTTTGTAAAAGTTTAGATTTGAGAGGGCATGCAGTCCTCCCTGGCTTAAGAGAAAAAGTTTTGTTAGCGCTTGAGCTGTGCTCTGCTAAAGATCTTCTTTAAAAATATCATCAGTGCAACATCAAGTCTAATCTTCTTACCAAGTAGACTGTAGTGATTCCAGAAGATCCAGCGCAGTTTCATTAGATAAATGGCTTGCAATTTTAACAGACCACAAACATATATTTGCAGATTATTAAAAGTGAAACAAGGTCTTGGTGGTAATTCATGCAATCAAATTAACTAATGCATTAATTGGCAGTATGATTTGGAGGTGGGAGCTGCATATTAAACCTAGGCAAGTGCTCTACCTCAGAACTACTCATCCCCAAGCCATGAATGCTTTTAGTATACCCAGCAAAAAAACCGAAATGCTAGACATCCAACAATATGATTAGTAGAGAAAAATCCAACTCTGGCAGAAACTGCTATTTGTGGAATAATTTACTGCGGTGTATAGTGTTGCTGGAGGAGTGAGCTAGGCTGGAGTTATGAAGCCTAACTCCTGCCTCATGCTATGGACCATTAGCATCACTTGGGAAGTAACATGTGCCTCAGTAGTTAGCACTTAGGCTGTGTTTTAACAAGTCTCCAGATATGTATTTACATGATAGACTATACTGACACCTTTCAGTGCTATCTGTCAATCATGATTTAATAATGCTCCTTGATACAGTGTTCAGTTTTAGTCTCTCAATTTATTTTATATTTTGAGAAATTCATGGGCACCTGACCCCTGGCAGCCTTCTGAAAGCCCACACAAATCTTGCTTCCCAGGGCTTTGAAGGGGTGATTTAACCCTGGGGAAAGAGAAAGGGCCGAAGACATGAGGGCAAAGCCAGTTGGACTGGATCGGCCGAGGCGCCTCTTCTCACTAGACGCTTTCATTATGGGTTTGGCAGCCACCTGCCTCCATCTTTTTATTTTTGTTTTTAGTGAAAGGATTTTACATCAGACAGATATTATTAAAAAGATTTTATTTAACATGCAGACGCATTTTGTGCGCAAGCGAATGCTTGCTCAAGAGTCTAGGAAGGCTTCGTGGGAAGAGCGCAGCAATCTGAGCCATATGCATCGGGCAGGTTGCCAGTTGTTGCCAATATGCCCAAGCCACCTGGCCGCGCACTCAGCCAAGTGTGCCACTGTGACCAGCCTGCTCGAACCTCGCAGTCTTTCAGGGCTTAGGAGCTCCGAAGGCCCGAGCCGCGCTAGTCTGCCCCGCTGCCAGCGGTTCCCACTCCCACGAACTGCGCAGCCACACTGACCGGTGACTCACAAATGCCCATTTTCAACGAGCTCTCCCTTTGTTTAAGGCCCATTCACTGGTGTTGAACCCGTGCCATCAGATGAGCCTGGAGATACTGCCTGGAACCTTCCCCCATATGCCGTAGACAGACACAGCCTGGCTGGCTGCTCTGGTTCCCAGCCTGTAGCGACAGGGCTTGGGATTCTGCTTCGCCAAGATTTGGGTTAGTTTTATTTGCCGCTGGTTTCAATTTTTATTTTGAGTGGTTCTGACTTTTAAATGTTTGGAAACGTTTGTTCATTTGCTTTTCCTTTTTTTTTTTTTTGTTTAGCATAGAAATTGGTCGAGTTGTTTCCCAATTTATTTATCAAGCGTAGATTTCATAATCTTTGGCAATCTAGGTCAGGCACAGCCAGGGACAGGCAGGATCTGGGCATTGGAAGCTTGAAGGCTGCTTCGTGCTTTTTAAAAGCACGGTAGGAAAAAGTTTATGCTAAAGGTGGTCTGCCCTCTGTGATTAGAACGTGAGAATTGCATAAACTCTTGTTTCTCTTTTTGCCTTGGCTCCCAAGAAACTCAGAGATAAATTTAGTTCTTAACCTCAGTCGCTGCTTCAGCGTGTTTCTGCCCTGTTATATCTCTTCCTACACATCTGTCTGCAGTTTGTCTTCCTAGTTCCCCACTTTTGTTCATACCTCATGGCTAGAACTTGGGTATGTGTATGTTTAATACAATTGTGAGCCATCAGTTACCATTTTTTTTTGGAAGGTAGATAAGTAAATAAAACTTTGGCCTACCTAGCCCTGATTGCTATGCTTTGGTGAGCCGTTCTAGGATGAGCAGGTGCTAAAGCGATCTGTGATGACGGTCATAAATCCTGCACTAGCCTTTGCCCTAGACATATGGTTTCCGGTTCACGCTGTGGCGCATAAGTCTACTGAGTCTAGTCTACCTCTCCCCAGCTCAATGGCCACCATCTCCTGGATCTTGAAGATCTGCTTCGGCTGCAATTTAATAAGCCTAGGTAGCTTCTTACTGAGTAACTTGACTCACTCACCCTGCTAGCGAGAGGCTTCAAACAACTCGCTGTTTCTGATGATTTAAAAAAATACTATTATAATGTCCCTTTTAATTAAAATTATCAGTCATTTCAGGAAGAACATGATCATTGTCGATGTGCATTTTGGGAGCCCATTTTTCATTCCATTAATAAGGCCTGTTCAGATTGTAACATTTTGGCCCAGGTCCTGTGACGCTCTCAACAAAGGCTGGAGCAAGGTGGACTTGTACCAGCAAACAAGATGGATAGATGGTGCTGGGGGAAGTGTCCCCAAGGGTTTGTGCAGCCTGTCAGAGGGGCTGCAGCTGTAGCCACCCATCTGTGCATGCTTGGCTTGGACCACGCATCAGTGTTGAGCATTTACCCCGAGGAAGGATGTTCAAAAGAATCCGATAATAATGCCCTATGTGTGACGGGGCTAATGTTGTAAAGACAGGCTCCTGTGGCCCACAAACAGTTTCCCCTTTTGACAGATGTAAAATTCTGAACTCTTTGCAGTATTCCACTGCTTGTTTTTCTTGATTCTGGGGACAAGGAGTAGCAAGCACTCTGTAAGTGTCTCCATCCATGGGTTGCACTCAGCATGTCTGCCCTCAGATGTCTAAGATGTGTCATATACTAAATCCAGAGGAGCATCTTAGAGGGCCTTCTCTGTCCACATCCTGACCCTGTGATGGACGCTTCCTGTGTATATCTGCTCCTCAGTAGTATTACCTTGACTATTTGAGGGTGTATTTTTCTTTGAAAAATATTCCTGTGTAACAATAGGCTCTATAATTCTGGATGACGAAAGGCAGGTAAGTATTACCACTTTGATATTAATTATTTGAACTTTAAAAAAACCTGATAAGAATCCATTTATAAGCAAAAATGGAGATATCCTTCACAAATGATGCAAAATTGCCTTCTGTTAAATATAGAGGAAAATATAAATATATTTAATCAAAATTTGACCAAATCTTTGAGGGAATGAGTTAGAAATGGCATTTCAAAAGGTTATGTGTTTTTTTCCCTCTGTTTTCAAAATTTCTTAAATTTGCAAGAAATTTTATAAATTTCTGTAGCAATCAGCTTTACTGATCTTACTGAACTAAACAACTTAGAGATATTCTTGGGAAAATACTGCGCAATTTGCTTCTGTAAAACCTCCCACTAACTTTACTGTATATTCTTAAAAGAAATAAATACTTTTGTACTTATTCTTGAAGTTTTGTGAGACATTTACAGTGCAGGGAAGTTACCTCTCTATCTTCAATATTTGCCCAAGCACAGAGGCCCTGCAACTACCATTGCTGCCCCAGACAAGATCCTTATTTTTAATAAAAAAAAATCACAGTTGGTCTTACTAACTTACATTAGCCTATGCACCATAAGTGGACCATCTCGATGAGGAGCCATTGTTGATTCCTTTACTGAGCACCTAGAAACCCCAACCAAGCCTTCCAAATGATGGCAGCCATGGTCAGGAGCCCCGTGGCTTCCCTTCCTCCACAGTGAATGATGGCAGCCATGGTCAGGAGCCCCGTGGCTTCCCTTCCTCCACAGTGAATGATGGCAGCCATGGTCAGGAGCCCCGTGGCTTCCCTTCCTCGGCAGCGTTCATTCGTCAGCTTCGCCATCTCATTTTCTGGAAAGAAACAAAAAGCTTTAAATGTTGAGTTTTCTACCCAAACCAAGAATACTGGCTCAAAAACCTTGTTATAAATAATTTCAGGCAAAGGAGATTTGATCAAATTTGACTCTGATTCCAAACTTACAAAAATTCTTTGAAAGCCAGCCACAGAGAAGTACAGTATCCAGACCGTGATGCTGCCATCTATGTCCCCTCAACTGTGTCGTGAGCTATTGCAGTCACCCCACTAAAATACAGAGAGAGGCCAAGATGACTGCTCGTGTTTAATGTTCTCCAAGAACACTGACTAAGAGAGAGTGAGTCTCAATAACAAGCACAGTTATTTATGATAGCTAACCAGAGACACAAAAGGCCCAACCTGTTGGAGTTTATTGTTATTGTTGATATATATATAGATATAGATATATAGATATAATCAAAATACCAAGTTAAAAAGCAAATATCCCAACAGTAAATTTTAATCAGATAACCATCTCCACTAAGAAGCTGTGCTTAAAAATAAAACAATGTGAACCAGTACAATAGTAAAAACACAGGTTATTCAAGAAAACCTTCAAGTAATCTGGGAGGGACTTAAAAGGTCAGCTGTGAAGTGGGTGTTCTGAGCTTAGGGGGTCACGTGAAGGGACACAGGTGACATCTAATGACACTACCCACAGCATACCTCACTCAGATCACAGATGGAAAGTTATCTCTTACTCCCGCTTCAAGTTTCATATCAAATCATCGTGGGGTTCTGCCAAACTTCCCTCTCGCAGGCATATAAACCCACTCCCACCTTTGTAAGTCCTTTGTTTATGGTTTTTTCCAGCCTAGACGGTTTCTAGACTCCTCTGTTTGCCCCATTCTCTCTATGCCATTCATCCTTTCATTACACTCTTGCCAAAATGATCTTTCCAAAAAGGAATTATCACTTCCTACTGGCAATCTCCATTGGCTTCTCATCATCTACTGCAGAGAGTCCAGCCTGGTGCTCCAATGCCACCGCTGAGAATCGCGTGTTCCAGCTGTCTGATCTAGTACTGTTGGAACGCTTCTCTTTTCCCAAGGTGCTGTGGGTATCAGCACCGAGCACTGCAGAATCAACGTGGCCTCTCTGTGTGTTCCTGCTCTTCTACTTAGAAAGATCTCCCTTGAGAATGATCCACAGCCTGGAAGCCTCCAGCCCCTTGCAACTGGAAGACTCCAGCCCTTCTGCAATTCTTAGCTTAAGCCATGTGTCATCTGAAAAAGCCATACCAGACACTTGGCAAAGCTGGGGGCCCTTTAGGTACCTCTATCATGATCGTTATCACACTGCTCTGTAGCTATTTCTGATCTTCACTGGAATATGAAACTCCCTGCGTCTCTAGCATGCGACTCAGAGTGGATCACCGTTGGTATTTAAGCTTGTTTGTTGAAATGTATACCTAAAAATCCCTTTCTAAACAAAATTGCTTTTCTGAGAAAATTTTGCAGTTATCTAATCATTTTCCGGGCAATTGCTTTATAATTTCTTGGCTGTTGTGTCCTATGGGGACCTACACAGTGGCTGGAGATAAAACTTAGTATCATACATTTTTGCATCCCTGCTTGAGCCTGACAAATGTTTAATGCTTTTCAATGAGAAAGTTGTATGCATTAAGGTATGTATGGTTTTGCTGCTATGGTCTCTGCTCATCATGTCTTTATGAGATGTTATATCTTTGTTGAGGCTATCAGTTTATTTGCTGACATTTGAAATCATATAACAAGATTTTACCTCAGCTAATAAATGATACAAAGTCATAAATACATAAACTTCAGATCCATTAAAATATTTATTCAAGTTCTCTTATGTCCTTAGGGCTCAAGTGGTAGAACTGTATTTCAGAACGTTATAAAATGTCTCAGCCTCCAAGGAGATTGTCTGGGGTAAAGGCCTGCTCACCCGACAGGGACACCAGCATGTTAACAGCAAGGCCTTCTAGGAAGGCCTGGGGTAGCATCCCATGTGTGTACATAAGAAAACGGAGTTTTAGTGTTTGAGGATTCTGCTAACATTGCTCAGCTATCAGGGATGCTTTGACGCCAGGGTCTAGGTTTTCAGTCTCTTCACCACGCCTTAGTAGTATAATGGAGTTTCATTATACTAAGAACAAATTTCAGGAATTGGAGCACTGAGATAATTTCCTTAGTTGTCCCTTCACTTTATTAAGTACATTAAATTTGAATGCTAAAACATGGCATTGGGTGGCTCTTACATTTTGTAGGCATCCCACAACCAATAATTAGTTCAAGTTCACAAATATGTCTGAGTGGTTACGTTATACTCACTTAAACTAAAAGGGGAGAAATAAGTCATATCTTATATATGTACATATTCACGTAAAGCAAAGTAGAGAAATATTGCATGCACGTTTTATTTCCACACGTTTGGGATGACATGTTAGAAGTGGCAAAGCCACAGTGAATTATGCAGGTCAACCCAACTAAATGCCAATAAAGTGCGTTCACCATGTCACCGTCCAGTATTCTGCCTGTGTCACACATTTCAAGAGAACCAAGTTTAACATTTTTCAGAGTGGTAAAAGTTTTTATTGGTGCTGTATTTCCAACTTGCTGGCCTGTAAATATTTATCCTATTAATCATGGCAAATTAAAGAAATTCACAATAGGGGACCCTTTCAGAAAACAACTTTCTTTGAAATATAGTCCATTTTTATGCCCCTAAGTATAGACATTTAGTTTTTATGTAGTATTTTTTTTCCTTTTCAAAACCAAACTTGTGGCTTGCCTCATCCCCCAAACCCTTTGTGGAGATGTGCAGAAGTCAATGTGGATTTGCTGTTGTTCTAAACTCTTGCCTTTTCCCATAAATCCCTCAGACTCTTTCCAGTGCTGTGCAGGGTGTGTAAACCCGGGATGTTACACTTGCTGTGCAGGCACATCACCATGGAGCTAACCACCCTTCTACTTCTGGTATATCATTAAACTCAGTTGCTAAACTTTTAATTGAGTGTGTATCATCTTCTCTAAATAAGCTTGAGGCTCCTACAGCATACATTCAGTGCCTTTGTATTATGGCTGGGTTTTGTGTTTTTGTTTTGTTTGGTTTGGTTTTTCAATTTTTTTCTCCTTCTTCCTTGGCTTCCATGGATACTGAAAGAGTTGCCACCCTGGCTTTTAAAGCTAGTCATTGGATATTGGCAATGACAGGCCAGGAAAGACCCCATGTTATTCTCAAGTGACCATGTGCACACAAACCACATGGTAGAAGTTGGTTAGGAAGCAAATTCTTAAATCTCTACTGCAGGAGAAGCAGAGTATACCCCTGAGTGCCGGACAACTTAGATGCGGGATCGCGGACCTGTATTGAGAAAGTCCGTTTACAGGGGCCAGAGGAAGCACCCACACATTGGACATGGTTATGGCATACTATTGGAGAAGCCACATGCTCCAAGTGTTTAAGGACCCCAGTGTAGTGGCAGGTACAGAGACCAGGAAAGCCGTAGAAGTGATGTGCTGAGTACTTGATCTGAAGAGAAGAATGAATGTTTGAATCTAGCATTGTACTAAAGCAGTTCCCATGGTGGGCTTTATCCCGTGCAGCCAGTTCTTAGAGTAGATTTTCTTCCTCTATAATATCAGGGTGCCATCCCCAAGGCTCTGTGCCATCCCAAGAGAATTCTGGTGTAACTGGGATTTTGGAATCTACTCAAGGGTGGACATAAGCATGAGCAATGGAGTCCCAAGCCAGTTCCATTGAATTGGCCTCAATCATTACTTAGCATGATGTATCATTTCCTCTGCGAATCCATAGGTAAACATCCAGAGAGCAGCACAATAGTCTCTGAACTTGTCTTTCTCATTTAAAACAGTCTGGACAGGGGCAAGGAAAGGGATGACCTTCCTTTCCCATGCTTCTGAATGTCTGCGGTTCAGCTCTGTGCACCTGGTGCTGGCCCGCCCCCGCATCCAGTGGGTGTGTAAGCTCTGCCTCTCACCAATAGCTCTTCTGCGAGTTGAATGCTTGTCCTTGTCTTTGTCTCTCTCCCTCCCAGGCCACTTTGCCTTCAGTAGCCTGTAGATAGTGCCATGTAAAAGAAATTAATCCCTCAGACAGGCCCAGTGGCTAGCTGCAGCCTCAGCAGCAGATGGGGTATTGAAGACAAAAATAGAAAAGTCCACGCCTTCTGTTTAAGCAGTTTGTGAGGCCATCAGGATCCCCACAGTCTTGTCAGGTTGCTTTACTGGTCAGAGAGCTAAGGACTCAAATAACTCAAGACTGACCCCAGCCATTCCAGATGAGCTTTTTCTCTAAAGGCACAAAGAAACATGTTTTCTGCCATGTAGTTTAATGCTTTGCTCGTTTGTAAAGGAGGTTAGGAGTCAGTTTTCTTCTCAAAACACAGTAGTTGTGATGGCCACGTCGTTAGATGTCTCTCTGGCTCTGCGCTGCTCTGGGCAGGTCCTGTCTTGATCCTGATTGTCGCATTCGTTATTCCCCTTGCAAGACTCCACTCCACCCCAAAGAAGGAAGGTACAGATTTTCATCTGCCAGACGCTCCCCACAGTGCTGAGGGAATGGATGAAACCAAGCATTCCTTCACCTGAGACAGTCAGTGTTGTGGCCGTTGCTAGTCTGTGTCACGGAAGCCCCACTTCATGCGGTGTCTGGAGCATAGCTTTCTTACAGTTTTCTGGATGAGCACTTAGAAGTTTCAGATAGTTTTATTAAAGCAAAGATAGTAAAAAAAATTAGTTGGACAATTGACTGATCAATAAACATTTTCATATCTATAGAGGGAGAAATGTTGCCTTATTATATGAAAATGTGAATTCAGAACCCTGTCTCAAAAAAAAAACAAAAAAAATGTGAATTCAGAAAAATTAATAAACTGTTTTTCTCCTTCTGGGCAGAATGGATAAATATGAACTAGGGAAAAAAAGACTATTATATATTTTTAGAAAAAAGATTTGACCAGAAGTAAGTCAACTTGTATTTTTTTATTAGTTGTATGATTTTTTTTTTTGTTTACTACATTTTATAAACTTTTCAAATGGTGAAACATCCAGAAAGTTCCACATAAAATTATTTTTTCCCTGTGACTACCCTAAAGATCTTGATTTCCTGGGACCCACTGGTAGTGCTGGGATTTCCCAGATGTAAAATTGGACTAACAGTACTTATATACCTAGCGAGCAGGCGTGAGACTTAATTAGTGAGCACTGGTAAAACCCCTCAAGAGAGTTCTGAGTCAGAATGGAAGTGCATTGTTATTAATCATTATTACTATTGTTATTATTTTTAAATGGCTTGGAGCCATCTCTGAATTTAGCAATAAAATAAATGTATCTAATAATTCTTTCTATGTGCATGCTCTGTGGTCATGGGTTTCACAAATTAAATGGTGGAATACTTGTAGGATATGATTATAATGATCCAAGTAAATGATCCTCAACCAATTCAAAATTATGTGATTAAGACCCCAAGGAGCTATAGCAAGCAGTCTGCCTTGCTTCTTTTCAGTTTGCTTTTGACCCTCTCTGTGTTCATTTATGTGAAAGGTTAAAAAGTGAACTCTTAAAAAACTAGTGGGACTGTGTGTGTGTGTGTGTGTGTGTGTGTGAGAGAGAGAGAGAGAGAGAGAGAGAGAGAGAGAGAGAGAGAGAGAGAGAGAGACTGATTGATTGATTGATTGATTGATTGATTGATTATGTTAAAATTTGGGAGTATCTGTGACCCCTTGTCTGAAACACAGGGAAACCATTTCAGGTCCAATTGGCTTCACTTTCTGTTAGTGGTAGAGTCTAGCATTTTTTTTTAATTCTCAGTGGAATGTGGTCAGATATCACCTGGACAGTCACGTGTCCCCTTCTGTCCCCTTCTGTCAAGTAGCTACATTCTGTGTATGCAAGGATGTGCTGCAAGTCCCTAGAGAAGCAGCTTCCACTGCCAACTGTCTGCTTTCAGCTTGAATTATCTCAGGCAGACATCCTGGCTAGCTGCAATGCAAGACGCAGGACTCAGGCCTGGGAAGACCTAAGTTTGGCAGCCCTAAGTTGGGGAGCGAAAAGAAAGAGGAAATTCTATCTTTTCTGGTGCTTTTCCCCTCTTGGTTTCCCTAGTCAAAATCAATGGTGAGGTCGATAGCTGGCTTTGAGTCGTTCCCTGCATGCTGCGTTTTCCTGCTGTAAACCTTCAGTGTCTGGGCTTCAGACTTTGTGTGCCAGGGAAGGTTTGATGCTGTCGCAGCCCTCCTGGGTTACATTTTATTCCCATGGTAGCCTTTGTCATCCAAGAAGGGAAGCAGAGATCAATTTTTACACCATTTAGTTGTTGAAGAAATCTTTTTACTGCCAGTTGCGTATTCTTATACAACTCTGCCATATTTATGTATTTTTCTCTAAACAGCAAAAGCAAATAAAATGAGATCTTTTCATTAGTGAAGATTCTGAAATGAAAAACAATTCAAGTCATGCCCTGAGTTGTTCAGATGCATTAGGAATTTCTCATGTTCTTTTCACAGGACAAATAATGACACATTTAATTTAAATGTATCCATTTGGGGAAACACTGTATATTTCCTACAATGGCATGATCAGGGTGGTATATAAGTCTCTACTCATGTGGTTTTAATGCAGATCTGACTTTCTCTGACACTGCATGTCTGCTTTTGTGCATATTGGGCAAGTAGGAGTAAGGAATAATCACATATGATGTCTGTTAAGAAGTTTCTATTTTCATTTAAATTCATTCTAGGGGATTTCTTATTGTCTGAGCTAATAATTGCTTACTTTCTCTTCTCAAACTTATTTCAGTCACCTGAATCCTTCCATTCTATTATTAATTCTTTAGTATAATACCTAATACCCCGTACTGTAATTTTTCTTTAAATGATTTTAGTCTGGTCAGTGAAGATAAGATGATAATGTTGTGCTTGTAAGGTTTATTCAAGTTTTGAATTCAAGTTAGTGGTATGAAAATGGTTTGCAAAATTATTAGGAACCATGGAGCTGGAGATGTGACCTAACGGTGACAAGCACATACTGCTCTTGCAGAGAATCCGAGCTTGGTTCCCAGCACCCATGATGGACAGCTAACAACTGTGTGTAACTCCATCGCTATCTCTAAGAGAACCAGGTGCCTCTGGCCTCCAGGGACGCCTGCACTCACGTGAACCTGCTGATCACACCCAAACACACAATTGAAAATAATGAAAAATAAATTCTTAAAATAAGTTATGAAATAGCACCCTACAAACTTTATTTCTTTAAAATGCTAAATACGTTTATTTGAAATAACTCAAGCATTTGAATAGTAATACCTTAGAAAGAACGTTAGAATCAGGCCTCATCCCCAGTGTTACATATCCATCATGTTGTATTAATTGAAAGGATTTGATATAATCTCATAAAGAAACAGGCATCTCTGGGCTTTGCTCTGTACCGAAAATCTATCATTCATGTCTTCCATTACTGTGCTATAATTATGGTAAGTGAAGCAGAACAGGATCAATAGAGCAATTTATCAATGCATTCCAGGCCATCCTAGTATGGTTTACGTCACATCGCTGCAGATCCTGTCACTCAGCAGAGACACTGCGTAGCATAACGACGTTAGGCTGACCCATTTCAGCATAATGTCTTCCTATGTAACGTTCCAGTTCTGAGCCTGATTTAATGAATTGTTTCACTTTGGATGGTATTATATGAATTAAAATACTTCCTGAATTGAAATAGGTTCAGGCTTCAGGTTTAAGAGCCCTGCACTAATGTGAGCACAGTTGCTGATGCTGTTTTTTTCTTTCTCTCTCCTCTCTCAGTACCTTTGTATTATTGTAGCTCAGTTGGAGCTCGAGGATCAGCCAGGTGTCCACTATACCCCAAGGAGCACCGGTGTTTAAATGGATTTGTGGCCATTTTGTTTAATTTTATTTAGAAACTCTAGTCGTTATCATTGAACGTCACAAAATTTAGAGTTCTTTAGCCTTTATTATTATATTTATGATTTGGTAATAATAGTAGGCTAATAAAAGACTGGTTTGTTATTTTTCTCCCAAAGTATGAACAATTTGGTCTTTTTTTTTAAATCATAAAGCTTTTCCCCATGTTGACATGGAATTATTAAATATTCATAACATTAAAAGGAAGTTACTGAATCGTGCCGTAAAGTGTTATTTATTCCAGTATGAAAAGAGATATTTTCGGATTATTGGATTGTCATTTCCCTTTTCCATATGTTGTAAAATTTCACTCACTGAAATTTTCAGTGTTTTTAAAAAACTGTATAGGTCTTGAAATGATGTCACTCTCAACCATGCAAAATTATTTATATTTTAGGATTTTAGACATCAAGAAATATTTTAAATGACAGTGTATTTTTTTATTGAATTAGATACTTTGAAATTCAAGGTGAAAGAATAAAGTTCAAGATAGCGTGGTGGTTTTGGAAAATACCAACATCTATAAGTTTTTCTTTTTTCCTTTTGGATGATTTTTACATAGAGTTATATCATCAGGGTGGGGTTGCCCATAATTTCCCTACCTAAGGAAATTTTTGTAGTACATGTCCGAGACTTTCCTAGGGTTCCTAAGATAAGACTAGGAGCACAGTCTGACAGAATCTGTGGCCATTTTCTACAATCTAGTTCACGTCTTGTCTTTGAACAAACTCTGGAACATTCTGCTCTTAATTGTCTTTGTCTTAATTGTCAAATAATTAACTGTCTTCCTTTACTTACCTGCTCATGGAGTCCCTCCCTCCAGTATAATTCAACAGCTTGTCTGCTAAGGGCTGAAGGACTCAGACTTGCAACTGCGTTAAACAGGGTATTTAAGTTATGGAATTTGGGATGTCAGTACCCCAATGAAGATGTAAATCGTTTTGTTGGCAAGGCTTATCGGAGGTTATTTTACCTGATATCACATTGTATTGGTTAGCATGGGCTATTTTTAACTAGCATTCTATTTAAACAGTGTCAGCGAATTCTGAGAGCTTGCCAAACAAATTCTCAAAATGGTTGCCAAGCTGTAAGATGGCTGCCAAAATCTAAGCACACGGAGCAGGTTCAAAATACTGACCAACTCTCAAAATTTGTTGGTCAGGTTCTCCCTCTGCCAGTCCCTTTCCCCACATAGCTAACACCCAGAAAGAAAGGTGTGGGGGGGGGATCCCGAAGATGCAAGACTTGGCACCAACTCCTCGGCACGAGTGCTTACAGTGTCATCCAGAGATTCGGGTAGTCACCGTGTACTTCTTGTTTCACGTGCTTGGCAGGAGACGATTCAAGGGATACTGAGGTGAAAACCCATCGTAAAATAACTTGGCCGTTTCCTCTCCCTGATCTACTGTGTACCAAATCATTCTTTAGAAGGGATGCGGGGGGGGNGGGGGGGGGGGGGGGGGGGGGGGGGGGGGGGACCAGACAAGGCAATGCTTTCAAAGAGCTTTCTACGTGAGAGCAAAAAAGCACCAACTAAGACTTTGGGCTGTGCCTTTTTGTACTGCTTGTGTGAAGTGGCACAAACTTTATATACAACAGGTTTAAGATTTATTTTAGTTTTGCATTTGTTTACTTAAGTTTATAGCAATTGCATTCTGGCAGTTGTGCTGCTTAGCAGATTGAAATAAAATCATAGGGTGAATTAAAACATACTGCTGTTAGTACTGATTAGAATTTTAGCTTAGTGTAAATACCGGATGCAGGGTCCAACTTTTCAGACACTTGGCATGAGCTCAATAGGGATCTCCAGGCTACACAGGAGACAGTGTGTGTGCTTGGATGCTTTAAAAATTCTTGGATAGGTGCAGCAGGCTGCTACTGCTGGCACGGTAGTTCATTGTGCTGGCTGCATAATGCGCTTGGATTCCAAGGTAGACAGAAGAAGCTGGGAAAACGATAATAAGGCAAAGTAGTTTGAACTTAAAACACAAGACCTGGAGAAAAGAATTTGGGCTTTAACTGCGCAGCTGTTACTGTGTGCACTTTGGCCAAGGATACAAACAATGACTCCCAAACCAAGGTGGAAATACAGGACTTGTGGCGATTTGAAGGCTGATCTAGTAGCAAATAGATTTCTACAACTTGTTGAAATCTCTCTGAGATACTTTGAACATACCGATGAATTAACTTCTCCCAGAACCTAAGTATAGTAAATTAATTCCTTAAAAGGGGCCTGTGTTTAGTACCACCAGGGGCTAGCTTTTGTTCTGCTCGAGACTGCATTCTTGAAGGCAGTTTTTAATTGGCACAGCAGTTTGGTTGATATCTGGGTAGCTTTTTAGAGATGCCATTGGTCGTGGCAGGTGGTGGAGCGTTGCTGATAACATTGTAGAAGTGGAAGTTAGCTAGCATGAGCTTTTTGAATTCTGGATTTGGGGCGGTTCAGCATGGAGCCTGCTTGTGGCTCTAACTCAGCAGACATCTATGAAATCTGGCTCCCAGTACACTGAAACTACTTCTCTCTTCCAAGGCAGCCCATCACGTCTGTTGACACTTAAGCTTTCTACCTGTCCAGCTCTAGTCTTTTCTCTTGTAGTAAGCAGTTGTTGATAAAGACACAACCGTTCGATAGGAGAATCCAAATGTCACCGAGAACGCTGAGATTTGAACTCAGGTACCTTTCAGGGAGGACAGTTAGCGCCTTTTTAGATTCCTTGAGTACAAGTTCAGGCAGGGGCTGTGGAGGTGGCTGGCATCGGCTTGGCAATGTGTCTGAGAGTTTTAAGGCAGATCTCTCAATGTGTTGTTATGGTCTATTTATGCGGTTCTGTGATATTACACTGTTGGATAGCTTAAAGCCCTTTGGTGATGGGAGCACAGGAGGTTGCTGAAGAGATGGCTCAGTGGTTAACAAGGCTTCCCATGCAAGCACGCAGACCTGCTTATATAGATCTCAGCCTCTGCCACCCCCTAAAAGCTAGGCACAGTGTAGGGAACAGAGATGGGCAAATCCTGGGGACTCCATGACTAATAGCCTAGCTGAAGTGGCAACCTTCTGGTTTAGTAAGAAAGCCTGTCTTGAGGCAGTAAGGCAAGGAGCAGTGTACCTAACAGCTCCCTAGGATCTCTACATGAACCCACATGGGCATATTCACCATGGACACAGACATCTTTCTCTTCCCTCTCTCTCTTTCACACTCACACACACACACATGTGCGCCTGTGCACCTGAATTCTTTGTGATAATTCTTATCCATTGTACTGCCACTTCATGAAAACCTTTGTTTTCAAATTAAAAATCACAAGTCAGACCACACACACACAAAAAAAAATCACTCATTTTCAAGTTTCAAGTATATAATCATCATTAAAATGTTTGCATTTTTCTTTTTATTTCTAGTACACACTAGCTGATATTTTAGTTCATATTCAGGTGAATAATGTTGTGTGGCAGTGGGAATAAAATATTTAAAATATGAAATTTTTCTTTTTTTCATACATATCCATCCATGGCTATTTAAGCAAGTAGGATTTTTTTTTTCACATTGCTTGGAGCATGAGATAATTCTAAATTTTAGAGTATAAAATGCCAGCGGGGTAATGTTTATGGAGGTAGGCTAAGGCCTATTTTTACAAATTGGCAAAGAATTCATCAGCATTCATACTTATGTAAAAAAGCACGGTACTTTTCAGGGGAAACTTTATTCATTCTTCTCATAGTCTGTACTTTGGTGAAATTACAGAATCTTTTCTTCAGGGTATTTTTCGATCAGCCCTTCCAAAATATGTGTTTTTATTTGAAAGGGTTGTTTGTACTTACAGCTGATGGTGCTGTGTGTTTGGCATTTTTGTCCCTTTCCGTAGAGCCCACATGCATAATTGGTACATGTGGTATGTTTCTGCTTGTGTCTGTCCAAGTATGTATAGAGATATAAAATCTCCTTTCTATATAGCTCCCTGTATAGGGCAACCCAAACAGCTGTTACTCCTTTTTATAGCTTCTTTAATCTATGTGCCAACAAGTCAGTTTACAAAATCTGTTTTGTTGATGACTGCTGCGATAATAATTGTGGTGTTTTGTGGCTTGGCAAAAGGCTGGGGTCTCCTCTGAGGACTCTTGCCAAAGGCTTTGAAGGGGTTGAGGTGGATCCACTGCCAAAATGAGTCACCACTCTCTATTTTATTTAATGTCCTTCTGCCAAGGCCTTAGACACTTTCTGTTTTCATTCTTTTGTAGGCTTTCCTCCCCACATTGTGGTTTTCCTCACAGCCAGAGGCCTGGGTCTGCCAGGATAGGTGAGAGAGACTAGCTCCCCTGTACCCAGTGCCAGTGTGAACTGAAGGGGAAGGCTTTGCTGTTGTCTACCATGAATGAATATGTGAGCTCAGTTATGCAGTTATGAATTCCAGATAAAATGATGGATTTAGATAATCGAGTCCTCTATAGTCACCTGGATCTGGGTCAGGAATTCCCAGAAGCATCCCCATTCTTTTCTTTAAGTGGCATTCAAATAATATGACAGTATTTTAGTGGTTTTCGTAATTGTTTAAAGCCTCTAGATTATTCATGAGATCTGGCTAAAGGCCCAAATCTTGAAATTCTCCTCAAACAAAAGAGTCCCATCCCCCGCCTTTGAAGTGCCATAATATTTGGCTTCGTGTAAGTATTTTCCACACATGCCTAATAGACTTCAGAGATTAATCCCAACATTTATTTCTACCTGTCTAGATTTAAATTGTTACTCAGAGGTAGACTAAGCGATATGAATTGCTGATGTGCGGAATGAAGTCTATTAGAGACGCAAACATTTCCTTTCTTCAGTATTTTAGTAATTGAAATGCAGTGGATGGAATGTCCGCTTGCTGGGCTTTGCAGCTCCCATTGTATATAACTCCGTGGTAAAAGTGGTGTCCCACCTGCTAGCATGAACAGGCACAGCTGGGTCGTTGAGGATCCTGAACCCAGATATTTTTTTTTACTTAACTATAGTTACAACACCATTCTAAAGTCTAATAAACCATGTATATGGTTGTAAATTGAGGTTGTAGTTTTTGTTTTCTAAGTATCCACTCATTGTGCTAAATATTGAAACATGGTACACATAGTAAAAATTCATTATAGCATCCCCTGAAAACATTTCCATAAAAATAAAATAAAAATTTCAAAGTTCAAAGTCCTAACTATAGGCACCAAAATATTTTCCATTTATTATGGCCCAAGCTTTTGTTCTTCAAGGGGAACACTGTAAAGATAGGCTCATTTAACACTTTGTTTGCAAGATGAAGGCTATTAAAAGTGGGTTATTATTCTCATAAATATTTCAGTTACAAAATATAATTACAAAGATGAAGAATATGAGAAAATATTGAGATAGATGCTGATCTGATCATATCATATAGGTCAGAAGTCATCATTCAAAGAAGTCAGATGATATATGGAAATACTTTGTAAACTATTTTGTAAATATCAAGGGGTTTATTTACATTTAAAATTTCTTTTTGTTTTGTATCCTAAAACTTTAGAGGGTCAGATCCTCCTCTGCATGTGTCACCTTTATCATTTTCACTGAAAATAGTAAGAAAATGGAAACAGTCATTGAGAAGTTATACCACTCTAAGGGATAAATTCATTTGGAACTTAAATATTCTAAGTTCTCTTTAAGAGTACGGCAAGATTCCAAGACAGAAATTCTTTTGAATGATCTATAAACCGCTCACACCCTAGTTAAGACCCAAGCTGTATAAAAAGCTCCAGGTTCACTTGAGCCTTGTATGAACCCCATAAACTAAGTGAAGTCCTGTAAACCTTGTGTGTACCCTGAAGAACCAAAATAACTAAACCCAGCACAGCTAATTAAAAACACTTTCTAGCAGATGCCTTATGTGTTCACAATTTAAAGGCAGAACCTGCGTTTGGAAGTGAATTGCTTTCCTTTGGAAGGTATGAACTGTAAATCCTAAGCCTTAAATTACAGCTATCCTTTATAGCACCTAACACATACTGCTTGAGAAGAGGCGTTGGATTCCTTTGGGAGTATTAATAGTTAGCATGACGTAAAGATTGTGGTAGGAAAGGTTGTGGCTTTGCTGGTGGTATTAATAGTAGGTGTCCTGGCCAATATTATCTGGAAATAGTGTTGCTATCTTAATTTATACTGACCCTTCGGCCACACTTGCTACATCATTGTTTTGATCCTGTGAGTTGATGGAAACTAGGAGCTGTTGGTCTGTTTAGGCAAAAAGAGAAACAGAGTTGCCAATCAGGTAAATCATCTGGCTTCAGATACAAATATGCAAACCTTTTGGAGTTACTAGCTTCCTCTTGTGAATGTTGAAAGGATAAAACGACAATAACTTCTCCTATTCTCTCCAACTAAAATTCTGGAAGAAACTGTCTCCATGTTATTGTTCACTCTAGGACTCTTGAAAGTGAGTGACTAGTTCAAGCAAGGAGTGATATGCTTCGCAGGTCTAACTTCCATACTGATCACTGTAATGAGAAGTCCCATCACGGGGATAATGTCGTCATGAGGACAACCTCATCAAGCCCTCTGTAATTCTTCATGCACAGGCATGGTATGCTGTTATAGCAATCATTTAATTGTAAGACTAAACATTTTGTATGATTTTTTTATAGACCAGTATCTTAGATACTCCGTAATCCTGAAATCCCTCTGTTTGCAAATACTGGTAGTTAACCAAAATGAGAATTGTCAGTCTATTACCTACTTTAATGTTTAGAGTCTTTGCTCTGGCTAAGTTCTGTAAGGATAGATTGGTAATCGTATACTGTCTGTGTGTTCATCCTTCCCTGGGCACTGGGAAGACCTTGTCATCAAGATTACCAAAGTTTCAGGTCCTCGATGAAAGAATGCCATCGCCTTACCGGAAGCTCACCAATAAGATGACACTTAATTATCTCCAGGTGGCCACATTCCTGATCTGATATTGGTGAAGTGTGCACTCCATCTGCTTTCATGCCCTACTCGTAGCTACTAGGTGGCATTCTGAAGGACTGGACTGTCACAGCATGTGCATTCTACCGTTCTACCCAGTACTGAGTTCAGCAAGCAGCATCCTCAGTGCATCTATGACCCGAACCCTCATGCGAGGATTTGTTTGTTTCAGGGACAGCTTACTACAGCTACTGTCCGCGTTCTTGTTAATGCCATACAGACGGCTGAAAGGTATTATAGCATCCTGCCTGCCACAGTACATGATGGGCAGAGTGTAATTGGTTTCAGTATCACCCTTAACAGGTAAGGGAAGGAAGAAGCCTCAAGGGTGAGGGGAGGGCACGCACTGACATCTGGTCACTACTACTATGTCAAACGAGTATGTGAGTATGTGTACTGCCTCTGGGCCGAATTTGCTACAGCCACTGGATCCCTTGTAGTCATAGTTGTGTCGTGGCTGGGCAGAGGGTTTAGCTTGAAAAGCGCATGATTTCCTTTATTCTCTCTTGGTCTTGAACGTTCTTTTTTCAGAAAAAAATATCTGATCTTTCATCATTATTTCTGAACCTTCAGTGAACTATTTTAGGACTGTAATTTTTCTTAGATGTATTCAATGTGATGAGCCAACATTAGTCTATTCAGCCATAGTTACCAAGTCTCTGAAGCAGATACAGGCAATAAATAAATAAATAAATAAATAAATAAATAAATAAAGGCACTGACCTCACCTAACTCTCCTTCTAACTTACTACAGTTACTAGTTCATGGCGCAGGTGGAGGAAATTAAGATGAAGTAAAATGTTCATGTCTATGAGAATGATTGTGACTTGTGCGCCCACTGATACAAAGCTTTGTACTTAAGGCCAAGGTTAAATCACTTCTGGAAACTTCGTGCCCAGATTTCTTGATGCAACCCCCAGCCTTGGGGTAAAGTAAAAGCAGTTGATCTTAGGAGCCTTCGTTCCTCTAGCAGCTCTGTCTTCCTCCGGCTCTGTGTTCGCTGCTGGCCTCAGTACTACGGCTGTTGTGGTCAGGCTGCACAGAAGTTCTCTGGGGTTATTAATAAAGCTGACCTAAGCTTCTCTTTAAAACTCATCAGGAGGTTTTCTGGTGGACAGGGTAGCCATACTGCAGCTATAACTTAACCAGTGATCATTTCTAGTATTTTAAAAAAGCTTTTAAGGCCCTTAATTATATAGATATTTATAAGTGAAAATTTGTCAGTTAGCTAGTCCCCTGCTTTCCCACATGTTCGTGCACACCCACTTCTGAATGCTCGTGGAGAAGTCACTAGTCCCCTGCTTCCCCACACGTTCGTGCACACCCACTTCTGGATGCTCATAGAGAAGTCACATTTAGCTCTAGCCTGGCCTTTGTGATCTTACAAACAGGCCGACTCACATGCCACCTGAAGTGACATATTATTGGAAGACCATGCATACAATTTAGTTTTAATTGATTCTCACTCCTAAGTATTCAGCCAATACAAGTATATCTCCTTTTAATTATTTATTTGAGTCACATGAACAAAGCAGCAGAGTTGTTTGGTGAGCCATGCAAATACCTTACAAAGAAGGCATCAATCTATCTTATAACCCTCAAGAAATAAAATAAGCCCTTACCTTACATTATTAGTAGTATTACTTATAAGTTTAAAACGCAATTTATAAAGGATGATTAGTACATATTTGTTGATGGGAAAAATGTCAAGAATTAAATATATGTAATTAAGGGGAAGAAAACACTTAAAACCTATAAACATGATAAACTAAGAAATTAGTTTCAAAGGAAAAATATCTCTAAAGGCCTGAAGGCTTACTAACCAAATGCTATAGTTAGGTCAAGCAAAGAGATGCTCTAAGAAAATTAATTCAGCCAAGGCATTTATTAAGTTGTCCTTTGTGGTTAGCATGGGCATTTGTTACTGGACAGCAGCGTTGCGACTAGAGAGGCGGAAGGAGTAAATAAAGAAATGAACAACATTCATTTTCATGTCCTTGTGACAAGTTTGAATACACAAGATCCACGAGTTAGATAGTGAACTCAAGGAATAAAGCACAGTGGAGATTGGATTCATCATGGATGGGTTCTTACTGGAAGAGGCAGGAAAAAAATCACACACAGTTCCTTTTCTAGGAAAATATTTGTAAATTATGCTTGGTTAGTCCAAGTACACAGAAGACATATGGAAGTTTTCAAACCTATTTTCCACAGTTCTTGTAAGAAGTGCTGAGTACAAGGTATGGCTCATCTGTGCTGAAAATAATCATTTTAATTGGATTGCTTCTCTGGAAACAAGACAAAGAGTACATTGCTAAAAGCTTCTGCGCCATTTTCAATATTTGTAATAATGTAAGTGCTAAAACGGCCCCCATTTATATGCAAGGGCTGTACTGCCTTCTATGGGCATGGAGACTGGGGGAGCCTCTAAGAAGAACGTCTGCTTAAATGCACGCAGACAAAAGTATTTTTAACTTTAGATTAGAGAACCAACTCTACCTTTCTTAACAGCTTTTTGACCACCGGAGTTCTGCTCTCAAGGCCAACTTACATATAGCCCTTTGTTTACCTAAGAGGGCGCTGTGCCCACCAGTACCATCAGCTACAGATGATCTGGAGGGGAGGGGGCATAAATGTAAGGGTCCGTGTGATGGGCTGAAATGTTCACTTTTTATTAGGGCTACAGATTAAAATCCACATTGCTGGTAAGCCAGGGGTTGGCTTTGTGCATGTCAAAATGTACTTTAGACCCTGAAACACACTCTAGGCCTTTCTTCTGACAACAAGTCAAAGATTTGGGTTTTATAGTATGCCATTAAAAAAGATCTTATGAAGTATTTGTTAAATCTTAGCTTGAAAGTTATTCCTTGTAAAGAATTATGCTTACTATTAAAGACTTTATTATAGGATAATATCGCTGTATTTAACTAACACAATAGAAAAAATCACCTTGGTTCCTCCCAACTTTAACTACAGTGAGGTTGTTTCATTTGTGTTACTCCATAAACCCCAGACGTCTTTTTCCTCTACATACGAGAACTCCAAGTGCACAGAGGAAGATGGAGAGCTTTCTGCCCTCATTTTCACTTTCCTTCCGTCCCTCTGTGCTGTCCTTTGTTTAAGAAAACTTCTGCGGTATGTCTTTCATGCATCCTTGCTCTTTGCTTCAGAGGCCTCTTTTAGTAACTTCTCCCTGGCTTGATGTTCTTTTGCACTGATTAAACTAAAGTGCGCATGTGTGTGCGCGAAAGCCTGCATGTACATGCTGTGTACAAATAAAACTTGGGTAGAAAGGGAAAGTCTGTGACCTCTAGTTTACTTTAAACACATACAAAGAGAGGGGGAGGGAAACTTGCTGATGTGGGGACACTGGAGTTTGGGAGTTCCATACTTAAGTTCTGTCTCAATTTCTTCCATCTGAAATAAGGATGGTAAGTATTTATTTGGCAAAAGTCTCTGAGAAAACTGTGTGTAGATTCAGTCAGCTGACAGTGTTGACCATAGTTGTTACTTTGAGGCTGCCAGTCACTTCAGGGTGCTGGTATCACACCACCGCCATCGTATTTGCACAGTTACACAGTTTTGTTTGGTTGATAATAAATACTGATATTAAACAAAGGGCTGAGAGTTAGACTTTTTGGTGCTAAAAGATTTATCATAAGTATGATGACATGAAAAATGATAGTTACAGTAACCCAAAAGTCTTGAACGGCTAAAAACTCTGACAGTATTATTTATATGATTGATTTAATTCTCAACTAAGTAATGATAGAATGGGAATTAATCTTTCAATAAAATAACTCAAATTTAAGTGAGAATATAAGTAATTGTATTTTGATAATTATAAAAATTAACAAAATATAAGTATATATAGATATTAGATTAGAAAATACTGTAGCAAGAGCTTATCTGCATAATTATTTTTATTATTTTAAAAATATACTGGAATCAACTTTGCTATTAAGTTTTCCTTTTGTGTGGATAAAAGTTTCAACTCAGTTGCTAAGAATTGTGGTATATAATTAGTGTTTTAATAAATAAAGTACCCTTGAGGATCAGAGGGTAAAGCAGCCATACTAGACAGCCATACAGGCCAGGGAGTAGTGGTACACCCACCTTTAATCCCAGGATTCAGGAGACAGTGGCAGACGGATCTCTGTGAGTTCAAGCCCACCCCGAGCTACACAAGATTGAATCTGTCTAAAGGAGAAACAGAGCTCACACAAGGATGATCCCAGCATTTGGGATCACACGCCTTTAATCCCAGCACTAGGGAGGTGTAGACAGGAACAATATGGCTGGGTAGAGAGAGGAACTCAGTGTAGTGTGGAGTTTGAGGATTCGTGGAGACTGGATATCACCACTTTGAGCCTTGAGAGAGGTAAGATCTCTTCAGTGGCTTGACTGCTTTGCTTTTCTGATCTTCAGGCAAGCTCTATTTACTGAAACTCAAATAATATACCACTATAACTAAGGATGATTCCAATATGGATTTCTTATAATTTTATATTATTTGCTGCACCACTAGAAGTTGGAGGTATGTCAGAATGCCAGAAAATATTTTTTTTTTTTGGTCAACATTGAATCCCATTTCAAGCATCATGCGTTCAGCACCAATTCCTTCTCATTTTACCCGCTCACTGAGTGTTAGGATGATATTGTCTTTGGATAGATTCTCAGTGGAAGCAATATGAGCCATCTTGCAAGATAAATGAATACTTGCTAGATGCCACAGAACTGCTGCTTTTATGTGTTTGCATGCTTAAAGTTAGTTCTCTTATTCTCTGATGTATTCTCTAACTAATGGCTTTCAAGTTCAAAGTGGAGAAAAAGTTCAGCTCATATGAAATAAGCCAGCCTTCTGGGAAAGACAGTAAAGGTGAGTTACAAAGTTTCTCTTAGATCAAGCACGGGTCAGACAGCTATAAAAGGCCGAGAAATTCATTTAAAAAAAATACAAGTGGGTCTAGCTTATTTTTAAAGTACTTTAAAATTTGACCTCTCTCTTAAATGAATGAAACTGGAAATGCCGTGATTCCCCGTGGGCATGAGTGTGTCAGGGAAAGGCTGCAGAAATGCAGCTAGTAAGTCTCCGGAAATTCACATCTGCATAAACAGTGTGGCTGAGGGCTGTCCAAGTGCACAAAGCTAAAATGTGTGCAGGTCTCATCTTGAAGGAACTCCTACATTATTAGTGTTTTGACAAACAGGAGTCTGCTGGTGTCAACAGACAAAACTTCCCTCCACTCCATATACGCATCCTTTACAGAGTGTTAAGAGGTTGTGTTGTGTCCTCCCTGTTGAGGGAGGAAAAAGAGAGCTGGCGGGTGGATTTTATATCCAAGGACGTGAGACCCTTTAAGGCCAAGACCTGAAATTACCAACTGTGGTTGACATAGTTGGTTAAATCTGATTTGGGATTCCATAAAGTTCAGGCTAGTCAAGAGAGGTTGCTTGTGGTTTGTGTGAAGACATTTATTGCAAGCCTCATGGTACAGTGTACCACATCGATGCCTTACTGGAAGAAGGTGAATGGCCCAAAGTTGGGTAGAATCAAGAAATGAAGAGTAGACGAGTGGGTTACAACAACACAGGCAGTTAACATCAGTGAAGTCAGCCAGCGTGTCATAGTGCTTTAGATGATGGCTCGGGTTCCAGGGTCAGAAAAGCAGCTGGGGAAATTCAAGTCAGTTTCTGGTTGCAAATGAGACTGGAGACTGTCCCAAACATAGCGAGCACAGGTCTAGGAGCTGACACTCAAGGTAGGCCATACCTGTTAGAGAACATGATACATACTAGTGAATCAACACTGAAGCACCGGCTGGAGGCCAGGAGTGGCTCACTACTGATGTGATGGTCCTCCTGACTGCTGTGACCAGCCGAGACAAAAAACGGAGACTGTTACAGAACAGGAGGGCAAGCTGGGCAGTGGTGGTGCATGCCTCTAATCCCAGAATGTGGGAGGTAGAGAGACACAGATCTTTAAGTCTGAGGCCAGCCTGGTCTACATGGAGAGTTCCACGAGAGCCAGGGTTACACAGAGAAATCCTATCTCAAAAAAAGTAAGAAAAGAGAGAGAGAGAGACAGAGAGAGAGAGAGAGACAGAGACAGAGAGAAGAGGTCAAGTGGTTTTAAGGGGATGGCAGGGAGCCATATGAAGACTAAAACAGCTTCAATAATAAAGAATAATATTGTTTGGTGTGTCTGTATGACGACAGAATCCAACAGCAATCTCTAAATGTTTACCTAAAGAAACGCTGTTTTTAAAAGGCAAGTGCAAGGGGTACCTGCTCCTGGTACTGGGCTATCACATCCTAATAAAATAAGCCCCGTGTCTTAGTTGGTAGTGGTTGTTTATACTGTTATCTACGACTTACTGAAGCCCCAATAATTGTTGACTGGCTTGGTCTGATTCAGTGACATTTGCTGTTCTCTTACATCCTCCATTAAGGCAAGGACAGACATAATTCTTTTTTTGAAAAAAAAAATCTGCGTAACTATTTTGTAAGTGTCAGATTCTCCTTTGCTGGATTGTTGGCTTTGTCAGTGTTGCTAGTGACATTTTAGAGCAAGGCATCCTGGGAGAGGGTGAATAAGCCTTTTGACTAAGACTTTAAACACAACAATACTTTGCACGGGCTCATTTCATGGGCTCCCTCTTATGTCATTTGAGGCAAAGAAAATGAGATCACAATCCCCAGAGTACTGGGACAGTTCACTGGAAGGTTAGCCCACCTAAGTTTATAGGAGTTTTCTTTGCAATGGAATTAGAGCTAATTTCCAGTGTTGTTTTTGGAGAAAGCTGAAGACTGCAATTATGTGTTGGCACTTTCTAAACAGCTCCCTGTATTGTCATATTATTTTAAATGAGCTCTGTTTTAGAATGACCTTTCATGTTTTGATTGCAATAATATAGCTTACACTGGTCTGTAGTTAGCAAAATACAAGGATCCAGTAAATGATAGAGTGTTGACACGCCACGGCTCTAGTTAAACTTTTGTTGGGCATCACTAGCACTTCCCTGGGTGTAGAGAGGCGCTGGGGGGTTGGAGGGAGTAGAAAGTCCTTATTCTGCAGCAATACAGCAATCTTGTTGGATGGAAGCTGTTTTACCTAGAGTAGCTAAGACCCCCAGGTAGCAAAGATAATAGTCATACAAACGTAAAAGCACCAAGGAAACATCTTGTGCAGTATTTGTATGGCAGATCCGTCAGTCTGTCTGCCGAGGAGAGGGCAGCAAAGGCCGTCTTTCTACGTTGTGGAAATGCTGCCCAGAGGCAGAGTCTCCTTAGCGCCCTCCTGGACACGCCCTTGCTCTGCTGCGTTCCCGTCAGTGCCGTATTAGTAATAGAATTTTGGAGTTGATTTAAAAGACAGTCTGCCTTAAAGCAGATTGGATAGTTTGCACACTGTGAATTGTAATTAAAGAGTAAGGGGTGCTTATTATGTCAACAACTGGCATGAGAAACCCCGAGCAGCAGGTGACCCCAGCCATGTGATGTTTGTGACAGCTAGGACCCCTTTAGACTGGCTTAGCAATCTGAAAGTCCAAACTGAAAGAAGCCCAGGGGCTGTGTATCTCATTAGATCCCAGGGGAAGTACAGGATACAGCTTCCTTCTGTTTTCCTGGGAGGTCGCCAGAAAGTTGGTAGAGAACTGTTTCTGTCAGAGGCTGAAAGAGAAAAGAGAGCGCATACAAAACAAAACAAAACAAAACAGAAGGCCATACACACCACAAACCCATCCGCCCGTCACCCCCAGGACCATACATTTGACATTTCCCACAGTCTTCCCAAGGCCATCGCGATCGCTGTGTCAGCACCGTGTTCCTTGCTTGGAATGGTTTGAAATGAGGCCTCAGTGTTCCAGCATTGGAAAAATATTTAATCTTCAGCAGCCAGGGATTCTTTCGGTATACAATCATGAGAAATGATCAAGCACACATATCAGATTTGCCTGAAATCTGTTTGTATTATGCACTGCGTTTGCTTGGCCTTCTGAAATGGGGTAGATATCCAAGTTTAGAAAGATAAAGCCACACTTATAATAAAGGAAACAGACCAAGGACACACGTCATATGTAGCCTCAGTCTTACGGTGGTTGAGTACACCGTTTGAAATATGGTTACATTAACGGGGTGCCAGGGTGGAAAAGTTAGAGTGTTTAGGAGTTACATCATGAAAGTAGGTACCCTACCCTAACCCAAACTCAGGCTTGGGTTTAGGCAGGTTTTGTCCTTTATTGTCTTAAGATCCCAGTTAGAGTGAAGAAAAGATACCTCCCCGTCCTGGTACCTCATAGAGCCCACTAGGTATCCATCCTGTTGCCCTGGAGTTTCTGTAGCCGAGAATAAATGCTGTGTCTGGTAACGTAGATATTTGGTAGGATTTTTATATTTATTTAATTGTATGTGTGGTATGCATGCATTTGGAGTGGGTACATGCACATGTGTACATGTATATGCATATGGAAGCCAGAGATGGGCATAAAAAATCTTCCTCAGTCATTTCCTGTTTAAGTATCGAGGCAGGGTCTCTCAGTAAACCTAGAGTGTGCTCCAGGGATCCTGTCTCCCTTCCAAGTACCAGGATTACAAGTGGGTCACTCCATTGTCGGCAAAGATCTCCAGCAGCACCCAGAACTTCTCCTGCTGGTCTCACTGTCCTTTGGGGCCAGGGGCTCCACTTTCCACATCCACCTTGCTGATGTTGACTTTAAATTTGGACTTCAAGTTTCTCAACTCAGCTGATAATGGCTACTGCTAACCTGCCCTCAGGGTGTGGAACCAGGAGGAAGCGAGCCCCATATAAACCTAGCATACCCCTTAAGCCCAGAGTGTCATTCTGTGTAAAGTAGCAGGCAAGGATCCTCTCAACACAGACCTCCGTCTTCCCTAAATAAAGAAAGCAGGGTTAGAACAGCTGCAGTGTGTGAGCTATGGCTTTGTATGTACTACCGCCAGCCTGGAGGAGCTACAGGACCGGGTGCCATCCTGCTTCACACTTGCATGTATGTGTGTGTCCGTGTGTGCATGTGCACTGTATGTTTGTGTTCATGTTTATGTGTGTGTTAGTGCATGCGCATCTGTAAGCAGGTAATGTGGAGGCCAGTAGCCAAAGTCAGATGTCTTTCTATATCACTCTCTACTGTAATTTTATTTTATTTTTATTTTAGGCAGTCATTCACCAAACCTGCAGCTCGCTGTTTCTGTAAGGCTAGCTGGCCAGTGAACTCTAGGCGGCACTTGTCGCTGCCTTTACAGTGCTAGAATTACAGGGATGCACTTTTGGGGGCCAGAACTCAGGTCCTCATGCTTGTATGCTGAGCACTTTGTCCTTGAAGCATCTCTCCAGTCTCCCGTTGTTTTTATTTGTGATCTATTTTAAATTTGTAAGTAATTGCTTTTTAGTTTCATTTTTTTTTCAAAATCAGTTTCCTTATGTTGTCAGAGGGAAAACAAGGTTTTAGTTAATTTTACCTCAGTTACCCAGAAAAGATGACATATAAAAGGAACTTAGGGACTAAGACAGGAATCTGCTGATGACTGTGTTGTAAACCAGTGTCTGCAGGAAAGTATGCGGGTTTTCTCAGGTCATATCTGTTCACACTTACTTTTCTCAGTAAAGCCTTTTCTCTCCCTCCCTTTGCATAATCTAAATATTATTTCCTTAATCTTTATTTGTATTAGATTTCCTTATATGTTCATTATCCTGTTTTGTGTTTGTTATTTTATCGTCTTAAAAATCATATTACTTCATGAAAATCTAAATGCAGTCTGTTAATAAGAACCATCATATAATATGCAGATCTATAAAAATAGCTATTTTCAGAACTTTTAGTTAATTTGGAAAGTGACATTTTTAACATCTAGTCAGGTTTCCAAAGACAGAATTTAAACACATTTGAGAGTGTGCCTTCCTCAGGCTAAGGATGGAAGCAGTTCAGCTAAGAGACTAGGGCGTGGCAACTGGGCTACACACCTACTTGTCATTAGCCCGCCTACCCTGCCAGTGCTAAGAAGCCCACTAGAGGAGGAGAGAGTAAGACAAACCTTTCCTGCGGCTTGGGCCTGGTCTACAGAAGCTTCCGTGTGCTGGCTTTGGTTGATATCCAGTCCACAGAGCGCTGAGCACTTCTGCCTGGCTATAGCATGTCCTGGATCCCTGACATACAGGGAAGGACTTCTGTGATGAGGATGAAGCCATAGTCACCTCGCGGCACATGCTCTCACGGTTTCCTGTAGAGACCCGAGAGGACACACAGTGAGCAGTACTTGGCCAAACTCTACTGCTCGTCTGCCTCAAGCATAGAAATGCTTTATTTAAAGACCTGAATCCTAAATATTTGCCAAGCATTGTTAGAAATGTCTTCTGAGTAGAATCCTTACTTCCCTTGTCGGTTCTGTTTGTACGGGATCGTGTCTGAAATACCACATTATCAAGTAAGATAATTGTGAATATTAATGAGACAACGCCCAGCTCTAGTCCAGGGCAACTACCCCGCTGTATTTGGCCATTTAAGGAATTTTATAGTCTTACCAGGAAATATAATTTTGTTGTTGTTGTTGTTTTGGTTTTTGTTTTCTTGTTTTTTTTTTTTGTTTGTTTGTTTTTCTTTTCTGTTTTTACCTAGCTGGAATTTGTTTCTCCTAGGAGACAGAAAAGCCTGTGACCCATCTCAGGGATCACTCTGGCTTCATCACTTTGCCCAGACTGGCCCCTCCCTCCTCTGCTCCTCAATTCCCGCCCCCACTCCCACCCCCAGTTCGCTTGTACTGTGTATAAGTGCTTATGCAGGTGAGCAGGAGCCTGGCGCCCTCTGGGGCTCGTACCTTGTTGGGAAGACAGATGGGAATTACAGGCAGTGAGAAATGGAGCAGGAGCAGAGGTCCCCCTCAGTCAGCAAGGTGAGGAGCCAGGAGAAGGACCGACTCAGTCTGCCAAGAGTCTCCTCTTCTGCCCTGGGTAATCCTGGAGATTCCGAGCAGATATCTGTGCTGTGTTAATGTGACTGTCAGGTCCTAGGAAGGCATGGAGCCACTTTTCATGCCCAAGAATGTGAAAGCAAACACTGACCTGTACAAATCCACCAAGATCCTTTCCAAGGCTGGATAGGGAGCTGCATAGTGAAGTGTTAAAAGTTTGAACAAATGCATTTTAGTGGCAAGTCAGAGTTGGCCAACCTGATGAGGTGAGTGATCACATCACAGACTGTCGCAGTACAGATGACGGAGTTATTCCTGCAATACCAGCAGGTCTGTGAAACTTGGTCAGAGTCTCTCATTCCCCAAACTGAGGGGCTCTCGAGTTCACTATAAATTATCCTGTAGTTCAGTGTTGGTTTAAAATCCAGCTAAGTTGGAGCCTGCAGAAAACCAACTCAGGAAGATGGGAGAGGGAAGGTTTGGTTTTGAGCCAATAAACTAGCTCATTAAGGGCAGAGGGTTGGTTTGAGCCAGTCAGGCCTCACATGACTTTCTGAAAAAGAAATGCCCATTTTCATTTTTTTAGAAAATATTTTCACTTATTTATTTTATTTCTACACAGAATGATTGAAATGTGGTGAGCACCAGGTTTGCGTCCTTCCCCCCTATGTGGTACTCTCACCCCTGACACCAGAACTGTCCCCCTCCCCTGGTGCTTCCCGCCCCCGATGCTGCCCCCTCTTCCAGTGCTGCCCCACCCCTGTACTATCCAACCTTTCCCTGGTTGTTATCTGCCCCTCTAGTTTTATGACTCTGTCTCCTAGTGCTGTGCCCCTCCTCTCCCTGGTGCTCCCCCGCCATCACACCCCTTGGTTGCAATCTACCTTTGGTTGTATTCCCTTTGTGCCCTGGTCCTCTGAGTGGTCCCGTATTGGAAGTAGGTGAACCAGGTCTTCAGAGGTGGGATGTTGTCCGTGAGCAGGGAGGCCTTTGTTGTAAACTGTATCTGTAGTGCTCACAATAGACAGGTCGCCCAGTGGGTGCTCATGAAAACCCAGCTGGAGTGTTATGGCATTTATTTGAGTATATTCCAAGGAGTTCTTGTAGAGTTTTCATTTCCTTGATTGTTCAATAGTAACATTGGTTTTTATGATGTAAATGCTTATTAACCTGTTTACATCTTTAAAATACAGTAGAAAAACTCTACTTGTCCAAAGTGTTGATAACAAGAGAGAAGATTGGATACAGAACAGAACTGCTAGTTTTGTGTTTTTATTCATTTTGTTGTTGTTGTGTATTTGTTTATTCACTATTGAAAATAGATCTACTTCCATACAATATATTGTGATTCACATCCCCCAACTTCTCCCAGATCCTTCCAATCTCCAACCCACCCAAACTCACACCCTTTCTTTCTCCCTCTCTTTTAGAAAACAAACAGGAATCTAGATAATAATTAATAATAAAAACATTTAGTCAGTGTGTGCTGACACCCCAGTTTTTTCAGGTTGGTCAGAGAGACATTGCATGTTTTTTTTTAATTCTTTTCTATAACTAGCTTCTTGAGACTTGTCATTTGTAAGAAAGAACTATTTGTGCTCAAAGAACTTAAGCATTCTAAGGGAAATCTCAAGTTAACTTGGGGCACTGCCTTCCCATGAAGTTAACAAGCCTGAACTTCGAATGGTTCACTCTGGAGCCCAGGTCTCCTGACTCTGAACTGCTGTTCTCTGAGGAGGTGCTAAGCCAAATACCTCCGAGGTTTCCTGGAGGATGCTCTCACATCTGAGTCCTACAGACTCCGCGGGATAATGAAGTGCTCTGGTGGAGGAGTGCTCAGAGGTTAGCTTCACGTGCAGTGTTACAGACCTTGTACTGTAAGGTGCAGCCAATAACAGAGAAAAAGCGAGCTGGCTCTCTGCCTTCCATGCAAAGGTTATTTTTCTTATTACAACAAAACTAATTAGTGGGTTTTATAATGTAAGAAACCGTGGCTGTGAGGAAAGTTTCCTCAGCGCCAGGAAGCAGATGGCGGCGGTGAACAGTGTTTTCTTTTGCCAGGGTTTGTATATGCTTCGAAACCTGCAAGAGATTTTGCTTTTCTGGATTCGTATTTCTGATCTTTTTTATTTTAAAACAGAAATAGAAACTTATATTTAAACGTGCTTGCATCATGTGGTCTGTTTGACATATCGTAGTTGCTTGAAAATGTTGAATAACATTTGAGGTTCCTCATGAATTTCTTTTTTCCCCGTGCTTTCTGCATTGTGTCCTTGGGGAGGGCAAGACGTTGCCCTCAGAGCACCACAACAGGGACTTCTGGTTGGCTGGGAAAAGCAGCCCATGAGATCTTTTTGCTTTGCTCTCAATTTCCACTTACATACCAACTCCTGTAAAAGAAATTTCTTAGCTCTTGCCTCTCTTCACCATGACATCAATGTTAGCAGTGTCGATAATTTACTTCTGTGTCTGCTGGTGAGACATTACTCTCTGTTCATTTCAGATTTTTCTTTTTGAACTGTTTTGCACACCTTAAGCATGTCACTACACTACCACCACGGTGGTGGCATTAATAACAGATTGTGGGCTGATTTTAAGAACAGTTGCAGGCTGAAATACTTGCAATATTGTGGCATGAAGTTGCTTTTGTGATAAGGGCTTAGCACTTTTTGACTAAGACCCTCACTTAAACAAGAAAGGGGGATCATTAAATATATAGAAACTAAAATAAAAATCAATTTGATGATTTTTAAATTTATCTGAGTAAATGTAAGAAGAAACAATTGTCCACAAAATACTGCTTTAGCCTATTTTCTGATACAATAACAAAGCACCAGAGGCTGGATAACTTAGGAAAGCAGATTTTGATTGAGTCTGAAAATCTAAACTTGGCCTTGCTCTGCCAAGGGTCTCATCAGCTTCATCACTTCATGACATCATAGCAGGTATTATACAAGATGGCAATCTCAACTGGCAAGGCAGAAGGACTATCAGAAGTCAGAGTTCACCATGGTCTCAAAGGCCCTGTGTCAGCTTGCCCGTTTTTCTCACTGGCATGGCTACTTCCCACCAGGTCTCACCTTTCAGAGGTCCTGGCACCTCCCAGCCCTGCTGCAATGTGGAGCGAGCTTCCAATAGACACATGACTCCTTTGGGGACATGCCATGTGGGGATCCTAGCTGCTGTTAGCATGAGAAGTCTCCTGTGGGGTAGTGTGCTGTTTGAGCGGTGATGCCTGCTTAGTCAACAGGAAGGGAAGAGAAGCTCCCATGCCTTCCCACCATCCCCACGATAGACTGCGGAACGATGGTTCCTACAATTCACCAACCTAGTCACTCACAGATGTGATGGGGACACCAGGCCACCTTCATTCCTGGATAATTTCTAGCTTTCCCCATGTTGGCTGCAGTTAAACTTTTTATCTCACTTAGAATTGTTGTTTCTGTCACCCGCTCAACAGATACCTCTGCTTAGTTCCTGGGGAAAAAAATAAAAAGCAACAACAACAAAAACAAGATAAAAAATATTTATAATAGGATTTTGTCTTATTCTTTTTCTAATCCCCAAAATAATAGAAGACAGGATTGAAAAAGGTATGTCAAGCCTTATTACCTCACTGTCCTGGGTGCTGATACTGTCAGAGTCAAGAATCACTGCGTGGTCCCTGATGGGAACTTAAGTGGTCTGAGTTTGAGTCCAAGTCCCATGAACAGATAGAAGAAGGGAACCAGTCAAAGACTTCCCTTTGACCTATATAAAGCACATTCTGTGGCATGCCCTCACACACACACGTGCACACACACACGTGCACACACACACACGTGCACACACACACAGGTGCACACACACACACACACACACCTGTTTTTAAAGGAGAGAATTGCTGCCATCGGGATGGGAGGGACGGCTCAGCATGTGTGAGGACTGGAGCTCAGCTCCCTAGCAGCCTTGTAACTGCCTGCAGGGTGGATGCTGCCTGCCGTCCTGGCACTCAGGAGGCAGGGAAAGGGCATCCCAGAGCAAGCTGACTAGTTAGACTAGCTAAGTATGTGTGCTCTTGGTTCAGCTAGACACCTTACATCAATAAGTGTAAGTGATGGAGGAAGACACTCATACCAATCTCCGGCCTCTACAGGCTTGACCCATGATTGGAGACTGAAAATCTAAACACTGTGACCCCAGCTTTGACAAGCGTCTCCTCGGCTGTATCACATCATGACATCACTATGTGTGTGTGTGTGTGTGTATGATATATAACATATGTGTATTATAGACATGAGTAACAACACACACATTCATGTAACTTTTATAATTAAAAAGAATTGATCATGGAGCCAAGTAGCGGTGGGAGGAGCTTTGTGAAAATGGGGTGGGATTGGCAGGTGGAACAGCCCACCTTTGTTCCCACACACCACTAATGCAGTAGTTTCTGCTTAAGTGTTTTTGTTTTCCCTGCGCGTTCACTTTTACCACAAGTAAACTACATGAAAAGCTAGAGGCAAGAGATTTGTTGAATGTAAAATAAACAAATAAGCCCTTTGTGGTTTATAGAAATCTCCACCTCCTCCTTCTAACACTGGCAAATGTTAGAAAGCCTTCGGAGGTCTAGAAACTCCATGAGGGGCTGACAGAGGTAGTAGGCACTTTATAAGGAACAAGCTGAACAGGTGGGTTCTAATGAGTCCTGGGCTGCTTGGGACTAAGTCTCTTAGCTCTTCGCTCTTGGGATAAGAACCGATCCACTCCTGCAACTGCCCACGGTAAAGAAGCTCTTCCTCCCGGAACGAGTGATGGGATCCGTGCTGACTTTTGCAGAGCGAACCAGAATGTATGTTATTTGGTGCACTATAGACCTAATTAAGAAGAGACCACCAAGTAAACATCACTTCTCACTAAAATAAGTCTGGGTAATAATACTTTTCTAAAAGCAGCTTTTAAACACATATATCCTGAGAAACTTCATGTGACCAATCCTACACAAACTTACCACGTGTTGTTTGGAAGACGCTTTAAATTCGGGTTTTACCGAGCAAAGTTGCTTTTTCCATTATGAGTTACTGGGTGGTGGTGGGAGTGGGGAGTGGGGATGCTTCTACTTCTACCAGAAGTAAGAGAGGAGAAACATGGAGACTGTGCCCCACAGTGAAAACTGGCGGGACCGTTAGGATGAAAGGCAGATGGAGGGAAAGGCTGTGCGCATGGCCCCTGTGACTACTGGTGGATTTTGGAAAGCCTTTCAGGATTTCAGAACTAATTACGTGAAGTCATGGGTTTTCATTATCTAAGTTTGTTTTTCCTATTCCTTGTTATGTGGGGGTGTTTGCAGTTTTCTACTTTGTACCAACTCACACATTTTTGAAATTTTATAATCCAGTGCCGCTTGCTTCGGTGCTAGATTAAAGTTCATGCAGGACCACTGGTTAATCTTCTTAGGATGTTCAGCTGCTCCTTGCTAGAAGGATATGCAGAACTTGATGTCTTCCAAGTATGGTTCAAACATCCAAAGCACTTGAGATTAGCACCATGTGAAGAAACTTTAAAATATTGTACTGCAATTAATTTTAAATAACTTAGCACTGCATATGTCAGGGGGAAAAAGCCATGGTAGACTCCAAATGGGAACTCCAAAAAGTGGAATGATTCACTTAAATCATTTGCATCATTTATCATAAGGACGCGGAAGCCCGAAATATGACTATTTTCACTTGAAGGTGGGTGAAATTTGAAAGACTTAGATTCCACCTGAACTGGCTGTGGTAATAATACTGGGGAGACGGATGAAGGAACATTTAGGGTTCATCAAATGAATAGCTATATGTTGAACGTTTGTATTACAGGCCCCAAAGACAAGGAGAGAACTGTTAACGTGGGAGTTGAGATCACATTATTTTACAGATATATGTTTGAGAAAGTATCTCTGAAATATTTTTAATAGGATTAGGGGTATAGCTCAACGGCACACTGAATATCTGGCATGACTGAGGGCTATGTTCCATTCTTCACACAATTTAAAGTAATTGTAGTGTTGGGATTAGAAAGATGGCTCCATGGTTAAGAGCGCATGTTCCTATTGCAAAGGACCTGGGTTCACTTTCCAGCACCCACATGATGGCTCACAAGGGATTCACCCACCTCTTCTGACTTCCACAGTTACCAGGCATGAACATGGTGCATTGTTGAAATAGGAGCGGCGGCAGGGCTGCGTCCCGGGCACCTGGCCGCCTGCATGGCTAGCTTATGCCCGAAATAATTACACGGAAACTGTATTCTTTCAAACACTGCCTGGCCCGGCTAGTTCCAGCTTCTTATTGGCTAGCTCTTACATATTGTTCTAACCCATTTCTAATATTCTGTGTAGCCCACGAGCTGGCTTACCAGGGAGGATCTTAACCTGCGTCTGTCTGGAGCGGGAGAATCATGGCGACTCCTTCACTAAGCTTCTTTTTCCCAGCATTCTCTTCTGTCTACTCCGCCTACCTAATTTTCTGTCCTATGAGGGCCGAGGCAGTTTCTTTATTATTAAGAAATCACTCCCACATCAGTGCATGTACATACATATGCAAAACCCATAAAAATAGATAAACAAACCAATTTTTTTTAGAAAGTTGGTGTTGTCCTAAATTCTAGGCTTACAACTTGCCTAAGTTCTTTATTTAGTAGTTTTAAAAACAAAATAAGTTTTGTTTTGGTTTGGTTTATATTTCTGGGTGGCATAATGGGTCAAGATATAAAAAGAAAACATTGTTTAAGGGCTCAAGTGGTCAGGGGTTGGCCAAGTTACTGAAGATAAACACTTAAAACTCTTAGTGAGCTATTTTTGGTCATTGATAAAGTAAGGAAGAGATGGTCTTTGATTTGCAAGGAGAACTGCATGCATGTTATTTTAAATCATACTTACTGTGAGCAACAGTGAACAGGTACCTTTGAGCCCCTTTGGAGAGACAGGCTGCCCTGCCTTGACTGCAACCAAACTAGCAACCTAGTTACTAAGGATCTGGTTCAAGTGCCAGACCTGAGAGCTGGAAAAACTTTCCGAAGGCAGATGACGTCCCTTGTTATTAGCTTTTCCAGCATGCAAAGTGTGAATTTACATGTGTAAGGAAGGGAAATATGGTTGATTTAGGGCCATACAGTAGTCCTCTGGTTGGTTCTCAACAGGCAAAGCGTTGGTCTTGCAGTCATGCAGTCCGCGCAATGCCAGACAGTTTACCCCAAAGCATCTTTGGCACTGTCATCATCCAGGGTAGGACCAGTTGTATGTCATAGGCCAGAAAGCAATGTGTGTCCTAGCAGTATGCTATCTGCCACAGGAAAGAAATCACATGAAAATAGCCCAAGTGATACACTGTGAAAATTGGCTCCATGCAGTGTACAGTTAGAGCCTGATCACTTCCCATAACCAACAAGGCACATTATGTCACACAGTCCAACCTTCATGGTCTTCAGAGTCCAGTTAGGATGAGTTAAGGGGTGCAAAGGGCTTCCCAACCCCACACAGCTAGAAGAGAGGCCAGGAAGGGTCTGGAACCCAAGTTTTCTTGTAGAACACCCTCTGCCACAGTTACCATCTCTGAAAGGGAGGACCCAGGTCGGATTAATTACCACCCATCCGAGTGTCACTGCTATACACAGTCTGGTTTCTTGTTTGTTCATTTGATTATTTAAATAGCTTACAGCGTTTCCAACCATACCAATTTTACAGTGATTATATGACGTTTCACTTATGGTACCACTTTGCCTAACCCCCTCTCTATTTCACTAAAAATGGTCACCTCAGCCATGACCTGATGGTCAGGATCCAGACTCCTGTAAATAACATTTCTAAGGTACGGTTAGTTGCCCAGAGTGCCACATCAGGAAAGAAGGAAACACAGTCCCTCCTCTGCCTCAAGCACCAGGAGCCAGGATTCCATTGCGAAGTTAACAGAATCTGTTTCGTTACCGCTGTCCTGGCTGACTCAGAGCTTCAGGGGTGATTCTCTACCTTTCCTCATCATCTGTCCCATGGACTCGAAAGTGGAAGCTGTGTAGTAGGTGCCGAATTCACAGGCGGCTGGATAGAATGACCAGACCCAAAGACCCAGAGGAAAGGAGCCAGTGTCGTTGCAGAAAGACGGTCCATTCCCTTTTCTCCTTTAGCAAGGAGCAATGGTGTGAGCACGGTTACCCTGCGGATCTTTGGCTTGCCTCAACCTCTGCTTCCATCCCTCAGCCGTGTGGGAACTCCTCCACCTAGGGAGACGGAACCTCTGTGATCCTCCCAACTGCAGAATCAGCAGTCTGCTCATTAAGAGCCTGTCCTCTTCAGACCCCACTGCCCCTCCCTTCTCACTCACAGCTTGTCAGAGACTTGAGATGAGGTGTCTCAGCCCTGCCTGCCATGCTTTCGGCTTGACTCTCTTCATCACTTCCCAGCGCCCCTTCCTTCATTATTCCTTGTTAGGAGAGAAAATGCCACACTAACCCCTGCTATCTGGTCTCCCCAAATTCCTAGGGAGCCCTACCCTGGGGGCAGAACCCTCTTCTTCAGACCTTAACTGGACTTTTAGACAGTTGTCATTATCTTTGTCTAAAGGTCATAGCTAAATTGAATAAGAGGAAAGCCGTGTTTTCCTGCCATGCACAAAGGCAGTATTGACTTCCCTAATCCAGTTTGCTGAGGGGTGAGAGAATTAAATTAGATATCTAAGCACAGAAATTGAGAGCCTTTGAAAACAAAGATAAGGAGACAAGACTGTATTTTCCCTCTTCCTGGGAGCTCTGTGCTCAAGATTTTGCAGGTGTGTCATCTGAGCCATGGCTTGCATCGATCAAAACTGTGCCAATGCATATTTAATCAGCGAGGGGACCTGGGTGCATTATAGCCATCATCCCTATATTGAATGGACTGTCAGACTTTTCTGGACGCCCCACCCCCACGCTCCTCTCCCCCACCCCTCCCCTCCCTTGTTTGGGAAGCCTCTGCATCTTCTGAGCAGCTAAAAAGTTTCTTTGTTTTTAGCTGCTGATGCATACGTTGCCACTGAGGAGAATACAAACAAGCAGAGTCCTGACGGGTTTATTTTGTCTACCAGGACAAGCTGCACACCCGTCCAGTTCCTTCACAAAGAGTTTTAAACCCTGAAAAAGAGAGGATGGGGGAATAAAAAGCAAAGGAAAATACTGCGTATCTCTTCTCGTATAGCTGTTTTGAAGAATGGCTAAGTTAGAAGTAAAAGGGGGGAAAAAGACTGCAGTCTAAGTCGGAGATTACAGAAGGAATCATTTCTGTTATTTTGTTTGAGCAGCTCCCTGATTTTGAAAATTAGGCTGGGCATTGTTAGTTCCTCAGTTCGCTTTGTGTGTAGCTCAGGTTCACCCTCATGTCAGGAATCTGTCCAGCAAAAGTGGAAAAGGTTTTCTGCTTTTGGCTTTTCAAAGATGGGCAAATGGTTAAAGCTGTCGTTTTGTTTTGTTTAAGTTTCCAAGGTTTTGTGGTGGCCTCCATTGGCGGGCCTTCTCACAATGCAGAGGTTTGGGGTTTCGCCACTGACAGATTCTTCCATGGGCTGATGGATTCCACTGGTCTTCACATGGCCTGAGCACCCAGACCTCACCGTCTGACAGACAGAATTGCCGCACCAGGTTGGCTCAGAATACAAAGGCCACAGGCTGGGAGTGCATTGCCGAGCCCCTGAAACTCATTAACATGATCTAGCTCAGGGTTCTTGACTTTTGAGGAAACTTCTGGCTGGTAAGGTAATAAAGATGTCTCTCCCTTGGTATAGTTTGCTGCAAAGGCTCATGGGAAGTCATTTGCTTGCATCTTGTTACACAGACTTCTACAGCTAACACAGTGACTACTTACAGACTTTGCACACAAGAGTGTGTCTGGAGTAAGTGCCCACGTGAGCCTGACACTTCCATCATTGAGGACAACTCCCACCAGGGGGGAGTTTGAGACACTTTCTTTAGGACCAGGTTTATAACGCTGTTATACCAGAACCACATCATGTGTAAGTTGGGGTTGACTTTTTTTTTTCAGAGTGAGGCTGGATATTTATTAAGTGGGTTATGGAAGTATGGAAGGGAAGAGGGAAGAAGAGGAGAGAGAGAGAGAGAGAGAGAGAGAGAGAGAGAGAGAGAGAGAGAGAGAGAGGAGAGACCGAAGCTGTCTCTCTGAGAGGAAGATGGAAAAGAGACTGGGGTTGACTTTTTAAAAGTGAAAAAGTTGCTTGAATGAGAAGACCTAGATGGCCGAAACACGTTGTTGCTTGTGATCTATAAATTTCAAAAGAAAAAAAAAGTTGTATGTGTGTGGGGGGGAAAGTGTGCTATATTGCTTAATCTATGCCACAGTCCTATTGAGTTAGATGATTAGTAATGTACCTGTTTTATAGATGAGGAATTTAAGATACAGGAAATTATGTAGCTGAGATGGTTTTAAGATCCTCTCTTCAATAGTGAAGTACAAATGCAAGAACTGTCTTGCTCCCAAACGTGAACAGCATGCCCTCTGCAGAGAGTTCTTTGGTCCTAAGATGGTTCACAAACATTACATGTATGAATAATGACACATAAGATTTTAATTTGGCTGTGCACAGCACTCACTGGATGGGTTTACTTTTAGGACATGGTTGTACATGGGAACCCTTTCTGCTTTAGAGAACAGAGATGATAGTTTGCTTTGTTTTCAAGTATATAGACAACTTTGCGAACATACTATACAATGAGCAACAGGCGGAGTTGATTACAATTCTGATTTGAGATAGTTTTATAATGACACTTTTTATATAGACCTTTGTTTACTTGGGAGGGGTGGATGGCCAAGTTGACTCAGTGATGGGAATTCTGAATTAAATCACAGGTCACCATTGCATGTCAGTATGCTCCTCTCGTAGGAAAAATATGATTCAAGTATTTGGGTAAATATTATAGTGATTTTTAGGAATAAATCCTTTTCAAGGGAGATTTGAGAAATTCCTTCTGTCTTTTCTGATCACTAGCTTCCTATCACTGATTTTACTTACAGCATCACAGGGAAAGATTCCTTGAAGCCCACCTGTTATGAAGACTGACACCTTAGTGAGTTTTATTGTTATTGCTTCTAGAGTGAATGAATTCATGGCTTTTAAAGCTAAGACATGACTCACCCTGTCAGTTCACAGGAGTTACTCCATTTAATTTTTTCTCAACATGTTAAAACTGCATCATTCCCCAGCCTCCGCAGGCACATGGAATTTAGCACCTTGAGAGTAAGTGATGAGATAGTTACGCACTGCTCACCCTCAACAGCCACGTCATCACACACAACCCTGGCTCAACAGATGGGCTTCCAATACCAGCATTAATGCCCAGAGTCTAATTCCTGTAAAGTTAATGCTTCACAAGTTTCTTATTCAGAAAACTATCACAAAAAGAAGTTCGGGGGAAGAAAATAAGCCAGATTACACAGCAGTCTCATATGGTCTTTGAAAATGCCAGTCACGGGTGTGGCTCAAGAGCGGATCTCCAGAGCAGCTGGCAGCCCCGGGGTGGTCTGGTGGACCCCTTCCAAGTAGTTGCTGCACAAACACAGCCTTTGCTCTCTCTCCATCGACTACAACATGTGCAAACTAGCCAGGCCCTTCTGGAGCGGGCTCTCCCCGCCTCACCTCCCCATTGTGTAATCACTTCACTTAGCACAAAACACATCGTTCTGGCCCACTAGGAAAAATTATAGAGACCAGATTCTGTGTCTTCGTGTAAAGATAATACTTCCTATTCAAAGAATCGTGAAGTGTTTCCATTCTAATACTTAAGAAGATGTACATGCCATGATTTACCCCGCCATTTATCTATTTTAAGAACTAGGTCATTGCACGTTAATTTTTCATTAGGTGAGTCACGGTTGTGTACATGAATTGACCTGAAATATCGGTTTGGTTATTTGTTGTGCATGAAGGATTCTGTGCATTCTCTAGGAGTGCTAGTCATTTTTCTGTGTTTTCTGTGGTTCAGACTTAGTGATAATGTTACAAAATTGTTCATCCTTCCCCAGACCATTCTGCTTAGCTGACTGTGTGGCATTCTTCGATGCTTCCCTCTAAGCCGTGAGTGTCTCTGCATGACCCGGGCAGCCACACTTTATATTCTCATGTACGCTTTCACAAATAGTTCTTTTGTTTTTAAAATCTTAATCCTATTTTAAAAAAAAAACACAGACTATTTCCTTTTGTATTGTTTTTATTGAGCTATATATTTTTTCTCTACTCACCTCCTTACCTCTCTGCTCCCCTTCAACCCTCTCTCATGATCCCCATACTCCCAATTTACTCATGAGATCTTGTCTTTTTCTACTTCCCATAGATTAGATCCATGTATGCCTCTCTTAGGGTCCTCATTGTTGTCTTGGTTCGCTGGGATTGTGAACTGTAGGCTGTTTTTTTCTTTGCTTTACGTCTAAAAGCCACTTATGAGTGAGTATAGACTATATATGTCTTTATGGGTCTGGTTATCTCATTCAATATGATGTTTTCTAGATCTGCCCATTGCCTGCAAACTTCAAGATGTCAGTATTCTTTTCTGCTGTGTAAGGCTCCATCGTGTAATTGTACCACACTTTCTTTATCCATTCTTCAGTTGAGGGACATTTCTCCTCTGTCTCTGTCTATGTCTCTGTCCTTGTCTCTGTCTCTCTCTGGTTTTCCAAGACAGAGTTTATCTGTGCAGCTTTGAAGCCTGTCCTGGTGCTTTCTCTGTAGCCCAGGTTCGCCTCAAACTCACTGAGATCCACCTGCCTCTGCCTCCCAAGTGTGCTGGAATTAAAGGCGTGCACCACCACTGCCTGACTCTGACACTGTTTCTAAATATAGTGTTCAACAATGATTTCTTTAATACCAGCAACTGTGAGACCCAATAAGCAAATTGTGACTGTCATAACGATTTCATCTTCTAGCTTCTCTTACTGTACGTATGTGGGAATAGATCAAAGCACAGTGATTTTGACCTTTTGCTGTTAGAGACAGGTATTTTTCCTATTCTAACTATGCAGATATAGAAGGTGAATTATTTAACCTGACTCTATTACAAAGGACTCACCTTCTCACACCATAAAAACAGAAACTTCCCTAAGTTCTAAAGTTGTTATTGGCTACAATTGCAGAAAGCTTTTGTTGATTACAGTCCAAGCAAGCTCACGCCTCCTTTCTTTCACCCTGGAATTCCCTCAGCCCTTCACTTATTTTCAGGACGGTATCCATTCTTCTCATTGAGTCTCTTTTATTTAGGTGATAGAGAACTGATTCTTTGGTACAAAAATTTTACCTTCTTCCACTGGACTGGCTCATGTTTGTGTGTGTGTGTGTGTGTGTGTGTGTGTGTGTGTGTGTGTGTGTGGATGTCTTCTAGTGTCTTCTTACTGTCTTTCAGTTTGGGAGATTAAGAACTAGAGAACAAATTCTAGCAAAAGCTTTGCAGGCTCAGCCTTAGGCAAATCACTGTGTGTGTTGATAGCATGAAACTTAGACTGAATTGTTTTCCTAGAGACCAAGATTTGTGCTCTCATGGTTAATAGGCTTGTGTGAATGTTGCCCTGGCTGAGTGGGAATTCTGCTGGGACACTTAGGGAAGGGAGGCCTGCTCTGCTGTGCTTAGTTCTCGGTTGCAATCTGAAGGCCTGCAAGGTACTCTGCGGCCATTGGAGAACACACGGCTTTTCCCCCTTGGACATCTTGCCAGTGGTGAGCTTTTATATAGCCTGTGTACACTTAGGGCCTTCTGGGTGTTGGTCGGTGTCCCCAGCTCAGCCTGTGTTCTGTGCGGACAGGTCACCAAGGTGCTTGCTCCAGCCTACTTCCATTATGCAGTTTCCAGAGAACCCCATGTCAGAGGGGCGTGCCTCGCCTCCCCTTACCAGCCCCCAGAAAGGGGGATACACAGGAGAGACAATGACTTTCCTTCCTTTTGTTTTCAGTTTCTAAGTCCCACTCCCTTTATGGGTGACCATATACTTTTCAGGAACATGCCAGTCTTAAGGACCTGAATAAGAGCTGGGAGTTCATACCTTGAGCAGTCACTGAACTCTGTGCCCTGGGCCAGGCAGCCCATCAAAGGGCCTGGAGACAAGAGAGGAAGTGACTCTCGGCAGGAGCTTGAGTCTCCACCACACAGTTTCCATCAGCTGTACCAAGAGAGATGTGTGCACAGTGAAAGACGGATCAGAGGGACAGGGATTAATTCTAGGTCAAGGACAGGGAAGCCTGACAATATGCCACCTTTTCAAGAAGCTTAATTAATATAAAATATAGGGACGTGACACCTACATTCTTCCCTCTTCACTTTACACAGAAACGTTTTTGTCTTCCTTTGCATTCCGCTAAGGGATGGGACTTAAGTTTGCAGGGACTGGATATGGATATAAGTTACAAACTCAAGACAAGTCATAGGAGCAGAGATCAATATGTCGACATTAGGACTTATTTTATTCTTTCTCTGCCAATTATATTGATAGTGGACTACCTTTGAGTACTGCAGCAATATAGCTATAGAAGCCATAAAAACCCACAGAAAGATGGCTACCAGTTCACTTAAGAGGGCTTAGCCTAGCTTTCAATATGCAGACCCTGTCTATTATAGTCTTAAATGTATGCTCATAAATTGTTTAAAACCAAAGGTAGTATCACTTTTCAAGGTTAGATTGATGTTTAAGGTTCATTAAACAAACAACAAAACCAGACAGATCCGCAGCTATGGAGAGAAATAGGTAACTCCTACTCTCCTGCAACAGTGTTCCAGCACCATCACTTAGATACCCTTTCAGTAATATTCTTTGTAAAATGTAAGTAGTACTCATTGTAAAATGCAAATCCTTTGGCTTTTAACCAAGGAACCGTTAAGGAAAGTCATCGATCTCGTGCATGAGGATTGGGGGGCTCCCTGTGTGAACGAACCATCCCACTCTGTGCAAGTGAATTTGTTTTGAGGGGTTCTAACTATTTCAAGTCATCAGAAATCAAGCCACCACACAATAAGTGCCCCAAACAGAAAGACATAAAGTCTGGCCTCACTTCTCTAAAAAGTATATAAAAGAGAAAGGTAAAATAAGTATTTTGGTATTATTTCGGCGCAAATGCTTAAGAGGTCTTTCATTTGTATCTGTTGTATGTGGGTAGAAATTAATTTGTAATTCTGGTCCTAAGGTTGGCTCTGTACTTAACAGCATCTGTGACCTTTTACGCTGAAGAAAGGGGCTGTGTCTCCTCCTCGTGGAACGGCACTAGGACGGGTAGAGAATAATTATCGAAAGATTTAGGGCACTTGGGTTTTCATGTGGAGCCTTGGCTCTGCTTGAGCCTTCCTGGTATAGAATAGTTTAGCTTGACAGCCTCGGGTGGTACGTTCTCTGGGTTTTGAATAAAACTGAGAATTCACGCTCCATCCCAGTTTGGCTAGCCGCTTCTTCCCGTGTTTGCGTCTCAGTATTCAGGGCAGTGCTGGACCTTTGTAAAGGGAGCCTGCGCATTTCCGTGCCCAACTTAGACGCTTGTCTGCTTGCTTTTCTGTGGTTTGGAATTTTAAACTAGCTTCGAACATACCTCCTATTCAGTTTGTATTCCTCATGTTTACTGTTTCTCTAAAGGTGGGGTGAGGGAACACATGTTTTAAACAAAAAGTGAACATAAAGATATTTACTATCAGATTAAAAAAGTTTGGGGCTCATTATCCCTATTTTCTTTAATATAAATAGTTTAATCCCTTTGTCTATTGTGCATCTAAATTAATTGACAGAAAAGATGTTTTCCACTGATTTGTGGAGAATCTTTTAGTTATGAAGATATCACAGCTACAAGCACAACTTTAGCTACGCTATCAAGAAGGGAATTATATTTGTTTGTATGATTTTAATGAAAATGCCATGTTTGGTGAAATTTCATCTGTTTGTTTTGTGTATGATCAAAAGGAATTTCCCTAAAATAAATTTAGATACTTTGCTTTAATTTTATGTAATTGATGGTTTGAGATTTTTCTAAAATAATAGTGATGATGGTATGACTCATTTGAAACACATTTGAATAGTTTTTAATTTTTAATGAAAAAAATTATAGGATCTTAGAAAAAGAAAAGAGTAATTAGCTATCTTTTACATTGTCTATTATAATACTAGTTTCTGTCATGAGGATTTCAAATGTGGTCTCACCATAAGTTTACTTGAATTTCCAACTTTAGGGACCAGCTTGACATCTGCCTTTGCAGTTTACTCTGAAAGACTTCCTCTACTGGCTTTTGATACATTATGATTTCTGGTTTTGTCTATTGTAACAAATGACAAATGGCAATTGTTATGATATATAAAAGCTCAAGCTAGATTTAAGTTTTTTAAATAAACCTTTTTATCACTTCTCTTCTTTTCATTTTTGGACCCAACAGAATTTTTTGTTGTATTTACCAGGTTAGTATTGTCTGAGAATCCTAAAGTAGACATAGCCCTTCTGGCGCTCTCTTACAATGAAGATACTTACTATCTGAAAGTGGGGAACCCTTCAACACCACAGGTTAGCATTTCTAGGTGAAAAGTCCCTAGGAGTCCCACATCCAGGAAAGAGAAGGGATGCTGTGGCTAGGTCCCAATGTCACGACACCTCCGGTTTGGCCATGGTTACATGCTGTAACTCTTGATTGAGTATTGGCTTCTTGCTGAATCACAGTCAGATTAAAAATAACTGATTGTAAAGCTGTGGCAAGTTAGAATCCGTCTTTTCTTCAGATATAGAGGTTTTTAATATATTTACTTCAAATAATTATTTGTGTCTGTTGGCCTACATGTCTGAAAATGCTTTATTCCCTTTGAGATGTGCACCTCGGTTTCTTCCTTTTCTCCAAAACATATCACTAACTACACTTGCTTCTAATTCTGTGGAGTTCTTTTGAAAGTTCATTTTGTCTCATTCTGGAAAAAAAAAAAAGTTATTTTAAGCTATCTTACTTAGAAGTTAACTTAATGGAAAAAAACTTTAAGTTCAAAAATTATGATTTTTTAAAAGAAGAAATAATTAAATTTTGCAAAGGTTTAGCAGATCCTGCCTTTATTAACAAACCCTTCTGAAGTTCCCAGGTTGATACCTACCACCGCAGGAAAGCATTTGTGCTGCGGGGAAGCTTGAGCCTCAGGAAGCCTTGTCTAGGCACTGGTTACTTTAGCACATGAGCTAGAACTTTGGGATTGAGTGGCTCGAGTCTGTAGTCTGTGCTGCTGTCTGAGCTTTTCAGGACCAGCTTTAAAAATATGCCCTTTATTATGGTCAGAATCAAGCTTCAGAGGTGTGTGATGGAGGATGAAGCCATTACCAGATGCCAGTATATAAGTAATGAGGAAGTGAGTTGGGGACCACCTTTCCTTTAGAGAATGGTTCTGAAGAGCTTCAGTTACTGATCTAGCACAGAGGAACTACAGGACGCATCGGCAAACTGGGTGTTTGCGCTAAAGGCTCATGCACCTGCCCCCTCCCGCTTTCCCTTTACCGTCTTTTCATTCATCACGTCATTTTCCTGACATCCTCACTCTTGGGTTCTAGGCCGAACCTTTTGAGAAAGTCTGGCACCTCTGATCCACTTTCTCTCACAGATCCTGTAATTTTGGCTGTATTTTTTATGTTTTTCAGATTCAAGTCAATCTGAAAGTCCCAGCCATCCAAGTGACGCTGACATTAAGGACCAGCCAGAAAATGGTAAGTTTAGCATGGGACTCTGGCTGCTGTATCAGAGTCCCCAGGAGCCAGCAGCTGCCCTAGGAGCCCTCACAGCAAGAACGCTGAGGATTCAAAGAGAAAACTCAAGGGGCATCCCAGCAGCCTCGTCCCCGACCCCAGTCTTTTCTGCAAGTCTCCTCACTAGGATATTGAATTTTCTAGACAAATGTGAGGAGGGCTGGATTTGCCAAGGCACTTTCTAGGACAGCGTGTAAGAAGTACCATGGACTTCTCAGGACATTTTGTAACAGTTCTCTTCAAAATGAGAAGTGTCCAAAGGTGTTTATTGAAGATCATGGAAGGACAATTAGTCTTCAGGATAATTTAGGTCTTAGCCCTTTGCAAATGGCCTTAAGAAAGCGTCATATCTTTGAAAGATTTTTCGCTTTAAGTTGTCTAAAATAAAATAGCAAGAGACCATGAAATCCCTCAGTTGTGTAAGCAGAGCAATCTTATCACTCACTGTCCTTCACGTCTCTCTTCCCCCGCTGTCAGGGCTGGGGCTTGAACCCGTAGTCCCTGCATGCTAGGCAGGTCCTCTGCCGCTGAGCCTCATCTCAGAGTCCGCGTGAAGTTATGCTGCAGAGACCTTCCTAAGTTAGAAAGCACACTTTACATATAATAATATCGTGTGAATTGTTCAGACTTTGTGATACACACTGCAAGAACGAGAAACATAGTCATATATTGGAATGTTGGATTGAACATAACTACTCATTTAATAAAACAGGAGCTATACACTAGCAGTCTATCATAGATCAATATATAGGTACCTTTTAAATTCCTCAAATGTGAGACTAATGTCTGTAATATTAAAGTGATGACTTAACCTCTCACGGTATTCATTTATTTATCCAGAATAAGATAGTATCACCCTAGTGAAAATTAAGTAAGGTAGTATACTTAACATACTCACTGAAGTCTTTTCAGTGACATTATATTAAAAAGATAAAGATGCTAATAATGGTTCAGGACTTTTCTTCCATTTTCCTTCCCCATATAATGCTATCATTCTTTGCTTTTCACCTCCGCTTCCTGAATAAGAACTCTTCTCCTCTTCCTTCTTCTCTTCTTCATTTTTCCCATTTTGATCTCCAGTTGATTATCCGGAAAGGATAGGCAAACTGAACGATTTGGTATGCTGTGATGGAGGGCTCACCTTAACATTAGAAATCCAGTCACTAATTGCTCAGAACCCTGTCTATTTTGTCCATCCTGGAAACTCTGTTACAATTCTCCACTGCAACCTTAAATGTGAACTGATGATTCCCTAGCCTCACTCTGGTATTTTGGTGAATTTTTCTTTATCAAAGGTTCCCCTTCCTGCCCCTGCCAAGACACAGTTAAAAAAAATTACTAAATAAATAAAATAAAAAAGGAGAGACCTCTGAAGAGTTTTTTTTTTTTGAGTGTCAAACAGCTGCATTTTATCTTTTGTTGGCAACCTATGCAGCAATATTTATAGACTAGTTTCTTTATTTTTGCCCTGGCTGGTGATGCCTTAAATGTCCCATTTTTCATAAAATACATTTGTGCTCATCTTCCTGAAGATGTGTCCAGAGATGACTTTATTTTTATCCTACAAACTGATAAGCTGTAGGGTGTGTAGCTCACATATTTAGGTCTGGATACCCCTCCAGCAGGTCTGCAATGCATCTGCCTTCAAAAAATGGCCAGCAAGCTGTTCACATGCAAATATAAACTGAGCCGGGAGAGGCCTGGCATACCTCTCTGGAGCTGCCTGCAATACCGATATTGTGCATTTCCCGGCCAAAAATCATCCCATGACTCACCCAGGGTTTTGGCCAAAGGCATGGTGTTACTGGCCAAGTCCACTTTTAACCGGGATAACTTGGTGCTACCTCAAGCATCCGTGAGTGTGAGTTCAAAGAGAGGAAGAGTTTGTATCCAAGAGATAACGTAAAAACTGTGCACCTTCCAAGCTCCGGTGTATTTTCGTTAAAGAAGAAGCCCTTGTGTCGTAGACCTCTCTGCTGGGAAAGGTCAGCCCACTCCTTTCTTCCATCTGCCCTTTGTCAGTCTCAGGTGACCTTACTGGAAGAAAAATACCACATTTTCTTTGTTAAAGACACAGAATCACAAAGGGAGTAAATGAAGATCTTAGGGCAAGGCATTTGCACGCACTAGGTAGCCTGTTCTCAGTGCTGCCTTGATTGACTGTTAAGTCCTTCAACATTGCCCCAGACTATGAGAGTGAACAATGAGTTTCTGAATGGTATCTGGTTTCATTTTGAAAGGAAAAGCTCTCCTAGGTGTACCAGCTGAGCTCTGTGACGTTTTGGAATCTTGCTGTGTGATGGCGTGACAAAAAAACCGTTCTTTGGATGAAGTGAGAATGCACTGTTCCTTTCACACACACACACACACACACACACACACACACACACACACGGAAAACAATCTTTTTCCCATCGCTCTTGATGAAGGTAATGGGAAGCAAAGGCTGTTTCCCGAGTAAACTGGAGAGACTGAATGGCCAAATGGTAACTTGCTGCTTCCTCTCCAGCCATCAGCGAGGCCATACAACTCTACCTAAAGTGGATACAGCTGCCGTCACCCGCTGCAGCCAGGCTGCTGGGTTCTGTAGAACTGTGCTTTCTTTACTCCTCTTCCCTTAAGACTCGACTGTGAGAAAACACAAATCTCTGTACAATTAGAGCAGCCGATGGAAAAATTTTTAAGGAATTATCTGGAGCCCAGAAATAAAATACCAACATTTCCGAAACTCAAAATTGATATAATCTAATGGGCAAAACTGCCTCTGGAGCCAGACAGACCTGTGTTCAAATTAAATAGTAGCTGGGTGAGTAAATGAGCTGCTTCTGTAAACTTAATTTTCTTGTAGGCATACTAGAAATACTGAAAGGAACCTACTCCATGAATATTGAACTGAGAGCATGGGTAGGGACAGTATAATGCCTCATTCACAGGGAGAGTCCAAAGGTTCTTCACGTAAGGCTTGCCATGAACACCAGACACTATTCTAGGTTCCCAAGCTGGGGTCCTGGGGCAGAAGGAATGTGGTCAGAAATAACCCGGAACTGCAGGGCCGTTCTCTGTAGATGGTCTCTAAGACGTTTGGCAGGAAGTTCCTTAAGTCCTAGAGTGTACATCTACTTTGCTGATTAGCTCTGTCCTCGTTCTGTTTCTTTCCCGTGAGCATAAGGACTAGTGAATGGAAGAGGAGGTTCAGAGTTACTGGGACCTCAGGGGCTGTGCGTTCTAGAAGGTGTTCTAGAAAGAAGGGACTCTGCTTAAATTTCTTTGATATTAGCTAAGTTTCCCCACCACCACCACCACCCCCTGGCATAAAACAAGTAGAACCTGAAAAATGGTGTTAATTGTGTTGGGAGTATAAATCAGTGGTAGATCACTTGCCTAGTGTAGATGAGGCCCCTTGATCAATCCCAGAATTATAATTAAAAGAATAAAGAAAAGAAAGCAACAGCAGACCAAAATTAAAGAAAATAACACAACCCCCCCCCCCCAAAAAGCAAGCAAACCAATAAAAGCTTGTAAACTGACTAAGGTAGAATTCTTGACTTATTCATTTAAAAACGATCTTGCACATAACCTAACTTTTCACCTTAAACATACAGGATAAGGGTATTTATTTGCTTAATAAGTAAAATTAGTATGTTGATAAAGGTGTTGTCATTACCCATCTGTTATTATATCTATTTCTTCACTGTTTAGTTATCATAAAGGTTTTAGGGAGGAGGATATTCTCTGGAGAAGTTGAGTATCTAATTTGTGTGTGGGAAATGACACTTAGGCATAATTGTCTAGGATTTACCAGTGGTTGCTAGAGCCAAAGCTAGAGCGAGTGGGTCAAGCTTAGCTCCCCCAAACCATGTGAGGTTGGCATTGGGTATCTTTGGTCGCTGTAGAAAATGCAGTGTAGATGAAGTTTGCTGCTCCAATGCATCAAGTCCATCACTGATGAGGGCAAAGCTTATGAGAGATACCATTTCTGCCTAATCAAGGCCCTATTCAGTTAGGCTGCAAAGAATAAGAGTCAAGTCAGCACAGGCAATCCTCAGACACAGCATCCCCCACTGGGTCCTACCAGTAACAGAGAAGCACCCAGAAGTAAAAAGGAGAGGTGCAAAATTCCACTGCCAGGAAGAGAGGAGCTACGTGTCTCATTCACCTTGCCTTAGTGCTATAAATGGTTTGTTGTTGTTGTTGTTGTTGTTGTTGTTGTTTTGATAGTGAGAATCCATGTAAGTATTGGGGTCACTGTCTTTGAGTTTAGTGATGCTTGTTCCTGTCCAGCAGCTACACCATGCTGCCGCATCCAGCCTCAGATGGGCGTGTGCAAGTGAGGAAGCCATTAATCATGACACTGTCCCAGATTTTGAGATTATGAAGTTCTACCTGCCGACAACAATATTGACTCTGGCTGTTTTTCATTTGTTTTTTTTTTTTTTTGACTCTGGCTTTTATGTTGATTAATTTTATTTATTCCAGTACCGTCTTAAATTGTTAAGCTCAATATCACTGTTAAATGTTACTAGACGAACAAAGAATCAGCTGATCTTCGCCATAGTTGTTACTGTTTTATTAGTTATCATTCTCACTCATTCGTGCGTACATTTTGAATATCTTAATATTTCTCCAAACAAGTTGCAAGGATACTTCCTTCCTAGCTTAAGAATTTTATGCAGGATGCACTTTGTAAGTTGGGAGCAAGATAAATAAACTATAAATTCCTTTTTCTCTTTTGGATGAACCTGTTTAACTCTGGTAAATGTTCTTTTAAAAAGTCAACTTAGTATTTTCTTTTCTCTGCTTCATCCACAAATATAAGACTGTGCTGTGTTATTAAATCACAGTGTTCATAACACTGAAAAGGCAGAAAAGTCAATTATTTCAAGCTGAATAAATTGTGACCGCTGGGTGGACTTCTTACATTAGAGGCTGGTTTTGATGAATGTGCCATTTTTAGGTCATTTCAAGAGCTGTGAAGGCCACACACCCCTACAACTTGCATTTCTTTGGCAAAGCAGGAGCAGTCTGGCACCATTGACTTGTAAAGACAGCCCATCGATATTTCATAATTTGCATGACTTTCTTTGACAATTACCTAGCAACAATTATTCTCTGCAGTGTTCTTCAGGGAACTCTTCAGGGACAGACACAGTAGAGTGACCACCGAAATAGCGGCAATAACAGTAATGATCAATATTCTAAAATATGTAAAGGCCCCAACTCGGGGAGACACTGCAGCCTAAATGCCTGCTGGTTTTCAACTCTTTGTGATTCAGTTCCGGCTGATGGTTTTTCAGCCATGCAGTGGAGCCAGTCCCTCTTCTTTAAGAGACCAAGACACCAAACCATGGCTTGCTCTGAAGTCAGAGTTTGAAACCTGATGAATTCTGACTTCTTTTGTAACCTCAGCACATGTGCCCCATCGTCGTCTCCTTAGAAGTTTTTCTAGACTTCTGGGTCTCCTCTTGAGAAAGACAAGTGAGGCAATAGGATGGCTGAGCTTGCACACCATCCAGTGTGGAAAGTGGAGGAAGGAGTAACTGTAAAGAAGTGGCTGCACCCTCACACACTGTGAGCAGTTCATTGTCCACACACAGGCTCACTGCTGTGTGGGCTTTAGCTCTGATGGCTGATATCCCATAGGGAGGGTTTTAGATCCCATTCCCTGATTTTCAGATTCTGAAGCGGACGAGCAGGTGATCTGTTTTAGGTATTTCCCCTCCCCCATCGCTAACTTCTTACATAATTATTAACAATTATTTAATTACAGAGGGAAGAAGAGAAAATGGGTTTTCCTTTTGTTTCTCCAATTCATTTGTTCCCGTGTCCCATGAGAGGCCCAGGAGTGCCCTTTTTAGTGTAACATTCAAAACAGGAAAGTTTATAATTTGTACTCACAGATCTGGAGTCTAGCATTTGAATTAAAGTGGGGAAGTCATCGTCAAGTCAGGGCTGTAGAGGGTTCGCCTGGTGCTTGGCCGCAGCTCTATCTGCTATTGATGTTCTCCCCATGAGCTGAGCCTGGAGCCAGCACCACAGGACCCTTTGATGGAGATGTCATTAAAAGGACCATTTCTGATGGCCACTTTTCCCATACTTCCCCATCAATCAAAGATCAGCATGGTGAAGTATCAGGGGGCCTCGTTGGAGTCAGGAATTGTGTATGAGCCTTCTCTGACGCAAAGAGATCATTTCTCATTTGTTGTTTGAATGAGAATTTGTTGTTTTGAAGCATGCAATGTTGTTATTTTTTTAAAAAAGAAATAATCCGTTTATGGGTAATATTAGTAAATGGAATGTGATATAAATAATGTATTTGGTGATTTAGGGGTCACTAATCCAGATTGATTAGTTGTCTGCCAGAAAGATTCACAGAGCCACAAGGGTTTGGGCACTTTTCTCACTCCATCTTTCTCATTCTTTTCTCCTCCTTGGGTTTTTATCAGGTCCTGGAAACTCTGTTTCCCTGGCATGAATTTATTGTTCAAAATGACCCCAGCAAGGTGGGAGGAGGGATGGTATTTCCTGCAGAGCATTCTGCTCCATCTGAGTTGTTAATTTCTATACTTGGTTGACTTGAACCCTAAGGCAGCCAAGAAGTCTCATATGTCGCATCCACGGGCATCATCTGGCAAACATCCAAGAAGAGAAGAATAAAGAGCACTGTGGCAAGTCCGAGCCAGAGAGTACTAGCCCTCCAACAACCTTTCCGCACAGGAGGCAGTGTTTGCTTAGATTTCTGTAGGTATTTTACAACCAGACAGCGAGCAAGTACTTGTGCTCAGAGATGAACAAGGGGAAACTTTTGAACAGGCTACATTAGTGAAGGAGAGCTGTCACTGAAAGCCAGACACGATCCTCTGTGGAGGAAAGCTCAGCCACGTGACTTGAAGACTTGCTCTTCAGTTCTCAGAAGGCAGCAAGGGAGTATCTTCGGGGCACAGTTAGGCCATGTGCTTAGGAGTGCTGAACCAACACAGACATGGTTCTGACATCCCTCTTCTTGAGGACTTGACAGTCTAGAAAGGGGTGCAAAAGAGAAGATTCATTGGCTCATGCCTCAACTATTTGTCAGGTGTGTTCTAAGCATCAGGGATGATGTTTAGCACGACACAGATCAAAGCAAAGTCTAGCTCCTAACTATGCTTCCCTTCTTGGCCCAGAAGACTAGATAAACTGACTAACAGACATGTAATATGACATGTAATGCTAAATTCTATGAAGAGAAGTGAAGTGCAATGAGGATGTGTTACTGTTGAACAGAGGTTCACAGGACAGTCCCATTCAGAGATGTTGCCATTTGAACTAAAACCCAAAGATTATATAGTAAAATTTGGTATTATTAGTTACTTCTGTTTTAGCAGAATGGAACAGTAAGAAAGCTGGCTCTGGGGTATATAATACATAGAATATACTTATACTCAAAGTCTTTATTATTTAAGCCAAATTCTATATTTTATCTGGCAACTAGTCCATAATCTCCACACACTCTGCAGAAGCTGCCGACGTAGCCATGATAATGGTGTGTGGGAAGGTTTGATTAGTCTGTGATGAGTTCACCGATCACCAAGGGTCAAACCACTGGAATTTGACTCACTGAAAATGAAACCCGAGGAGACTACTTCTAAGTTCTCGTGACTTTTGGTACCTTGCCCAGTAGTTGTTTTGGAACAATGAGCCAGTTGTCAAGGGCCGTCAATAGGTGCGGTAGAGATAGTTGAGAGTCACTCAACCTATGAAAGTAAGGGTTGAAGTTTAATCAGTGGGATATGAATTGAATAACCCATTGGGGCCTATGAGAGTCACTGTTGAAAGAAAAGGCAAAGGAAGTGTGTGTGTGTGTTTTATAACATCTTGCTATTGGCAGAATGCTTTGCCTCATAAAAGATGGTGAATATAAGAAAACTGTCAAACAGTAGAGCTCTGGAAAATTCCACTTCCAGAGGTGGAGTCTAGAAAGGCATGCCAGGTAAGCTGGAAGGCAGAGGATTCCATCTTTCAAACAGGAAAAGCTGAGTCTTCTCTTCAGAGTGCTAGTTTCTCAGGATGAGTTTGCTTGGGTTAATAAATAAGCTGGTCTGAAGACATTAGATTAGCATAAAGTTGATGCTTTTAACTGTAAAAATGAATAATAGTCACAGGCTTAAGGGAAACGGTACTAGGAAACAGAATTAAATTCTTTGGGACTTCAGTGGTAAATAAGGCAAAAACAATCATTTTTTGTTTTTATGATCAAAGCTTACATTCCTTGAGGGTGTTTTGTGTACCCAGGTGTTCATCCGGGTTCTCTAAGAAAAACAGTCCTGATGAGATTCCGTCTGAAAGACAGAATGGAGGACAAGAGAGAGCCTCCAGACTGTAATGCAGTCCCAGTGCCGTGGTGGGGAGAGATGGTCCTGCATGTAGGGATTTATATAGGAAGAGTTCCAGGTAGCAGGGGGTTCTAAGAGGATTTTGTCCAGGATAGTGAGTGTCCTTGAGCCAAAGTCACAAGTTGAATTGTTGTGTCCTTGATGGATGAGGAAAGGGCCTGCCTCAGTGTCTTCCCCTACCCCCACCCCCAGTCATTGGCTGGGAGCAGCCTGGAGGAAGTGCATCCTTGGTAAGTGTTCTGAGGAGCTGTGTGACTTGGTTGTCAGGGGAGGGGGCGGATGATAATGGTCTTTGTAGCAGTGCTCTGATTGGCTCATTTTACACAAAGTTCCAAGAGTTCTACGTGTGCGAGTTTATTTAACCCTATTTCTAGGAGTGGGTGCTGTTAGTGTGTTCCTTTTACAGATGAGGACACAGGATTTAAATTATTTGCCCATAGTCGAGTATTCAAAAGTCATTCCAACTCACTCCAGCTGCACTCTGAGTGCTTAGCCATTATACATGCTGTTGTGGAAAGAATGGACTTCGAGTTTGGTTTCATAATGTATTGATTTATAATGTGGTATAAGTAATTTAAACTCTTAGGCGATTGGTTTTCTGTGTCAGAATTTCCCCCAAGATATATATTTTCTTGCTGTTTTTGCTTCTAACGGTGTTAGTGCCTTTTGCTTCTTGTTTGTTTCTTGGGGTGCATAGTCACTTCCTCCTTTCCTCTCTTGTTCCTTTTCCTCCCTGCCCCTCTCCTTCCCTCCCCTCTCCTCTTGGTGGATATCTGCAGCAGTTTTACTCAGGCAGCCACAGGCTTCATCGTAGACTTAGGCTGCTAAGTCATTTCTTGTGAGTGTTGCATATATGAATGTTTGTGAACACACGTATGTGTTGACGGCACCAGCACTTGCAACTGTTCTCAAGAGATGTTCAGCAAGTGGAGCCCACTGTCTCTCTTGCCACCTTATTGCCTCAAGGGTATGAAGAAGCATCTCTTAGTGGACATTTTGATTTCATTTTTGGCAAGTAATATTTTATGGAAAATGTATTCTTATATTTTAGGAACGTTCTTCGGGCTTTTTGGAGGAAGTCAAATATTATGAACATAGGTTTCATTAGTGGATATTTTTAAGCAATGAACTAACTTTGCATTTGGTTTTCTTGCCAGAGTTGGGTAGTATTTAAAAAGGGATTTGTTTTAAATATTTAAACCAGGTGCTGTTATGTTTGTTGGATGGCATAAAACAATTACAGTTGCCAGTAAATTTGAAACTGCTTCAATTGCAGAAGGTGGAAGAATGTGGTTTTATTGGAAACATAAAATGCTTACTTCCAATCCCCATTCTTTTTTGAGCAGTACAACAAGAATTTTCACCTTACCTCTTTCATTTCAGATTTGTGAATTATTTAAAAGAATTGGTTAATTCTCCGCTCCCAGCGAGCGAGACAAAGTTCATTAGGATATCTGATTCCTGGCAGTTCCCACATTCACAGATCATGTTAACCCCATGGAGCAGTTGACCTTCTTTGAAAATTGCAAATGTTTTCCAAACTGAAAGCTTTTCAATTGAATGCTTTGTTACAGCTTTGAACCCTAAGAAAGACCCTAACAGCAGAAGGGGGATTGATACGTCGCCCATTCTGAAATAGAAGCACAGAGCAGCGTATCCGTTCAGCTGCAGGATTTGCAGAGTGATACTGTGGGAGTTCTCCCAGCCAGCCTTAGTGAGACCAGTAGTTAACAACTGGTGGAAAGGGGAAAAATAATCTAAGAAATGATGCTCAAACTTGTATCCACCCAGGACGAGCTGCATAAGATGCAGTTTTTTGCTTGTGACTCTATTCCCATGAACTCACTGGGTTTTTATTCAGAAGCCATAGTTTAGATTTATTCAAAAAAGTAAAGGAAAGATAAATTTTCAGTTAAGAGAGATGATAAAGTATTTTTAGAAGTAGTTCACCAGAGAAATTAACACAAGATGTCCCTCATCGTGAGAGGGTTCTGCACAGCTTTTAGCAGGTGCCAGGAAGAGCCAGAGAGGATGGGATGTGTGCAGACTGCCTGTCTTCTATGCTGTGTTACTCATCCTTTCCAAATATGTATTGGGTTCAGTTCCATCCAAGCAAACTTTTAGGAGGACTGTGTGCAAGCCAGGGAGCACTTCTCTGTGTAAAGGACCTGGACATTTAACTTTTAAAATAAGAGCAAAGCTTGGAACCTGGTCATCCATCACATTGACTGTCAGAACTCAGCTCTCTTGCCATGTGGGATCTCTGCACATCATCAGGGCAAGCAAGAATACTGACCACAATCAGGCAAGGCTAGGAGGGCCTTATAGTAAATAGTATAGATTGTTTTGAGTATCCAATCTGATTTTGCCACAGCAGTTCTCAAGATAGACAGGGAGAGAAACAGGGTGGCTAAGGAGCATGTCCATGGTTGGTAACCAGTAAGGGTCCAGGTTCTATTGCTATCTCCGTCCAGAGAGCCTTAAGACTAAGATGGTGGATAATAAGGTACTTTGGAGGTTTTCAAAAGGCTTGTACTTAACAGTGATAATACTATCAAAAAAAGGAGTTCATCTTCCTTCCAGTTGATCTTAATCACATCTACTTATTAATCTGCATGGTGCCAGGCAGTACAGCTAAGAAACAGAAACAACATCAGACCCAATCAAGTACATATGTGAGCAAAACAGAGAGTCGAGCAGGCATTTACAAAAACTGCAATTGTGCTCTCCTGGGTGTGTTTGGATAGTGTTTGGCGTGCATGGTGAAGGTTTGAGGCTATGCAAGAGGCAGCAATGGTGGTGCACAAGAATGAACAGAAGACACGAGATCGTTGGTCTCTGTTCTGAAATGTGCACAGTCACTGGATGACTACGGGCCTTCTTACCCATTGGGATTATCTCTAAATCTCTCTTCCATATACTGAGAAAATCTGAAGTCTAGATTTCTTCATCTTGCCGGGGGAACTTTCTCTTCTGGGTCTCAGTTGCAGCTCCTGCTGAGACAGTTCACCGTATATATCTCTCTCCTGTCCTAGGATTCTGTCTTCCATGCTCTGTGGCCCAGATGTTTGGGCCTATGTTCTGTCTGTGTACTGTGTACCTATGAAAATGACACATGTAACTGACTTGGGGTGTAGAGAGAACAAGGTAGAGGAGAAGCCCTTGGGTAATGCCTCAGAAGATACAAGCATCTTCACACGGATTGTAAACAATGCTGTTCTTAAAAGCACTGGCCTCAGTCACAGTCCAGCTGACCTTGGTGAGCTCCCAATAGATCAGTCCCCAATGTCTCAGTGGGTGGGTGCACCCCCCGTGGTCCTGACATCCTTGCTCGTGTTCTCCCTCCATCTGCTCCTCATTGGGACCTTGGGAGCTCAGTCCAGTGCTCCAGTGTGGGTCTCTGTCTCTATCTCCATCCATCACCAGATGAAGGTTCTTAGCCAAGAGGATAACTATATGTTTTTTCTGTCTCTATCTCCATCCATCACCAGATGAAGGTTCTTAGCCAAGAGGATAACTATATGTTTTTTCTTGGGTTCACCTTCTTATTTAGCTTCTTTAGGTTCACCAGGTATGGTGGGAGCCTAGCCAGTTTGGATGTTCACCTTCCTAGATATGGACGGAGGGGGGAGGACCTTGGACTTTCCACAGGGCAGGGAACCATGACTGCTCTTTGGATTGGAGAGGGAGGGGGAGAGGAGTGAGGGGAGGGGGAGAAGAGTGGGGGGAGGGGGAGGGAAATGGGAGGCTGGGAGGAGGCGGAAACTTTTTTTTCTTATTCTCAATAAAAAAAAAAATAACTGTTTATACTAAAAAAAAAAAAAAGCACTGGCCTCTGTCCTCTGTCCCATTGGCTCTCTTCTCTCTTCCTGTCTTCTCTCACCCTCTGCAGCTTCCTCTTCTGTTCCAAATGCAGAGGAATCAACCTTGTGCTCTGTTGCATTTTCCATTTAATATTCTTGGCAATCTCCCTTGTTAATTATGGTGGAAATGCGCCATCAAGGTATTTTCCTAGTTGGTAGATCTGGCACCCTTGATAAGGTATGAAGCAAGACTTCCCTCCTCTTGATGTGGAAGAGGGAATGCTCCAGGTTCTCCATACGCAAAACGAGCATGCAGAGGGGAGGTCCTGGGTACAAAGCATGCAGCACAGGCACAGTGGTTTCTGGTCACTTGGTGTCTAGTGCCTGGGTGGCCGGTCACCCCACCTGTTTCCCTGGGATAAAGCATGCTGACTGCCTCGCTGACAGCCAGAAAGCATCTATGGATGAGAGACAGAGATGAAATTAAAATGTGACTTCTTTGGCATCCACCTTTCGAACCTAGGCCGTCCCCACTTTACTCTAATTCAATTTAAGAGATGTCGGAAGGAAACTAATACAGTTAAAAAGAGCTCCATGTAATCTCGCTAGCATCCTTAGAGCATCGTGCTCAAGGTTTTCTGGTCAAGGATATTTGCATTTATAGGATAGTTAGAGCCAGGGTTCTCTTCATGTGAAGTCCTTGCTTTGAGAATGACATTTCGAAGCTGTCAAAATCTAATGTCCTCAGAGCTCAAATCAAATGGCCTTTCACTGTGTAAATATTGAAGAGAAGGCTGCAAGCTTCACAGTGAACTCACAAGCCTGCCGAGTCGGGCTCTGAAAAGGACATTTGTTGAGTCAGTTATAATAAAATTCAAGCCTGAGAGATGTAACGGGAAAGTACTGAAAGCCAGCCCATCCTCCATGTCCCTCTGGCCACCAGGACTTTGGCACTGCTTGCTGGTGGGGTCTCCTTTAGAATGAAGCTCATCGCGTGCATCTCTGTCATGTGACTGTTCTTGCCTCCAATTCCTTGCTGTTTACAGGGACCTATAAAAATCTTCACACTAAATCTCCAGATATCACATTTACTCATCCAGTCAATATTTATTTATTAAACATCTGCTGTCTTGCAGATACCATTCCAGGCCTTAGTCACAGAACTGTGGGAGCTGAGAGTGGATACGCCTCGAATGGCACAGACAGCAGGAGAAGGCAGACCCTTCACGCTGTCTGGCCTTACCCAGCAATCCTTTCTGCCACGCAAATTCTCAGTTTTCCTTAGAGTTAGCAGCTTCTCCAGAAAGAATGGACGGACATAAGAAAGTTATTTGAAATGCTGTTGAAATCGTTCTCTTTCTTCTCCACGAAGTTTGCTTGGAAATAGTCTGTTTAGAATTTGGAGCCCCTTTTGCACTTGTAACGTTGTGTTTGTTGAGTGATTATTGAAATAACTGCCACTCTTGCCATTGTACTATTGGATTTGTTAAGTGATTATAGAAATAACTGCAAAGGGAGGTATCCGGGGATTATAAACCCCACGAAAGCAAGAACGTTGCCTATCTCTGTTTTCCATTCTCTCCTGAGTGTAGTGTCTATCTCCCACCAAGTATGAGTTCAATATTCTACTATAAACACAGAATAAAGCAAGGCTGCTGTGTCCTTGTAGCCTGGTACAGGAGCCGTTCCTAAAGGACTGCTGTTTTTTGAGGCTACTGATGATGACCAGGTAGAGTGTGTACAAGTGGAATCCAGTCACTCTGGAGGCTGAGGCAAGAGAATACACTTGAGGTCACTGAATTTTCAGCTACACACCGAGACCTTTTTAAACAAACCAGCAGAAACTGTAAAGAGTGTGGACATCGGTGGGCTTCTGTGGAGAGTGTGTGGTTCCCTGCCCGTGTCCTCTGTGCAGCCCTGTATCTCAGATGGTTGGCCAAACAGCATATGTTTTTGTTTGCTGTATTGTGGTAGAGATGTGTCTGAAGCCCTACAGCAATGCTGACTGTCAGTCAAGGAGAAAAGGGTTGCCTTGGCCCGGCCTGGCAAGACTTCAGGCTTCTTATTTGAGAATCCTCATCATCCCCATACTTCTTGTCTGTCCACAGCCAGCATCTTTCCTCAGAGCAGTGCCCTGACAGAAGAAAAATGTCTACAAGGCTGAGATGGGTATCACTAGTCCAAGCATAGGTGAAGAAATTCTCACATGGCAAAGACAACCGACCCAGCAGGGTCCTTGTTCCCAGAGAGTTAAGGAAACCAGAAGGAGATGCCTTAAATGGGACAGCCCTGGGCCCAAGGCAGGCCACATCCATCTTATTTCAGCATATGCTGAATGGTGTTTTTGTTATTCTTCGTCCTGCCTTCCAGAGGTACAGAACATGGGTAGTTTGAAGACATGATGGGTCTAACAAGTTTCCTGTTGGAGGAGAATGTGGAAGGATCTTTGCAGAGCCCAGGCTGGGAAATGCCTTGGGGCATTTGCATGTGATCTTGTTACTTCTTACAACTGACCTGGGGAAGGGGCTGAGTCTCCCTCTGCCTCAGTTTTGCCATCTGAAGAAATGTTCAACGCTTATTCTTGTTCTTGTAAGGATACAATATAGAAAATATGTGACGATGCATAAATCAATCAAGCCACATATAAATCTGGCTATTAAAATAATTCCTAGAAACCAGACCTTTCATTTCCATGTCTCTTTCAAAAGAAATATTAGGAGTCTGCAGACATTATGGGTTTTTTTTTTTCCAACACAACAATGCTAGGTTTTAGGTTGAGCACAGTTACAGAGGTCTTACCTGTATGGCTGTGCCTCTCTAATGGGGAATGCATTGTAGCATTTCGCACATAACTTGCCCTCCAGGCCTGCAGAATCCTGAGGAAACAAAAAGCATCGCTCCCATATCCACCATGGTACTACGCTAGCTCTATTCTGAACTTATCTGATATTCTAAAATTTCTAAGATAGTTATTGAAATGCAAACACCCCAAATCACCTCAAATAGCCAAGGAAATGCGCAGATAAAGCCTTAATCTCTAACAGAATTGCAGTTTATCCAGACACAGTTAGGGAACGTCAGAGTGTGTTTGTGTGTCCGTGTGTGGCTTCAAACTGGCTCGTGCTCATTTATTCTGAAACTCCCTACAATTCCCAGACTGTTAAAATTCTTATTTGAATAAGGATATTCACACCAGGAGTGTCTGGGTCCACTTTCAAACAGCTTCTATTTGGCTTTTCTTTGTAAGGAGAATAACCAGCTTAGGGAGAAAACAGGCTTGAGTTATGTAACCCTGGTGTCTGTATGGCCACATTTTATTAGATGTTGAGGATTCCCCCAAACACAGTTCTTCCCAGCAACTCTTGCCTTCATTTGGTGACATTAAAAGGAGCCATCAGTATCTGCCTTCTCGAGACACTGGAGTGCAGACTCTACGAAATATAGAATTTAGAACCCTGACAAGTTATTTCCCAGATTTTAAAAGAATGTTTGAGTAGTAATTGCCACATCTGTTTCAAGCCTCACGCTTCTGTCCCATGACAACCCATGCCGATCGCAAACCTGCGCCTTTTCCACATGCCCCGCTACCGCATGTCCGTGTCTTCAGGATATCCATGCTTATTTTCAAAAAGGAAAAAAATGGCCCAGTGTGGTGGCTCGTGCCTATAATCCCCACAGGGCACTCGGGAGGCTGAAATAGGACTGCAGCACATTGAGGGCATTCTAGGCTTCGTAGTGTGTGATAGGCCAGCTTGGGTACATAGTGAAACCCTGTCTCAAAACAATAATCACAGTAAATAGCAAATTTCATGAAAGACGTATGTGTTGGGAAGGCTACAGCATGTTTTCCTTGCCGTACATTGTGTTGATTGCACTGGGTTCTGGCTCTTCCTCTTCACATCCGCGTCTTCAGGTGTGCTCACACAAAGGCTCACGAGAGTGGGTATCCCAAGCCGTTCCCCAGGCAGTGTTCTTTCTCTGCGGCATCTTCTGAGGACACTCCCTAGTCATCTCACGTGATGACGCAACTTGGCAGAAAAGCCTTTCTTGGTTAAATGGTTCATTTATTTCATTGGCCTGATGAAAGCTATGCGAACCACAATGAATCACAACAATTATCAATTTAATTCTTTTTTTTTAACCCCATATTCATTTAAAAGGTTTGCTCTATAAATACAGAGCCCATAGATAAAAGGTTTCCCTAAAAATCTCTCTCTTCTCAAGATGTTTTCATTAGTTGGTATTCGTTTAAGTGGGTTCTACTCTGCATACCATTAAAGATGCGTGTAAATGTTTTTATTGGTTTCTTCCCTGTCTTCCACTTTTATATTTCCTCTATAAGAGGCAATGCCATTAACCTTAGCAGTGCTGAGTGTGATTGTCTTTCGATCAGCCCCATCATTGCAAACCACTGATCCATAGCTTACATTACTTAAACCACTGGTTCCTAAACAGAAAAATAGCTCCATTACCTACATGGAATGGAGATAGCCTGACTGGAAAATCCTTTCAGAGAGAAGACTGATCGCGATGCTCGCTGGCTCCTCTGGGGACAGCCCTTTCGTGGACATAAATGTTGCAGTATAGTACCTGCCTTTCTTCTTTTAACTCTGCATTAAACTTTTATTAAAGATGCATACGTGGGTGCCACGGAGCCATTTTGGATGTAGTCTTTAAGAGACAATTTTCTCGAAGGCAGTGGGCAGCCGTATATCTAATAATGTAGGGAGTATATGCTAATTCAGGGGAAGCAGACAAGGTACTCGGAGGATGTGGCGGTTAGGACGCTTCCATTCAGATTCCAGAGACATGGAGTGGAGAGTGAGATTTCAGGGACCTAGAAGGACATAGAGGAGCCAAGAGAAAGAAACATGTTTCCCATCGATACAGTAGCGCTGCCGAGGACACCTCTCTGTCTGGAAGTTCATGGCGAGCTGGAAAACCATAGTGTGACCCGTGAAAGGAGAACAAGTCCCTGTTAGGAAGACATGGTGGCCACAAGACAGGGCTCACACTTCTGTCTCGTCCCTGAGTGTCTGCCAGCGGCACAGCCAGGTTGACATGTGTAGGGACTCGCTGCCAGCTGTGCCTCAGTTTTTGCCTCCTCTCGTCATTCAGTCAGTATTCTGAAAGCTGGCCTTCATGCCTGGGTCAGCCACAACTAGCTATGATCCTTTCTAATCCTTGGTGACTCTTCCATAGACTGTAAATTAAAAACAGTACCTGCCACATACCTGTTAAGCATTTTAAATTCAATAATAAAGAAAGGCACACAGTTCTCCGCATATACCTAGAGCCTAAAAATATAAATAAATTCAAAATCAGAAGACAAAACAGTGGGGCGTAAGGGGCTCTTCTCAAATGTTTTCAAGTGTGCTCACAGAAAGGCTTACTAACGTAAGCATGAGGAACTCGGTTCGGATCCCAGTCTCCCACCTAAAGGCCAGGTTCGATTTTGTACATCTGGAACTCCATCCAGTGCTTTAGAAGCAGAGACAAGTGTGTTTCGGGAAACTTACTGATCAGCTGGCCGAACCATATTAGTGAGTGCCAGGTACAGTGAGCGGAAATGTCGCAAAACATAAGGTGTATGGCCGTGCATGTGAACCTGCGTGCACACACATAACACACATAAACACATACACAAATAGGCACAAACACAAGAATTAAAAAAAAGGTGGACATATTTTGATACCTCAGAACCATGTGAGATAAATTTGTCTTATTTTAATTGTTGGCATCCATGTCCTTTCTACCATCCCTTGACAACATGAGTTCAATCCCTAGCGCCCACACAACGGAAGGAGAGACTCTGTTCCCCACGCTGTCCTCTGACCTCCACAGGTGTGCCATAGCATGTTCCCATGCGTGCCCTGACACGTGTATAAGTTAATGTAAGAGTAAAGTAGCGTTATTATGCCATCCTATCATTAGGGTGACAGAGCGCTTCTGCTCTGCTTGGCATCTGTGCACAGGCATCCAGTAAATTAGTGGAAGCCCACAGGAGATGGTCCTTTCTGAATCTGTGTAGGTGCTGGAGCGTCTCTCTTCCCATGGGCTCTGTCGCTGTGATTACAGACTCTCCAGTTTCCTCGACTCACTGTTGACATTCGCGGCCGTGACAGTGTCTCTGCTCTTGATCTTCGCATACATTTGTATTTTTACCTTCCTTCCCCATCTTTTGAACTTTCCTTTGAAGATTGTGAAGGCTCACGTGTCTGAAAACTTAGTCTCTCTTCAGATATGAGCCAAGAATGTTAACCAGTGTTCGCCAAAAAAGGCCACTACCTCTTTATTTATTTATTTATTTTTATTTAATCTCAGTGCCTCGAAAAGAAAAGCTTTCACTTAAAGTCCAACCTTTCAGAAGAGCATTTTTGTTCATGGGAAGTCTTAATGGGGAAACCTGTAGATAATAAATTTAAGGAAAATATCTGGCAGCACAGGCTTCTGCAAGTTTGAAGTACTCGGAGAAATCTCAGACAGTCCAAATGGAAAATTACTCAGCCTGTTTCCTCAAGATAGACTTGTTTGTACAGCGACTCAGAGTTTAGATGGCAGGACAGGAGATACACATGCTGTTCTTATGAGCTGTGTTTTTAACCTCTTAGTTTGAAGCACACGCTGGTTAACATCTTCATGTGTGCTTCCTGGGTTATTAGCAAACGGTGCCCTTCTAAGGAAATCAGAACGGTGGGAGCCTCCCCTAAGAGTCTCTCTCACCACCTAGGCTTTACCTCCTGGTCCACAGGAAGAGCAGTCTTAAAGGGATACTGAGTCCCATACTTTCAAGAGCAAACTTTCAAATGTCCTAAGATTTCCCATGTAGCCCCTTGCTGTGCAAAGTATTGCACGGGGTCTCTGGGGCTCCAAAACCCTCTGATCCACAGACACTGAGTTCTCCCAAGAAGCACATGAACTAAGAATAACAGTCTGTAACTCGCAGGGAGTCTGGGAATATAGCTCAGTGGTAGATCTCTTAAATAAGTATTTTAGGTCCTGGGTTCAATTCCTAGCAGCGTGCGCGCGCACACACACACACACACCACATACTCATCCCTTTATTTCCACAGTTGTTCACCTGTTTACTGGTGAGATACAGTTCATCTCTATGACCATATTTTATAGACTAAGTCAGTAGCAATAATAGATATCATTTATACTGTGCTTCCAGGTTTCCTATGGGATACATTACAGAAGTTCTTCCAAGTATAACAGCTTGATATCCAAACAGATCTATACCTACTTCACATATGCATGTTAGTCATATTTAATTTTTAAAAATTTACATTAGTCTGAAAACTTTTAAGAATTTACAAATTAGATTCCAAGAATTCTAAATACACATTAATCAAAAATAATATAAAGTGCCATTAAACACGACCGTTTCTGAATAGATACCATCAGAAAAATCATTGAACTCATTAAAATAATTCTCTACATTATAGTCTATATTATAGAGTCTATAAAGAATAATCCAGTACAACCAGTTTCATTTCTGTTATGTAACAGTGCTTTCTCATGAAAATATACTACTAAAATTATTTTTTTCTAATCACCAACATAACATATGCACAAATAAGACAGAGAAACACACACAATGTATATGCATACATGCACAGTATACATATTCTAAATCTCTGTATATGCTTATGCAAAGATCGGTGGCTTACAAAAATATGTACAGTAAAATGGGAAAACAAGTGAAACACGATAATTGACGAATAAATTAATTTAAGTAGACAGGCAAAATCAGAGAAGAGCTTTGAACAAAAACTCTGCCATGTAGTAATATGATCAATTACATTAAGCTATGAATTTGGTTATGAATTTCCTGGCAGTCAAAGCAAAAAGAGAAACATACATGATTAATTGTATGCTTCTATTACCTGTGAGAAAATAAACACCCGTACACTGGGGACAGACGCTTTCGTTGGCACTCTGTTCCAACGTGAATTTCTCATGGGGCTCTGGCATGAGGACCCTGAGGACCAGAGGAGCAGCCCATGCTTCCAAGGGAGAGGGAGGAGACCAGATCAGGATGCTTCTCTTAGGCCCCACAAACTGGGCACTGAGAAACCAATACACTCATCTCCAGGTCCATAATCCTGGCTGAGCCATGAAAGGATCTTGTTTCTGATCCATCGGGAAATTTACAAAGCCTAGCAAAGGTAGGTAGGGCTCGAGGGGTCATATAGTCTTCAGAAATTCTCAGTATTTCTCACAGCTAGATCTTAATTAAAGTCAACAATGCTTTTTAAAGAGCTGTTACTCATCTGCCCGAAACAGCTGCTCCTTGAGGACTTAAAAATGCTTCCACAGGTGTAACAGATGTTTGTCCTGTACCTACCTGCAGTGCATTGCGGAAACCCCTCTGGCATCTTCCCAGTAGCTTGAGGACCCCTTGGCCAGAGGGTGGTGCCTGCTGTTTACTGGAAGATGAGATTTAGAAGGCAGAGCCTTTTTAGAGAGAGAAAAAAAAATATGTTTTAATCTCTCACCTCAAAATAGCTAGCTACTATCAGAGTCCTGTCTGAGGGCAGGCATTTTTGTTTGTTTGTTTGATTGGTGGGTTTGGTTTGGAATTGAGAGCTCTGGCTGAAATGGAACTCTCTATGTAGACCAGGCTGGCCTCGAGCTCAGAGAGATCCGCCTGCCTCTGCCTCCCAAGTGCTGGGATTAAAGGCCTACGCCACTACTGAGCTTTGGGTTCTTGAAGCAGAGCAGAAGACTAGACATTATCCTCACCAGCTCCTTCCAAAGGAAGCAACATGTGCTTCCGAAGGTCTCTCAGCCGCTGTTAACCTGGGCATCTTGCCTTTGATTCTCATTGTTAGCACTCGTCTGAGAAGGATCTTTTTTTTTCACATATGGCACAGCATGGATGTGCTGCAGCTGCTTAGAACCAAAATGGTTTTTGATGCAGAAGGAAGTACTAGGTGGGAAAGTATGAGTTTTGACAATTGCTATCTCCCTATGCAACGAGTAGAGGTTCTCATCTGCCCTCCCCCACTTATTGTAGAGAAGTATGACCTGGCACCTGGAATCCTCACCCAATCCCATGTGCTTTCAATACCCTGGGCAGTGGGAGTGGGGGAGCAAACCTTACCCATGGCTGAAGCCATACGGAGCATAATAATGTCAACACATTGGAACGCTGTTTCTTGTGTTACACTGCTCAGCAGTCTGAAGAGCACTGTGTTTTCCAGCTGCCTCATTGCTAGCTGCAGCTCTTGTTGTTGTGTGCCACCTCGGGTTTATTTCACCCAGGGAGAGCAACTGGGAGGCTCCAGGACAGTGACTAAGTGGCAAGCTGAAGCGACGACGAGGGAAAGTGTAGTTTCTAAGAATCTCGTTTTTTTCTGGAAACCCCCTCAGGCTCACGACAGAAAAGAAAACATGTGGTGTGCCTTGGGTAAACCCGTCCTTAGCAGGATGTTTGAGTCTTTGTGTTTAGTCTTCACCCATAGTAACAATTAGAACGAATGCATCAAAAATAAAGCACGCAGACCTCGTGACCTATCTTGTAATCAGCACAAGTTGGTTTAGGCAGGGAACCCAGCTGCATATTAGTTTTATTAGCTGTTCCCAAACATTTTATTGCAATATTGTGGGGCGGGGAGTCAACAAACCTAACTTTCCAATGTGTTTTCTATTCAATATGTATTTTATTTTGGGGAGTATAACTAAGCAATATGTTTATAATTTCTTTGTTCTTAGTTCATCAAAATAATGCCTTGTGGGAGAATGATTGCAGAATAGGGGACGATCCCTGTTCTAACAACCTGTCCTTCAAGAGAAGAATGTCTTTCATGCCCCTTCAAGGCATTCGGAGCTATGCAATGCCTTTAAAAGTTCAAATCATCACTCTTCATTTGTTTTTAATGATGTTGAAATTATATTTTTCTATTCTGATGGTCACATTTTGAACTGTTAATTGAATAGTTAAACGAGTCGTGAACTGTGTCTGATTTCTAATCTTTCATCATCATTTCTTTTATTGGTGAAGAAACTGAGGCTCAGAAAGATTACATACCTTGCACAGGCCAGATGGCTTCTGAAGTGGTAGAAAAGAATGGCTTCTCCCTTCAACTTGGTGCAGATGTTTCTTAAGCACCTACTTTGTGCGCATAGCTTCCTGCCCCTCATAGAACATGCATTCTAGTTGCCGGAGACAGAAGACTAAGTTACAAGTCAAAAGAACAAGTAGTGACCAGTGCTGTGGAGAAAGATTAAAGCTAGAACCCCAGAGTGGCGGGAATCAGGCATCAATGGCTCACTTGAAGTTGATCATCTTAGCAGAGACCTGAAGGCAGTGCTGGAGTGGGGCTGAAGGCTCGTGTCTGAGGAACTGAAAATAGCAAAAGAGGAGGAGAGAGACTCTGGAAACAGGAGCCCGGATGGGTCAGCTCTGACCAAAGCAGGATCTGAAGCTTTTGCAAGACTTGTGGATCCTTCTTCTGGGTACCAGTCTCCAGCTTCCCAGTCAGAGATTCCTTAATCACACTTTACGCCACAGAAACTGGTGTGAGACTGGCTTGTGCCCTCAGTGGCACTGAGAGTATTTCCAAGGATTCCAACCTAGAAGAAACAGGATCTTCTGCTGCCACCGGAGATATACTGTAGAGACCATGCATCAGCTTTCAATTTTGTTGCTGTGCCGTGTTTATTCGATAAAAGCGTGGGGGCTATAGAGCAAACATCTAGCATATTTCAGGGTCCTAAGTTCAATTCCTGTCACCGCCATCACCGCCACCACCAAATGCCTATACACAGCATGACTGACTAAGCGTTAGCTGTGTTAACCTAAAATCCCTGTGGCTAACACTTTCTCTTTTTAAAGAGATGCTAATTTAAAGAAAACGTGAAAAGCAGAGAGAGTTCAGAGTCGGCATATTTTCTTTGCAAGAGGAACTCTAAGGATCTGCCTAGGAATACAGGCCCTCATGGTATATTCGCGAGAAGGTGGAGGATGAGAGGGAGGCAGTTGGGAAGGGCAGCCGTCGTCACACGCGGAGAGACTGCCACCGGCCATCAGCTTCTTGGCATCTCCTCTCTGACCCTGAGGTCTGGAGGGGCAAAATATGCCAAGAACGTATGTCTGTAGCACACACAGATCCCAGCAGCCCAGTCTCTGAGGAAGAAGTAAATGAAAGACCTGAAATGCAGCTCTTGCCCACCTTCCTTCCTGGTACACAAAACAAGGGAAGTAGTGAAAAGACAGAACTTTGATGTCTAGTCAGTAGCTGCCTAGTTTTACCCAGGTCTCCAAAGTTCACTGGGGTGTGAAAGCAGCTGGGGAGCTTGCTTAGCTGCGGGTCTGTGGTGGGCATCACCCTAGAATGGCTTTATCCAGCATTGGATGTGATTAACATTATGATCACAATAAAGATATATCCTATTAACTTTTCAATATACGCACTGCATACCGAAGTACATATTATGGAGCAACTTAGAGATCAATGCTGTGACTGTCAAGTATGGAGTGGACATAAGAGGGAGAGAAAGAAGTCAAAGAGAAGACAGAGATGTGCTATAGTTAAGTAGAATTGTGGCCATCTTTTTTTCCCCAGCGTGGTGTTTATAGTTTACAAAAATGTATTATTTCAAAATGGCTAAAAAGCCGGGTGGTGGTGGCGCACGCCTTTAATCCCAGGAGGCACAGGTAAGCGGATATCTGTGAGTTCAAGGCCAGCCTGGTCTACAAGAACTAGTTCCAGGACAGGAACCAAAAGCTACAGAGAAACCCTGTCTCGAAAAATCAAAAAAAAAAAAAAAAAAGGCTAAAAGAAGAAAATCTTTGAATGTTTTCCTCACAAAGAAATGACAAATAGCAGGTATAGCGGTGCACACCTTTAATCTCAGCACTTGGGAGGCAGAGGCAGGCGGATCTCTGTGAATTCAAGGTCAGCCTGGGCTTCAGAATGAGTTCCAAGACAGCCACAGCTGTTAGACAGAGAAACCCTGTCTCAAGAAAAAGAATAGAAAGGAGGGGAGGGAGAGAGGGAGGGAGGGAGGGAGGGAGGGAGGGAGGGAGGGAGGAAGGAAAAGGGCGAGAAATGACAACTATTTAAGGTGACACGTGTTGATTGTGCTGATTTGATCATCCCACAACACGTGCATACACAGGAGCGCAAGGCACCCTATAAATATGAATAATTTTGTGTTGATCAAAACTAAAACTTAAGAAAAAAGTGAAGATATGTTAGAGAATGAGGAAAATAGCAGAAAAAGGGAGAGGGGACAAGGAAGAAAGACAGCAGACATGGAGCAGTGTGGAGCTCTAGATCCCCCTAGGGAGAGCAGAGGTTAAGCATGAGGCCCTGTATTACCCTGCTCTCCAGGGGCACCAGGCCAAATGCACCTCGAGCAGCCTCCCAAGTACCTGGGATGGCGGTGGGCTGCACAGAAGAGATCTCAGCACATCTGAGGAGCGGTAGAAAGCAATGAGTATGGAGGCTTTGGCATGAAAGCTTCAAGTTCATGGCCGCACTGGCTGAGAGGTAGTCTGTGAGATACAGTGACTATTCAGACCTCTAGACACACAATCTGGGAGACCAGACCATTTTCACAAATTCCTGTGTCAGCCTTGAGGGTGAGGATTCCTTTTGTGCCTGTCCTGATGCCAACCCCTGTGGCAACCACCCCTCTGAGAGTGCAATCAAACCGAAAAGCCATTGTGTCCCCAGAGCCTGTCCTCCTGCTTAATCCTTAGAAGGATGGAGGACGATTCTAAGGCTTTATGGCCATAAAGGAGTGAGGCTGGATTTGAACCCAGGGCCGAGCGCCAAAGGATTCCCTCCTCCTAACTGTTTTCAAGAGATACAATGCCAGCCTTTGCCCCCCCTTGCTTCTCTAGGTCTCTTCTGCCTTCCCCTTAACATTTTCACTCCATTGTTAAAGACCAAAACTCTTGGGCTAGAACTTAAGGCTTGGTATAGGATTCTATTTCCCTCAGTCTCTGTTTCTGGAAGGCTTTCTGTTATTCACCCACTTCTGTTTAGCTCTTCCCAATGTTCATAACTAGGTACCTAAAAAAAATGTAGCTGGCCCTTGTATTTCCTAGCTTACAAAGGTTCTTCCTAGAATCGCTTGCTTCTTAAACTTTTGTTGCTGGCATGGAGCGCTGGTGTCATTTCTGTGGGGTCAGCATGGGCAGGCATTGCTTCGTCATGTCAGGTGTGAAGCACCCTCATGGTCCCACAAGAAGACCAGGCTCTATGCCCAAGTTTGAGCAACTCTGTTCATCTGTGTCTTGGCGTCCAGGGAAATCGTTTTCTGATTCAGCTCACCTTCCTCTATCATAGCTAAGAGAACACTGTCCAGAATATTCTGAGTTGATTCATGGAAAATCAATTTTACATAAAAGCAGTAACAAAACAAAGTTCTGGTGGGACATGGAAGGATCCATGCATTCTGCAGCCATTTATGCTAGGACCCAAAAATCTGTGTCCCTCCCCAAGGCCCTGTGTTCAAATTCTGAGCCCATGGTGTGTTACTAGGAGGCAGGCCTTTGGGGCGGCGATGGGGTCATGAGGGCCGAACCCTTATAGCAGTTCCCAAAGAGCTTAGGTACCCTTTTGTCATATGGGGATGCAGCTGAAGGTACCATCTCTAAGAAGAGAGTTGTCAGGGAATAGCCAGACTGTTGGTGTTCTATTCTCCAGAGTCCCAGCTGCTGGAAGTTCAAGAAATAAATTTTGTTGTTTAGAAGCCACTCAATTTATGATATTTCACTAAAGCAGCCTAAATGGATTAGGCCAACACTGCAAGCCAAGGAAATGTGATGTACTTCTGAACTGTAATGAGCATCGGTCACCCGCATCAGCAATGAGAGATGAAATGGGACCCAGAGTTAGCTGCGCTTCCTCTCTGTGATTGTTATGGGGTGTTTCTCCAGAATGGTCAGGCTGGCGAGGGCGTCACATGTTTGTGATCAAGCTAAACCTTCATGACCCTTTAGCAGATCCGTTCACCGGCAAATCTCTGCAGACTCCTGATTTCTTTGTGCCGTGTGTAATGAGAACTGATGTTCTTGAAGTGGAGCAGGGAGCAATCTTTTGTCAAGAGTTAAGAAATATAGGCCCTCTCGTCTCTCTATAAATGTAAGCTGCTGCTGTTGTTATTATTATGTGATAAGCCAAGTGCTCCCTGTGGAACTGGGATGTGGTGGTGCAGAGAGAGCGTGCCTGGCTATGAACACGGGCGGAAGACATGTGATGATATTGTCTCGCCGTCATGAATTTACCCTTCCCACAGACCATGACCCCTTCTCTAGCTGAACTCCATGAGGAACAAGTCTCCCAGGACAACCTAGTAGCACCTGGAATTTTTGGCTTTCAATTTGTAAAGCTGGAAAAATTTAGTGGCACCCAGGTTCTCTCCGTTTGAATGTCAGAAATGGGCGGTGGAAAGCTGGCGGTAACCGTGAAACTCTTAACAGAGCGGTGACTCGCAGCTCTTACCTGCCTTGCCGTTTAGTGCCTGAGTCAAAAGATCAGGCAAGTGGGGGAAATCCCATAGGAACGCATCATCATTGTCACTGAAAATGGAAAACACCGAGATCTCTTTATTTGTGCACTACAGGAAATTACAAAGTTTGATTTCTTTAAATGAATGAGATGAGTGTGTAATCCAGGTTCCAGAGGTTCCTGTATAGAAGGGAACCATTTGGTCAGCTAGAGGTCTTACACCAGGATATTGTTCTTTTACATAAAGACCAACTATGATGCATGTGGTTTTATAATAACAACAACTGTTAAAATTTACCTTTATAGGGAAGCCAAGAGGGCCTAACAAGGGGTCTCGGGGTGGGGGGAGGGTGAAGATGTCTTGGAACCAGTTAAGTCTTTGTCCTGGCTCTTCTGTCCATTGTTAGTGGTAGGACCTCAAGCAGATCACTTAAATTTCTCTGCTGCCGATTTCTCAGGAAACAACGAAGTCAACAGTTGACTCTGGGGCTTGTTTGCAGATCTAAGAGAAACACATCGTAAGCCTTCAGCTGGCTGCATCCCTGCTAGCCCTGCCTCTGTCAGTGCTGTGTCTCCACCTCAGCACAGAAGCCTTGCCTGTAAGGTCCTGTGCTACCTTCCAAGTGGGCCCAGACCCGGTTAGGCAGCCATTGAAAGTCAGTGCTGAGGTAGAGTTCCTTCTTCCGTTTCTACACAAGACTAAAGAAATCCACCCTACAATCTAGCAGCCTGCCCTACAGAGACCGCTCTGACATCATTTCCATTTGTGTGATTGGAAGGGGATTGAGGCCAACTGTTTATCAGCTACCGGACTACCCTGTGGAGTTTCTTTTTTCTGGGTTGCTCCTTTATGTCCCACCCCTACCCCAACACACCTTGCCGAGTTTCTTGACAGATTTTACTGATCATGCCTTTGCTGTGTTGATCCAACCTATAAGATTGGACATCATTTAAATAATGTGCAGCTTCTCCCCGAACCTTCTGAACAGAGGGCCATGCCATAGCGGGTTGGGGAGAGCTTGCTGTTTCAGTGCCCTGTGTTCAGGCCTATGTACTGCCAGTCTTCGTCTCCCTCTGCAGTGACCCAGCCCTCAAATTTATTACTTTATTTCTCTATGGATGTGGGACTGTGTGTAATGCCCAAGGACGGCCTGTGGGAGTCAGTTCTCGCCACTCTGTGGGTCCCGGGAACTGAACCCAGATCTTTGGGCTTAGCAGCAAGTGCCTTGATCTGTTGAGCTGTCTTACCCCAGTTCACAAATGAAGAAGTGATTTTTTTTCCTTCCTTGAGTCTTTTCGTGTTTCTGTAGCTTTCAACAGTGAGAGAAAAATCCATGCAGAAATTATCATGTGGAAAGGTTTGGTTACTTTTTGCATTAATTCAAGAGTAAAGTTAAACTCCCAAAGTATAGCAATTTAGGTGGTTGTTTCTTTTTGTCCTTAATTTTCTATCCTAAAAACAATCATGTGGAGCAACCAGTGCTTTTCTTTGTAGTGTAGTGGAAGTCAGTCTTTCAAGCTGTTGGCCGAGCACTTTAGACTGCCTGGGGAAGTTTGCTGTCACAGGGACTGTTTGTGAGCTAAACCCTATTGGACTTTCTCTGTCAAGATGGAGCTCAGGTGAAATGGAATTTCAGTATTTGTTTATTTGTGCTTGGGGAATCTCTTTGGTGTGTTGGGCTGGCATGTTTTCACTACTGTAGATGCAGTGTGAGGCTCTAACAAGTCTATTGCTGGAACGGTGAGATGCTGCGGTGAGAACGCTCCAGACCACTGGAGGAGAGTGGGCTGAACCTGCAAACATTACTGCAAGCCTAATGCTTGTCAGACGCTCATTAATACTTTAACCAATCTCAAATCAAGAACTAATGCAGCGGAGGCTTTTCCCCTTGTCAAAATGCCCGGGGAGAAAGCATCCTCTTTCCATCCAGCATATGGGAGGAAAGGACGTGGGGTGAGAGTTGCTAAATGTCTTGTGATGCCCAGCACAGCCCTCTGCAGTAATTCCCCCCTCCCCATACCCATAGTGTTCCTATTAAAAAAGGGTACCAGAGTCTTCATCTTCCCTGGTGTTTCCCAAAGTCCCGTCTCTGGTCATTACCAGCTGAAATGTTCCCTTCTGTTTTCTCCATTTTTTTTCTGTTCCTCTTCCCCCCTTTCCCTGTCTCTCCCTCCCCCATCCTCTATTTGTGCCTCTGAATTTCCTGAACATACTTCTAGAATCAGGTTGAGGTTTTTGTCTCTGGTGTTCTCTGTGTTCCACAGCCCTTGTGACACAAGGACCTCCTCCTGAAGAGTGGTCTGTTCTCATGCCTATGCAAACTATGGCAGGCTGCTATCTGGTCTTCATTCTATAACTCCAGCTCTTACGGGGCACAGCTAAACTGTAGGCCCTTGGTGAATTTAGCTGGGTGAATTAATGATTATATACTATGCTGGAATTAAGAATCAGGGTTTCTAGGCACTATGATGTTTTTGTGCCATGTCTTTGTTTTTAGTCATTACTCTGTGCCTTCTCAGGTATTTAGCAGCTTTTCTGACCCCTAGTGATTAAATGTCAGGAACTCGCTACACCTGATGCCCACATAGTTGGAACAATCATAAATGTATCCAGACCTTACCAAATGTCACCTATGGAAAACACACACTGAGGAACTTTGAACTAAGACTTGTGTGTGTATATACATTGTAGCATCCATCAGTAGACTTGTGTGTATATACATTGTAGCATCCATCAGTAGACTTGTGTGTATATACCTTGTAGCATCAGTAGTTCGCTGTTTATTTCATAAACAGGTGTGGAACTCTTCAGATTAGCAAACTGTTCACCAAATTGTTGATGTTCGTTCCTCTATGAGCTCTTGCAAATGGATAGAAGTTCAGTATTGCAAAAGAAAGCATCTCTTATGAGAGCCCATTGGAATCACCGTTGAAGTCAGAGGCGCCCTGAAGTAGCAATAGCAAACCTTGTAAGCGGTGCCTTTACCAGGCAGTGCTGGAGCCTGTACATTCCTTCATTCGGTCCTCACTCTACAGAGAGAAGAAGAGATTGAGCTGCCCCAAGGTCCTCAGCCATCAGTGAAAATGAGCTGTGGGTGTGTGCCCAGTGAAGGATCCAGTCACAGTCCTGTTTTGTCTAGTGGAGAAGAAAGGTTCAGGTTTCTGTTGCGAGGTCGAGTGCCACCAAGATGTGAGCAGCCGTGTGTTGCCTGTTTTGTGGTCATCGGCCCTCTTCACAGGATTTTGTATCTGATACTGATGCACCTGTCTTTGTGAGTGCACACTTACAATATAAAGGGGGTGCTCTTTGGGTGGTGAAAAGTGTTCAGAGAGATAAATCCTAGGCGCATGAGACATTTGCATTTTTCCCTCATCTTTCATACACAGAAGGCCATTGCAAAAGTCCACATCCCTCTCAAGTCCTCAGATCAAAATAGGGAATTAACATGGCTCCAGGGCTTCATTAGATTTATTTCCCAATTTAATTTCAAAGCCCAAATGAGTTCCTAAATTTTGGTGTTCCCCCCTGTGTGTACATGCACACATGCACACGTGCACACATGTGCATTTGTATACACCTGTAGTTATAGGTATCCGTGAATGTGGGGGCCAGAGGTTGGCTTTCCGTGCCTTTGTCTATCAGTTTCCAGTTTATTCTGAGACAAGGTCTCTCTTGCTAAACCTAGAGATCACTGATTTAGCAAGACCAGCTAGTCAGCACACTCCGGGGATCCTTCTGCCCACACTGACTTTTTACATGGTTCTAGAGATCCAAACCGACTCCTCTGCTAGCACAGCTTGTACTTTACTAACTGAGCCGTATTCCCAGGCCACGGTTCTCAGCAGCATTCTGTAATTCATTACTAAACACCTCCCCAGGACTTTGACCTGGAAAGAAAGTTCACGTGGGAATTTTTTTTTACCATAAGGCTTATTTTCTTCAGAGTCTCATTTTTGATGCTAAACGGCAATTAAAAACAAACCAACAAATAAAACATAGAGACTGTGTTTTTATTTAGTCATCCTGCTCCACTTTCCAGGGTTCTCTCTCAGTGTTGCTATGAAGATGGCATAGCTTTGGCCGTTTGCATCTGAGAAGAAAAGCAGTAAGCTAAGTAGCGGGCGAGGATAGGCCAGCACTGTATATTATGGGGCAGGCGTCTTAGGAGAGGGGAAATGGTATTACGGAGTAGCAACTACTGTGAGAGACTGTGGGTTTACTGAGCTTGAGCTGGAGAGAGTAGCCTTCCTACTGGGTTTGGTGAAGGATATTGTATTGGTCTGAAAAGCAAAGGTTTCAGTTTGAGTAGAATCACCTGATACGGAAAACAAAACTACTGCCCATAGTGGCCGAACCGGGCATGTATACATAGACAGTGGTGAGAGTCATGGTTGTCCTGCCCGTAGCATCTTCTTCTTACGATCCAAGGCTCAGCCCTCCGGACTTGGTGTCTTACTAAGTTGGGAAATGGTGCCAAAGCTAAGAGGGGATTCTTGAGTTGAAATCCTGCCTTGCAGTCACTGGCCATATGGCCTTGAGTTACTTGCCTGGAAGCCGTAAAGCTGTCCTCATTGCTTTAGCTAAACACAAGGCGATCATAACAAGAAGGAAATGACACAGGACAAAGCAGAGGTAAGTTCAGGCCCAGGGTGAGCACTCAGAAGAGATCAGCCCTCACTGGTCTCTTTTTATTTGTGCACACATGAAATGGTGGGTCACCTCCTCCAGTTTGCATTGCTACTAGTGCAGGTCTTGGTGGGCTTGTACAGGCCATCCTGAGCCTCCAGGGAGCCATTCCTGGCCAGTCTTCTCAGAAACTGCTTCTGCCCTGAGGGCCTGTACCCTTCCATAGACTTCATCCCATGGGACTGCAAGTACCCAAAGTTCCAAAATATGAAGCCCCTTGCCTGCTACAGTACCCAAAGCAGAAAGAAGATCCATCAAGTATTCCTAAAAAAAATTATGAATATGTAGTTAATGTACTTCAGGTCACAAAGATAGTAACTGAGACCTATTTTTATGTAAAAATAAATAATAAGCTATAAAAATTAAAGCTATCTCCCTAGTCATCAGTGTGTGGAAATATGATGGGTTTATACAAAGTATGTGTGAACTAACTAAAGCACTCTGTATATATAAATAGTATCGGGAGGTCATCATTACATCTGCCTTAAAAGGAACTTTTACTAGGCCGAGGACACAATTTGTTGGTATATGTTCTGGGTTCACCTATATATGGTTCTTATGAGCAGCAATAAATGTTTATTGAATGAGTGAATCAAGCTGTGGAAAAATAGTTTGGGAAAATATTTAAAGAACTTTTTTAAAAATTGCATTGTCTTCTAACACTTTTGATGGTAGTTGGAGCCCCCAAATTATCCCTGAACCCTACTAAGCTTTGTACAAATGAGTCATTGTAAAAATAAAGCAGGGTAGTGTTGGCTTCATCAGCGGCGGCCAGAAGGGTTCCACCTTCAAGATAGCTACAGTCCGTGTCCTTCATGGCACTGTTTCTAAGATTAGAATCAGAGATGCCTAGGGTAGTGAGTGGCGTTTCAAGCGACCCTGACAGTTTACATGCTTTGAGGGTGTAAATGAAGTAAAACACATACACACACACACACACACACACACACACACAAGAGTTCCTGCCTCTTCTGTGAATACTCTACCACCTTGAAGAGGTTTATGGGTTTCTGTGGGTTAAGGACAGAAATTGAGCTGAGGGGAGAGCTCATTGTAATTCATAAGGCAGAAGGACGCTCCAACTTGGCACTGGGTATCTGCCCTTACTTCCTTTCTTACTATTGGGAAAATGATAGATGTTCTGAAAAATATCAGGGTGATCAGAGAAAGCAGACTTTCAGAGAGCTGGATGAGTTATGCTCCTCCTGAACTTGCTGGTAACTTAGGCCATCATGGGACTTGCTGGTTGGTTGACATCGTGCAGCCGATGGTTGCCTGGATTGTTCTGTTTCTGGGGTGGAATTCTCCTCTCTTAGCAGGAGGAATGTGGGGTCATTTGGGTCCTATGTTCAGTCTTATTCCACCTGCACCTTTGTGCTAATGGCAGAGAACAGAATGAAT